>NW_027397101.1:21604330-22161526 GCF_003265705.2 Callorhinus ursinus
TTTTACATTAAAATGTCTAAACATCTAAAATATTTAATACATATCTTTTCTAAATATGTATGACTGCATTTAAGTTCTTATTTAATAGTGTTTTCAACCATTCCTCTTCCTATCTACACTTAAATCCTATGGCTCTCAGATTATTTTTTACCTTTGGTAGTAAAATTTTCTGATAATTAAAAAAAAAAAGAAGGTACTCATCTTTTAAGCACTGACTATACTTAAAACTGTGCAATTTTCATTCCATTTTGCTTCACAATCTATTTGTTCAAAAGCTAAGTGACACTGATTTGTCCTGAGGTACATCTTTTAAAACAAGTGAGCACAAAACAAACTAGCTTGTGCATAAGATGACCGATAAACCAAGCTTAGCTATTCTTGTCATTTATATTTTGTCTCGATATTGAGCCAGTGAATAAAGTTTAGGAAGTGGTCTAGGGGAGCCTTGGTGGCTCAGTCGGTTAAGCATCTGCCTTTGGCTCAGGTCATGATCCCAGGGTCCTGGGATTGAGCCCTACGTCAGGCTCCTTGCTCAGCGGGGAGCCTGCTACTCCTCCCTCTCCTGCTTCCCCTGCTTGTACTCTCTCCCTCTCTCTGTCAAATAAATAAAATGTTTTTTTTTTTTTTAAAGGAAATGGTCTAGCTGGGGGAAAAGATGTGGATTTTAGAATCAAGTCCTGGTTTGACCCCTGTCTCTGCCATGAAGATGACTTACTGTAAAATGTGTTTCTTGTGAGGATAATATACATAGTGCTATGGACAGAATGTTGGTGTCCCCTCACCCCCAATTCATTTGTTGAAGATGATCTAAACCCAATGTGTCTGGACTTGGAAGAGAGGGCCTATAAGGAAGTAATTAAGGTTAAATGAAGTCATAAGTGTGGGGCCCTCATCTGATAGAATTAGATGCCTTTATTTACCCCAAAGATACAAATGTAGTGATCCGAAGGGGCATGCGCACCCCAATGTTTATAGCAGCAATGTCCACAATAGCCAAACTATGGAGAGTCTAGATGTCCATCAACAGATGAATGGATAAAGAAGATGTGGTATATACATACAATGGAATATTATGCAGCCATCAAAAAATGAAATCTTGCCATTTCCAACGATGTGGATGGAACTAGAGGGTAGTATGCTACGCAAAATAAGTCAATCAGAGAAAGACAAGTATCATATGATCTCACTGATATGAGGAATTTGAGAAACAAGACAGAGGATGATAGGGGAAGGGAGGGAAAAATGAAACAAGACAAAACCAGGCAGTGAGACAAACCATAAGAGACTCTTAATCTCAGGAAACAAACTGAGGGTTGCTGGAGTGGAGGGGGGTGGGAGGGATGGGGTGGCTGGGTGATGGACACTGGGGAGGGTATGTGCTATGGTGAGCGCTGTGAATTGTGTAAGACTGATGAATCACAGACCTGTATCCCTGAAACAAATAGTACATTATATGTTAATAAAAATAAAACAATTAGATGCCTTTATAAAAAGAGATATCAGAGAGCTCACTTTCCCTCTCTTTCTGCCATGTGAGGACACAGCAAGAAGGTTTAGTCTGCAAGCCAGGAAAAAGTCCTCTCCAGACAGTGAATTGGCTAGAATCTTGCTCTTGGACTTCTAGCCTCCAGAACTTTGAGAAAATAAATTTCTGTTGTCACAGCCCCCGAGTCTGTGGTCTTTTGTTACAGCAGCTTGAACTGATTAATACACAAAGCCTGGGTAAAACATCAAATGCAGTACCAAGTTCAGAGCTGACATTGAATAAATGGTGATTACAGACAGTTCTCACTTTGCACGGGAACCTGTTAGTGGAACCTCACGCACAATGGCACCGTGTCTTTGCTCTGCATGGCAGCCGCCCCCAAAATGTGAAAAGTAAGGACTGTCTGGATACTTATATTTATTATGATAATCATTTATTGCACTTACATTTCTGTGTATTTTAGACATATTTATAAAAACATACACATTGTTAATAATAGAACTGTTATACACAATAATAATAATGATGCCTAGAAATCATCAAAAAGACATTGATTATAGTCATCAGTCCATTCAAATGAAACCACTTTTGGCTTTGATATAAGTGGATGCCATGATCCCTAACCACTGTGGATATTCAAGGTGAGAAGCTAAAGGACTGAAAATTCATCCCTTAGCTGAAGTGATGATCTTAGTATTTTATACCTCTTGCCATGAAGAGAATGGAGTGTTATAGAGAAGAAAACTGATTGTCACCTTGACATTGAGTGATGACTTACAAAGAAGACAGAAGTTCTGAATGGGGTGTAATGCCTGTACGCAGGTGGCAACCTAAGCTAAACCAGAGATTCGTTTGCCTTGATGGTACCATTGCTTATGGAGAGAAAGAAGAGCAGTTCCAAAATCCATAACTTAATATTAGGGGAATTAAATGATTATGTAAATTGTCACCAACACAGACAATTTCTAAAGGTGCACAGTGTCATCAAATTGAGCTGGATATGAACCCCAGCGTTGCAACCTACTCCCTGTGAGTCAATTTCTTTAACCACTTGAGCATTATCTTCTTGGTCTGTGAAATGGGTGTAACAACATGTACTTTGCAGGGCTGTAAGGACTGGAGGATGTGGCAGAAAAGGGCTGAGATAATGTTGGCATGTTGTAGGGGCTCTAAAGCAATACCTCTTGCCATGTTTTTTTGGATGTCCAATACAAAACCTTAAAGAGTTGCTTGCAGGGTTAAGAAAAATCATGAAGACTTGGATGTATCTGAAAAGGGGCAGGTGCAGAGACACCTGTCTAGCTACACTCAGTGCAGGGCCTGATCCCCAGTGGGTACCTAGTTCTGTCTGCCACCCAAACAAACATTCCAGGTAGTTTAGCTCCACTGGCTGGCACGGAAGAGGCAGAGGTTGGGGGGATAATCTCCACATAGTTCAACTGGCTTCCAGAAAAAAACCAACAGCGACAAACCCTGATTAGTGGCTTGGACCGACAGGGCACTGCAAGACCAGCACTTGTGGAAATACTAGAAATACTGGCTGTGTAATGGCATGAGCACATCCATTCATATGAGTTCTTCAGGGCTGGTGGTCTGTCAAGTGTTCCAGCAATGTCGAATCTGCCTCAGGATGAGATCCTAATATCACACCTGAGAACTACCTCTTCTCCATGGCCATGCTGGTTCTTCCTCTGCAGGTACCCTGCCTGCAAATGCCAGCTGCATTCCACATGCAGAACCCAGGGCTGACCATGAAATGGAGGGCCTGGCTGCTAGGATCACTCTCTATTATAGGCCCAGCTGCCTTCCCGTCTGCCTGTCAGGCTGGAGAAAAGGTTGAGAGCTGAAAATGTGTAAATAAGATAGCCCCAACTATTTAAAAAATGCTGATTTTTTTTTACATTAGCCATTCTGTGAGTACAACCTACGAATTAGCCCATAACCCCCCCCTTTTTTTTTAATTGAAGAAATGGGCAAAAGCCAGAGGCAAGTATCCCGTACAACATGTCAGGCTCAACTGCTTACAAGGGAAGAAAATGGTGACCATAAAACCACATAAGGATAGAACATTTCAGAAGTCTTCACATGTGACTGGTGAATAAAAAAATAAAAACAAAAAAGGCTAATATGGGTCCAAGCTAACCCTTGGTATCTAAGCTGCTCTCTGGATGGGACCCTGGTCCAAGTTTCCAGGCCTGATAGCCTTTGGTTCTTGAGTCTCAGCAATGAGGAAAACAGGGCACTGTACCTCCAGGGGGCTCTGGATTTAGAATTTTCTTGGATCAGTTCTCAGTACCTTTATGTGTGAATACTCTTTTGCATCATCTTTCAACATAGCTGGCCTAAGGGGTATCAGGATCAAAGCTCTTGATTTCCTTCAGCCCAAGAACACCTCACCAGCGGAACAATCTGTTTCTTCCTTTTTTTTTAATTAGGTTTTTTTTTTTTTAAGATTTTATTTATTTATTTGACAGACAGATAGAGAGCACAAGTAGGCAGAGCAGGCAGAGGGAGAGGGAGAAGCAGGCTCTCCCGCTGAGTGGGGAGCCCGATGCGGGGCTCGATCCCAGGACCCTGAGATCATGACCTGAGCTGAAGGCAGATGCTTAACCAACTGAGCCACTCAGTCGCCCCCGGAACAGTCTGTTTCCTTCTGTTACATTGTTCTTTTTAGCCAGGTCTTGTTTCCCAGGATAATCTATGAAGGGATTTTGTAGAGAATGCTGCTTACCACACATAGCATGGAGTCTAGCACAGTACTCAGCCCCTAGCTTGGCGCCCAGATTTGAACAGGTGTTCAGGAAATGCTGAATGAATGGAAAACATGAAAAGAGGAAATATGCCCACTGTTTTATTTCTGGAGAGATCCCAGTATCCCACCCAAGTTTTCCTGATATAAAATCTCTGACTTGTGGTTTGCAGCAGTTCTCCAATGCCCAATGGGCCTCTGCTTTCTTCATTTCTGAGAGTTAGTGGCTCTGGTCTCTGGGGGGAACCTCTGACCTACACTGGTGAGTCAACATACATTTATTGGACCAAGTCCTGGTGAGGAAGACAGACAGCCCCTGCCTTTATGAAGTTTACATTCTAATGAGAAAGACAGAAAACAAACAAATACTTCATTTCATGTGGTAAGTCCATGATGAAACACAAAAAACAAAGGAATGCAGAAGAAAGGCATGAGGTGAGGTAGTTTGAATTAGGATGACGCAGGCAAGGCTCTCTGAGGAAGCGACATTTGAGCAATGACGGACAAAAATGGACAGAGCAGTTTGAGCCAGGCAAACACATCTTTAGAAATAAAATACTTGAAAACAGTAACACAGAAAGTGGCAAGGGATTAAATGGAACTAACATATCCTAAGATTCTTAATACACATTGTCCAGAAAGTGGTAAAAGTACTAATTTATACCAGACTTCAGTAAGTTAAGCCTGTGTGATGTAATTACAGTTTTAATAAAATAATAAAACAGAGGAAGTTAACAAAATATAGTAATAATAATCCAGAAAGTAGCAAAATAACAAGAGAAAAAGAGAACTGAGAATGTTGGTAAGACATAAAGAAAATAAATAAGATGATGGATTGAAGCCCAAATATATCCATAATTACAGCAAGTATGAATTGACTAAACATTCTAATTAAAAGACAAAAATTGTAAACAAATGATTGCAAATAAGATTGCAAGGCATGCAGCTTACAAGAGACACACTTTGATTATATGGGTATGGAAAGATTGGAAGTAAAGAGTAAAAAATTCCAGACAGAAATTAACCAAAAAAGGCTCATATGGCTATATTAAAATGAGACAAAACAGGCTTTAAAGCCAGAAGAGTGACGAGAAATCAAGAGGGCCATTTCAGAAGAATAAATGGGTTACCTCAGCATAATGATATAAGAATGTGCAATTTATGTGTCTAATAACATAGCTTCAAAATATACAAAGCAAAATTAATAGAAAAATAGACAAATCTACAAACATCATGAGAAATCTCAATGTACTTCTCCCTGAAATCGATAGAAAGAGCAGACAAAAAAAAATTGATGTTGAACTAACTGAACATTTGAAGATTGTGATAAACACGGATGCTGACTATCTCTTCTTCTATACAGCGCTGAACCCAAAGTCCTAGCCAGACTCACCCAAGGTCATTTGCAAGGACAAGGGTAAGAAGAAAAATGGAGGCCACATTCTATCCTCCAACCTTGAGAAGTTTACATTTATGAGGACAAAATAAAAAAGTAGAAAACTAGTATTTTTATAGGACTTAAAATTGACAAAGTATCAAAGATGATTAAATTTAATTATTATGGTACATATCTGGGTGTCTTGTTGATGGACTGGCCATGTTTGCATAAGTCATACAAGGAATGCATGAATAATTCATCAATTATTACATATTTATTCCATAAGATTATTTTTATAACTTTGCAAATTTCTCATGTTGTTATGGGTTAAGATTTTCATAGAATAGGTAACATTGAAAGTAATGATTTAAAGGATTAAAAAATAAAATATGATTGCATTCGAAGTATATAAATTTTAATATGTTTTTATAAGAAATAAAGAAAATGTAAAATATCAAAAGTTTTTTGATTTCAAAAATGCCACTTTTCTCCTAAAATCCTCAAAATTATATATTAAAACTAAAGGCAGGATGCAAACAAATTAGTGAATCTCAAAATTTTTAAATCAAATTTAAAGAAACTTGATATTTTATGTTTTTGCAAATTTAATAAATTTGATTAAATATTGTTATAAATTTAAAACATTTTCAATTCTAGCATTCAATGTTCTTCTATATGCCAGTGAAAAGAATCAGTATGAAGCATCACATACATTAGATCTAGAGTTAAATACAAATTTCAGAGTAACATAAGTTGTTTTCTTCTGGAAAATGCTCCTCAACTGGGATGTACAACGACTGCAAAAATGTTGATTTATGCAAACCTGTCAATCCCTGGGACCACAAGTAAGAGCATAAAGAGAACACAGAAGCCAAAACTAGTGGGAAACAATGCTTCATTATTCAAGGAATCTATGCATTCACGCTAGCTAGGAGGAGAGATGTGTCAGGTTAATTAATCTGCCTTTTACATTAAGTGCTTCTGCCACTCCAACCTCCCCTCACCACAAAGCAAAGCAGTGTTTGTCCCTACTATCAACAAGACAACTCACAAATTGTCGTGGAATCTGGACACCATCACCTTTTGTTTCAAAGACAATGCAAGAGATGTGGAGACCCACTTTTGGGGGGGGCTGGATGGTGTTAGGGTTAAAGTGGATATTTGGGGTAACATCCCATGTGAAAGAGGAGCCCGTGTCTTTTTAAAATAAATGTATTATGTTCAATGTGTGTTTGTGATATGCTGGTCTAAAAGTGGTATTGGTCCTAACTAGTGCAATAAACCAAAAAATAAAAAGGTATAAAGATTAGAAAGGAAGAAATAAAATGTTAGCATTATTTGCAGACAACATGATTGTATACACAGAAAAAAAATCAAATTATTTTCACATAAACTATTTGAATTTTGAATAACTGAATTTAGCAGACCAATTAGATTTCCATATGCAAGCAAAAGGCAGAAAATAAAAAATGTAAAAAATTAACCATTTAAAATAGCATAAACTTATGAAAATCATACATCTAGGAATAAATCCAATGAAATAAATATATGCAAAGCCTCTACAAAAAAACCCCCTACATTACTTAGAGAAATTTAAAAAGTCTAAATCAATGTAAACTTACAATATGATTATGGGTAAAAGATTCCATTTGCAAATAAGTCATTTCTATTCAAGTTAAATTACAGATTAATGCAATTCTAGTCAAAATTCATTCAGGTAGTTTAGAAATTGATAAGCCAATTTAAAATTTACACAGAAATAAAAAAAAAAGGCAAGAATAGCCATGAAAGTTCTGAAGAAGAACATACTTCAAGAATGTACACCATTAGATGTCTCAATCCTTATTACAATCAAAAATACATGGTATCCACACAAGGATATACAAATAGAGAAACCATAAACAGACTCATACTTACACCATCACTTGATTTATGACAGGTAAAACTGCTGTGTAGTGAGGAAATAATAATCTTTTTAAGAAATGGTGCAGGTCAATTGTATATCCATATGAGGGGGAAAAAAAAGACCTTGTTCTGTATCTTACATCATAAACAAATTTCAATTGCAGGTGGATTATAGACCTAAACGTGAAAGGTTGGGGGAAAAAAAAGCTTCTAGAATATAACACAAGAGAATATCTCTATCACACTGGAATAGGTAAAAGCTTCCTAAACAAGAACACGATAAGCACTAACTATAAAGAAAAAGTCTGATAAATTGGACTACAACAAAATTAAGAACTTTTATTATCAAAGACACCATTAAGAGAATGAAAAGGTGAGCAACAGTGGGAGAAGATACATGCAATGTTTATGTCCAACAAAGACTCAGATACAGAATATAGGAAGAATTCCTACAAATCAGTAAGAAAAAAGATAGATGACCCAGTAAAAGCATGTAAAATACTCGAACAGACTCCTTATAAAATATATCCAAAGAACCAAGCATTAGAAAATGTGCTCATCATGGAAACACAACCTAAAATTATAATGAGATATCATGACACACCTATCAGAATGTTTAAAATGAAAAAATACAGACAATGCCAAGTGTTGACAAGGATATGGAGCAATAGGAACTAGTGGGAGGTAAATTGGTGTAACCACTTTGAAAACTGTTAGACAGGATTTATTGAAGTTGGACATGTGCATATTCTAAGATCCCACAATTCCTTTCCTGACTTATAACCAATGGGAATGCATTAAGATTGTTCATAGCAACATTTTTGTAATAGCCAAAAGCTGGAAACAATTGTATATCAATGGCAGAATGAACAAATAAATTGTGGTATTACCCTACAGTGAATTAGCTCAGGACAATGAACATAAATGAACTATGGCTACATGCAACAACATGTTTACATTGCACTAACAACATTGACCAAAAGAAGCCAAACTCAAAAATGTACACACTATATAAGTCCATATATTCAAAATTCAAAACAGGTGATAGTAGTCATTCTTTAGGGAAATATTGGGGAGAGGACCTAGAAAAGAACTATACAGGGACTCTGAGTGGTTTGGAACATTCTTTTTCCTGATCTAGGTGGGGTTTACATGAGCATGTTTGATTTGTGGAAAGTCAGGAAGCTGTAACTAAACATATTGAATTGTTTAGGAATAAAATTACATAGTTCAATGCGAAGCTGGAGGAATAGAAAGGGAGTGTGGGGGGATAAATAAAACATGAGTAGCCAAATGCTTATGATTGTTATAGTTGGGTACTGGGTACAATTGGGGGTTCATTGTATTTTTCTTTGTACTTTAGGTACATTTGAAATTTTCCACAGTAAAAATAAATTATTTGCAGAGACCTACAACAGCCTCATGATGGTTTACTGTCCTCTATGACTGAATTCCAGTTTTACTGGCTTCATTTGAAGGTTAATAAACACTGTTAAAGCTGACTGTCATTTGAGGACAATCATTAAGATGATGCTACATTTTGTATGCCTTTCCTGGCATCCCGAGGGCTACCTGACTCTTCCTAAGAGCTCATAGGTTTGGCTTCTTCTGCCGCCATCCACTAGCCTTCTTGTCTGAAAACTTTTGTGCCAGTGATGAAATTATTGTTTCTTAGATCCAAACCCACCCTTATATGTCCTGGCTTTCTGAAACTGGGGATGCCACCCTGCCAACTAGGTTTCTGATTTGCCAGCTGACCCTGTGGTTCTCCGGAAAAGGGAGCTAGAGGGAAACCGGAAGTGTGTAGGTGGAAGAAGGGACTTGCTCCTTCCTCTGTACTTCCCGCGCACTTCCGGTCTGTTTCCTGATCCTGTGAGTTTCACCCCAGGGGTGGCACTCCTTTCCCTTGGCAGCAGCTAAAGCCAGCATGCTGTTTCTTGTAGAATCGGGCTCATAGCCCTCTGCTCAAAGACCGGGGCATCAGTGAGCAGCCTCCTCCTCCAGGTTTCTAAATTTTAAAAACTCTAGCCTCTTCCCTGTTTCTCCGCTTCAGATGCTTCCTGCATTTCTACCTCCCTGGTACCTTACAGTTCTCTTACACTTTAGGTAACTTTATACGGAGGTAACCATTCTTTAGGTTAAGTTCATCCTGTTCAAGTAACAAGTGAGATTCCTGCCTCCTCACTGGATCCCCACCGATACAACCTTCAAAAATTATAATCTGGGCTTGACCTAAAGCTACGGACTATTTTCTTTTACTGAGCACACGTTTGTGTAAAATATCAAACGCCTCTTCTTCCCACCCCAGGTAAACAGACAAGAACAATTTCAACTATTTGAATGTTCAGCTATCTCCATTCTTACTTTTTTTTAAAAGGACCATTAAACAAGTTTTGGCTTAGCAATGCTGTGATTAGCATGGTGTCTACTGGAATAATTTTGTCTGAAATGTATCTGAACTATCAGCCACACATCTCTCACATGTTTACATTATGTCTCTTAGAGGCTCCCAGTATGAATGAAATTGATATGGCAATACTGCAATTCAGAGGCAAAAGAGCCAAATTCCATCTCAGAAGCAATCACCATCAAGGCACTGATGTCGTTAACATGCGAGAGCTACAAGGTAGGTGCTTATTTCAAAGCAGATGAGAGAGGGACACCTGGGTGGCTCAGTCCGTTAAGTGTCTGCCTTAGGCTCAGGTCATGATCTTGGGGTCCTAGGATCGAGTCCTGCATCGGGCTCCCTGATCAGTGGGGAGCCTGCTTCTCCCTCTCCCTCTGCTGCTCCCCCTTCTTGTGCTCTCTCACTTTCTCTCTGACAAATTAAATAAATAAGATATTTAAAAAAATAAATAAAAGCAGATGAGAGGAAAGTTGCATGTTATATGAACGGGTATCACCAAAACCAGAGAATAACCGATTGCAAGTGTAGTCAAAATAAGCTGTGGGAAGATGGGCAGGTATTATCTTAAGGAAAACAAGCCAGTAACACTAATGAATTCACCTGGACTAGACTAGCTAAAAATAAAAGACAAGAAACTGGCAGCTCGTCTATTTCCTGTTAGCCTGTTCTTTGTTGCCCATCTTTTCAGAAGGCGTGAAAGCAGGAAATAAACCCCTCAATAGTAGAGAAGTTATAGAGCCTTCTTAAATCAAGAAGATATTCCCCTAAGTTAGGAAATTTTCTGTTTTCCATTTTTGTTAGACTGCCTCGTAGTTGTAGCCAATCAATATTTGTGTGTAAAGCAATCTCCTCTGAGCAAATTTCCGAGACATATCCTGAACATAGCCGTCGTTGGTGTTCTATTTAATAATCTTCAATATTTGTATATAACAAGAACCATCCCCCAAAGAGCATTTTCATTAGCATGACGGCATTGATTTCTAACAATTGTCTTACGGAGTAGAGCTGGTATTACCATTCTCCTCTCTGTACTCCCTCCCCTATATCCAGTCTAAAAATTTTTTTAAGCACAGGGAGGTTGGAAACTTTTCTTAATTCAAATATAGGACAAGTGGCTAAAGAGGGGCTAGATCCTGCTCTATGATTTGTAGCCTGGCCCTCCTTTTCTAAAAGCACTCTGACCAGTATTAGAACATGTCTCCTTTCAAGAATAAGGCAAACTAAGAACTGACCTGTGAAAGGAATCAAAGACCTTAACCTCTCACCCCTTTCGACACACGTACCTATCCTTAGGACTATCCCCTAACAGGACACTGAGTCAGTTGGTGTCTGTGGACCACAAATGTACTCCTAATGGTGAGAAAGCAGCCCTCCCTTTGGAATGGATGACAGCTTCATGGCACCGTATTGTGGCGTTTGGAGGGAAACTACCGGGACCCTTTATCAACAGATGGCGATCCCAATGGGACATGGGAATTTCTTTTTTTTAGTTTTCTTTTTTATTATGTTATGTTAATCAACATACATTACATCATTTGTTTTTGATTCATTGTTTGTGTATAATACCCAGTGCTCCATTCAATACATGCCCTCTTTAATACCCATCACCAGGCTAACCCATCCCCCAACCCCCAAGGACATGGGAATTTCTAATTAAAGCCAGAGAACTCTTTTGTGTTTCAATGAAAGACTTAAACAATTTTTAAATGTCTTTGAATTTTTCATAAGTCTGAGAAAAACCTGTTATTTTGAAAAGTAAGGGAAATTCAGTGCTTAACATCTCTTACAAAATAGCAGTATGTAAAAATTAAAAAGTCAAAATCAGTATTGGTCTAAGAAGGCCGTTAGAGCTGAGCTGGATAATTATGTCTGAGGTTATGTCATAGGGGTCAATCAGTTTTTCACTTCTGTTCATGAGAAGCTGATCATACACTGATTTGTAATTCTCCTTATAAATTATACAGAATTTTAATCAGCTGCTTTTTAGGGAAACAGTATTTGAAATACAGGTGACACTGATTTTCTACATTTTTTAAACAATGATCATTTACTGTACTATAAGTACAAGGTGGAAGAATGAAGTGTTTTCCTTCAGTGACATTTCTCGGACTTTGCCATTGTCCCAGAGCAGACGACAGTGGGTGGGTGTCGGTGGGGGCTGGGCAGAGGCCTATGGCCCAAAGTGGTTGCTGTAAAGTCTAATTTCTTGGAAATCTGTGTTATATCCAACAAAGATAGAGAGATTTTGCATTCCACCATCTGTTCTTGTTTGCATAATATAAAAATGTTCTAAATTACTTACTAGGTAAATTATTTAAGTGCTGCCCCCTTCTAAAATATCTAGCAGTAAAATTATGCTCCGATTCTAGGGCTCTGTTTATCCTGAGGCATGCTACTGCCTTTCTGGATTCAAAAAGCATGGAGATTTAGATGCATTTCTTGGTGTTCTAGAAACTGCACAGGGCACACAGGCCAACGGCATGAATGCACTGATGTTTTGGTGAGGTTGCGGGCGAGGAGGATGCTTCTTAACTTTATTAACTCACCTCTAAACTGGAGAGTTGTGCTTGTTTGATTAGTCAGTGGTTTAAAATGAAAAATGGCTTCACCCCATTCAGTACTGGATCCTCTGTCCTGGGTCCTTCACCTTCACCACCATGCTGCACAGTGTTGCTGGAGGAGAAGATCCAGTCTATTTCATTTCAAATGGGCTTGCAGAGCTGCTCTGTGCTGTTTTATTACCTCGTGTCCACTCTCTGGCACATTCTGTAGCCAAACCTCTTCTTTCCCCAAGGACAACAAGCCCCCTCCCTCAGATTCAGAAGAGGATCTTGTCTATGTCACTGCGAAGGCCAAGACCATGGTCTTCAATTCAAAATAACACTTCCTTGCTAAGAGAGTAGATCCTAAGAGTTCTCATCATAAGAATTGTTTTTCTTTGCTTTTTATTGTATCCCCAGGAAATGACGAATGTTAACCTGTTGGAGTCAGTTCACAATATATGTAAATCAAACCATCATGCTGTCCACGTAAACTTATACAGGGATGTATGTCAACTACTTCTAAATAAAACTGGAAAACAAATGCCACTTCCTTCACTTCCATCTTTTCTCTTTTCTTCCTTTCCACTTCGGGGGAGACAGATGTTCTCATTCCTTCCCCAAACCAACTCTCCCCCTTGTGTCCTTGATACACCATCTCCTTCTTCCTCTGACTAGTATTCCTGGTACAGCTAGGTTAGACTTTTGTTGTCGTCCTGGAGGTTGCCTCAAGGTTCCAGAAACTTCCTTGAGGCTAGTTCGCCTGCCAGGTGATTCTGTCCTTGGAAAGGTATGGGCTGGTGCCCTCAATTTCCGCTTGAGCAACATTGCCTCTTAGCAAGGATATAAGCATGTTCAGGAACCTTCTGGATTATGTCTTTAAAGCACATGTGCGGTCAAATCACCCCTTGATACCTGGCTAAACAAGCAAGTTCTGGAGGTCAGATATCTAAAATGGGTTTGCAGGACTGTATTCCTTCTGGAGCCTCCAGGGGAGAACTCACTTCCTTACCTTTTCCAGCTTCTAAAGGCTACCCATGTTCATTGGCTCCTGGTTCTAGGCTCCTCCTACCTCTGCTTCCATCTTTGTAACTCCTCCTAGTGTGCATTTTCTTTTTGTCTTTTTTTTTCTTTTTTAAATGCATGAGTGCACACGTGGGCGAGTGCAATCCTCTTTTCAACTACACGATATCGTCAGGAGATAAGCAGCTCCCTTGTTTTCAGAGCCTATGGCAACCTTCTAGTAAGCTCATCAGTGAAACATTCAAATATTTTATTTAGTTTCTGTGCATCAAAGTCAGAAGTCACCCCTAAAGTAGAAGCAAAATCTAAATGGAATGAAATCAGCAGTGCTGATTTTTCTAGCAGCCATGACAGGCAGGGGAAATTGCTAATCCTGATATGAAAATATTCAATATCTCTATGCTATTAGAGGAGTGCCCGAGGCGACTCCAACTGCAGACAGTGTGTGTAGGCTTACTGTGACTAAGTGTAATAGAATTCAATAATAAAAAAAAGCCATTACTGTAACAGTCTAGTGTCAATAAAATTGATACTGCTTCTGCAATCAGCTAAAAATTACAAAATATACCCAAGGGCATGCAATGGGAAGCTTTTAATTTTTGATTGACCCAGAGAATTATTTTTCCCTGATTCTGGTATTATTCTCAAAATAGTACTCCCTACCTTATTTCTTTAACTCGTGTATTTAAAAAATGAAGGCCAAAAAGCCTACAGAGGATTCATGGGGAGGCTAAGCTAAGTGCTATTTCTGACAAGGAAGATTTATTTTGTGCACTTGAAGATATGTATTTTTAGTCACACTTGCTTATGTTGTTGGTGTATGTGACCACTATAAGAACATTCCCAAAGGTGTTCTGAGTGCCTTTTGGGAATTCATAGAAAACTTTCTAACTGTTGCATCTTTGCTGTGGAATGGAATTCCGACAGTGAAGTC
This sequence comes from Callorhinus ursinus, assembly GCF_003265705.2. Taxonomy (NCBI): domain Eukaryota; kingdom Metazoa; phylum Chordata; class Mammalia; order Carnivora; family Otariidae; genus Callorhinus; species Callorhinus ursinus. The sequence goes on from NW_027397101.1 coordinate 21,618,753, forward strand.
CGCACTGTTACTTCACAGCAATACTTCTGGGGGAAAAAAAGCCAGCTCAAAGAACAATCCCATTTGTTGCGTGTTTGTGTGCGCCCGTGCTGTGCTAACCCTCTCCAGATCGCTGTGACAGAATCTCTTCCTAAAATTATGAAATATTTTAAACATTCAAAAGGTACAGAGAAGATACTAATCACCTGTGAATCCACTGCCCGACTTATTCAGACGTTAGCACATTGCCCTGTTGACGCTTCCTGGAAGAAGGTGTGACCGACCAAGCTGAAGCTCTCTGTCCTCCCTTCCTGTTCTATTCCTCCTCTGCTCTTCCTAACCCCGATTTGCTATTTACCATTCCCATGCACTTTTTATACCTTTACTTTCTCTCTCTTATATACATACATGCATATGTATGTATCTCGAAAACATTTCTATAACTGGTTTCATAATATACATAAGCAGCTTGCTTTTTTTGCCCCACATTATGTAACTTGCTACACATATCCTTAACCTCAATTTCTGTAGCTGTCAAGCAGGGATAACAAGCCTACCTACAAGAAGACTACATGAGGCTGGTAAAGTGATTAGCCTGGTGTCCGGCCTGTAATAGGCAACTGACAGAAGTTAATTACAAAATTTTTATTATTATCTGACATACCAAGCAGTCTTTCCTGAGATCAGCCAGAGCAAATTCTTCTTGCCTTATCTGGAAATTAACTTTTACTATGAACGTCCTCCATACACTCACATGACCTAAGAACAGATCAGATGGAGGGAGCACTGTAGGCTGCTCGAACTCACTCATGACCGCACAGACACACCCCACACGCACAAGGACTATGCACAGGGACCGACTGCGACTGCCCTGCTTTAAGCCATTTCACCCACACAACTCTGTGCATTTCGCAGGTGAGGAAACAGAGGCACACGGAGGCTAATAAATTGCTGGGGATCAGAAAGGTAGGAAATGGTGCCACTGCAGGATGCTAAATGCAGGCCTGTGCTCAGGGCTGACACTTGGCTCCATCTCGACCTCTCAGCCCATCCAGATTTCTCTGTTTTCTGGTTTTGCAAAAGGGGCACGTTCACAAAAGAGATCTGCATTAGCAGAAGGCCTACGAGCCTCCCTGGGGATTTGTTGAATTATTTACTAAAAACAAATACCCAAAGCCATTAGCATTTGACAGGGGCTCACACTCAGCTGAATTGAGGCAGATATAAATATGTTGTGCAGGAGAGCAGATCTGAGGTTTCGGTTCCCTGGCTCCCACCAGTACTCATAAACAAGCAGGCACAATTCCCCCTTTACCATGAAACACTGGTTTCTTTGTGCTCAACAAAGTAACAAAACGTTATTCTCTTCCCTCTGAAATTACACCAAGGAATGACACAGGAATTTTTAAGACTGGCCTTCTACTGATGTGGCGGGGTACGTGGCAGAAAAAAAAAAATTATTGAGGCCTTTTCTGAGCGTGTTTAATCAAATGTGTAGCCACAGCTAAACAGTAAGGATTCTGTAGGATGGTTGCCAGATGTGGCGGGTTGGTGAAGTTCGCAGCAATATTGGTCAGCCCCTTTGCTAGGTAGCCGAGACCCAATGGTTTCTGTTGTTCCTTTTTCGTTTTGGGTTTTTAAAGAACACAGCTCAGACATCTTCTCGGCTTTCTAATAGCACTGGTCTGACCAGAAGGGTTAAAGCATCCCTAGGTGCAGAACGATGGAAGAAGCACAGGATACAGTTCAACCTCAGGGGAGGGTGATAAGCAACCCTTCATTTCAAATGGAGAGAGTGCAAGAGGAAGTGGGTTTGTGTTAAATTAGAAACAAGAACCTCCTCCTATCTTGAACAGGTTGCTGCACCAGATTGTACAATTTCTCTCTCTCGACCTTGTGGTGCAGGATAAAACACATCTGATCGGATCGGCACAACCAGCTTCCAGAACTATTTCCAGATGCCATCAATAAGCCCCGAAGAGTCTCATGAATCAGCAGGACTGATGTGAGCATTCCAGACACTGACCCAAGTCACCTCTCTTCTTGCCCTGGGCTCAGGTTACTCAGGGGAGAGAGGTTAAAATAAATGACAAAAGGGCATGCAATACAGATTTCCAGCATCCTCAGCAAAACATAGGTATTCGCTAATTCTGTTTAAAGGAGATAGGGAAACAGCATTTCATTTCTTTTGGCTGATCTCCCCGTCTGAATTTTATTAAACCAACCAGGATCTCTTTTTTGGCTCTCTTTTTATATTTGGTTGGGTACCTGTTTGTTGTTTTTTTTAAAGGTGTGTGTTCAAAGAATAAAACAAAGACCACCAGAGATCTAAAACAAAACAAACGAACAAACAACCTACAAAGATAATTTATTGTGTGGGGGATAAGGGAGAACCAGGGCCATGTCATTCCAGAATCGAGTTCAGCTGAGCTCCTTGTGCTTGCTAAAGGCAAGAGGAGCCATTTATTTCTTATTAGAAGAGTTCGAGGCAAGACAAGAAATGTTCCAGGTGGACTGGGTTTAGGGAAGCCAGGTTTAGCAAATAAAAACCCAAGACGCTCAGTTAAATTTGTATTGCAGGTAAACTAGCAATCACTTTTAGTATAAGTTTGTCCCGTGCAAAATTCGGGACATACTTATACTAAGAAATGATTCCTTGTATACCTAAAATTCAAACTTAATCAGTTGCCCTGTATTTTACCTAGTAATCCTAATGAGGTGAGGCTTTGTGGGGGTCAGGGTCATGCAGCAGCACGTGTTTATGGGCCACAACTTGGGACGGAGTAACATTTTTATTTAACAGCATAAAGTCATTGACGCACTGCAGCTCATTCTGCCACTGGGACCATGAACCAAATTCCTCCATCTGGAATACCCTTTGTGATGAAGCCTAGTGAAATATACCAAACTGGGGAGCCATGCAGGCCGCTCCTAGACTCTCTAGAACTCAAGCCAAGACACAAAGGATCGCAGTTGCCAGGGCCTCCCGGACAAGGAGGGTGTAGATTGCTATTGATGTTGTGGTTCAAGAACAGCAAGTCTTTGAAGGGGATTCTGACTTCTGGTTTGTGAAGCTGACTGGAGGATAAAGTTTTCCCAGAGGCCCAGAGTACAGAAAGATTTACGGGGACGACTGGAAAGGCGTAGGGGTGTGGCAATCTCTCTCTTCAAGCTTCCTGGTGAAGAACTTCTACCTAAATGTCTTCTACCTGGATATCCCAGAAGGCTCTCACTCTCAACACGCCAATGCTTAATTCACTCTCTTCTTCTCCAAACCCGCTCGTCCTCCTAGAATTCCTGTCTCAAGTGTAGACGGCACAGCAAGGCTGCAACAGCCGCAGGCTGGCAGCCTCCGTGTGCCCCGCCCCCGCCCCCCCCCTGCCCCGCCCCTACTTCCTTACACCTCAATCAACTGTCACATCCGGGGAGGCTGCCTCTCAAGTCCCTCCCCCTGCCTCTCCCTTAGTTCAAGGGGGTCAGCTGTCAGCGTCCCTCACCTCACCCATCAGCAAAAGGGTCTTCACAGAGCCCCCTCCCCACCAGCGATTTCCTCTTTTCGTCTCCTCATTGCTAGGAGGTAACTTTCTAAAATGCGATTTTGAGGATGTTTCTCCATTTCTTAAAAACCGATGCGGCTTTTCGTGCCTGTAGGGTAAAATCCAGTTGCCTCCGGGCCGGCACGCAGGTCCTTCAAGGGTTGGCATTAGTCTTTGTTTTCAGCCTCTCAACCATCACTGTCCCCCAACAACAGATGGTGGCACGCTACGGCCAGTTGTCTGCCATCTGATGCTCCTGCATGTTAAGATGACTTGGTAAAGACTGTTCCTTTACCTGGAGTGTCCTCTGCCCACCCTGCTGGTGTCCAGCAAATCTGTCCTTCTAGACCCTGCTCAAGGGGTAGGCCTGCTTCTGGGAAGCCCTTTACCGCTGGAGAGAGGTTTCTCTGGTTCCCTAGTCTGTGCCCACATAGCACATTGTGCCTGCCTTCACTCCGGCGCTCTTTATGTATTTTAACCCTTTAATCCTGTCAACAACCCTATGGGACCAATACTACTGTTATCTCTATTTGGTAGAAGAAGCAAAGATGTCAAGGGCCGGCCGATGCTCCATGGCTTGTTCAAGGGCGGCTTCAACTCAGCTGCGAAGCAGAAGCACCTGGGGAACCTTCTAGGAATACTGATGCTCATGCCCACTCAGGAACCACTGAATCAGAATCTCTGATGTCCTGGGACCTGCAGGAGCTTATTCAAACTTCCCAGGTGATTCTAATGTGCAGCCAGCTTTGAGGATCACCGAGCTACTCGCTTCATCTGAAGAAAATGTGACCAATATTGGGGAGAGAGGAGTCGGACGATTTTTAGGGGGAAAAGGGACCCAGACACTGGCCGCTGAGAGTTCCATGGGTCTGCCAGCATGCCCCTAAGTCTCCCATTAAGCATTAGACTCCTGTAGATGAGTGAAGTGCTGGGGCCACCCGACGTGTTGCTCTGCATCCTTCCCCAGAACTGCAGAGAGGACCACAGTTCTTTCTTTAGTACGTGCGTGACCTGAGATCAGGAGTGGGAAGGGGGATGGAGACAGCTCTTTTCCAACCTGAGAGTGCACTTTACCAGGCCATGAGGGAAGGAAGTGACTGAGTTAGACATTTCTGAGCACATGCACTCTGATTCTGCCTAATCTGCTCCAAAGCTAGGACCGGTCCTGTTCCTCTCTGTGCACCAGCAGCTTCTCTGCAAAGAAATCATTCCTTTGCCAAAATTAGAACGTGCAATGCACTAACCATTTTCTCTTTTCTCGAAAAGCCGTCAGAAGGCAGAATTTGACCTTAAAACTGTTCATTTGATGAGAGCCTGACAGGTATTTGGTTATGTGACATTGGCACTAGCTGCTTCCCAGGGAAGAAATGAGGAAGAACAAAACCTAGAGAAACTAGGTGCAGAAAGAATGAGGCGTTGATCCAGGATGGGGATAAGAAGGCAGGCGATTTTTCTTGGCCGACAGAAAAGACCTAGGAGAGGTGCGTAACTTCAGAAGTGTTAGTAGGAATCAAACGTGGGACAAAGATGGGGTTCATAACGTGAAGGAGAAACCCAGAAACCGAGGGGTTATAGCTGCATCCTAGTGAGCAAAGGATTCCTTGTGGCTGAATAAAGAACATCTCGTCTCTTCCAGAGTTAAACGCAATCATCAGGGCGAATGAAGATGCCTTTTAGCACAGGCTCTGCAGTCACTCAGTCCTGGGCATTTGGACCCTGGCTCAACTCCTTGTAAGTTCTGTCCCTTTGAGCAAACTCCTTAAACTCACAGATCCTCGGTTTCTACCTATGTTTAATAGTCTTACTAAAGATCTACCTCATAGGGTTGTGGGGAGGAAGAAACAAAGAATCCACACCAACAATAATAGCTAATTTTTATAGAGGGGTGTATGTGTATAAGTCATCTATTTACCTAATCCTCACAACAGTCCTAGGAAGTGGGTACTATTATCATGCCCATTTCACAGATGAGGAAACTGAGGAACAGAGAAATTAAGTGACTTCCCCAAGTCACTGTATTGTGACTGTATCTGTATTATCATACAGATAATACATGGCCAAGCCAGATTTTGAACCAAGGCAATCTGACACCAGAATCTAAGCTCCTAACTACTACACTATGCTCAAAATTCTCTATATGTATTAGCAGACAGAATAAGGACAAATGTCAGAGGTATGAAAAATGGAAATGCCAGGACTCCTAAGTGACAGCTTCCAAACAGGGAGTCCCCGGATCCCTCAGGTACCAGGAGTGGGATTTAGATCTAGACTCCCTCTTTATCAGATCCTTTTCTTTGCATGCTCTGGCTGGCTGAAGAGCCTTGTATGGAGACACAAAAGGCCCCCTTTGATGGCCTCGATCACCAACAGCTTCCCTGACTCAGCAGACAGAGAGGAGAGGAACACCCAGCTGAGTCATTTCTCATCTAACCACATCTCTCAACTGGTCGCGCCACCCCTCCACCCCCGGCCAAGTCCCAGCATTTTTGAAACCCTGAATTGTATCTGGGTTGACAATCAATAAAGCTTTTAAAAACAGAGATGGCTCTTATTCTGGAGAGTTCTAAGTGCTGATGAGCAGAGCTAAAAACGTGGAAAAAAAATTAATGACCCTCAACTATGAACATCCCCAAATAGTTTGTCCATTTCCTGTGCAATTGGGTGCTTATCAGTCAGACTGGCACACAACCAATCTTCATTTTTTAAACTGTCATCTTCCCATAATATCATGTTCACCTCTAACTTCTAAGGAATGAATTAAATTACACCACTGTGAACTGTAATATCCGAACCTCCAAGTTTCAAAGACCTTTTAGTACTTCTTTGTTTTGGTATGTTCTCATTTTTTTCCACCAAGCCCAGTATTTGCTTACTCAGTCACCTGTTTAGAATAAGATATTCCTTCAAAACTACTGTCCCACCACAGGTATGCACTAGTAGAAAACCAAACTGAGGACCGGGCAGGGATCCTACGGCATCTGACTGTGGATTAGATGGGAAGAGTGACTCAGTCTCCCCAGACTTCTCTCTGTCACTGCAGAGGCAGGAGATGTACCCCACAAGCCTCTTCTGCTTCCCACAATTGACATCTGCCAGAATCTCCCACCTACGTCAACCACCAAGCTTCTTTGAGAGAATGAAGCAGTCTTTCTAGCAGGAAAGGTATGTAAATTATTAAATCATATATTTGAACATGCATGCAAGAGAGATACCCTTCAAAAAACCAAATAAAGGAAAAACTAAAGGCCCTAAACTTTTCCACAACCCTAACAATTTAAATTACATTATGGAGGTCAGAACACTCACTATTTCACTTTCATGGAGGTAAGCCACTGTATTGATTCCTCAGAGACTCTGAAGAAGGGGTCACAACCTCTGTACCAGAGGAAGAGGGAGGATGCCCCTTCCCTTGCAGGCCCTACCCTACCCAATGCCTTCCCAGGATCTAGTCCACCCCTCCTTCAAGATTCAATTTCTCCATGAAGTTGTCTCTGGAAACGCTCCTTTCCCACCTGGGTGGAGTTAGGCAATGGAGAGGAATGTGAACACAGAGCTTAGAATGTGACCCATTCTGTGAGAGCCCCCAGCCCACCTATCCCTCACTGTATGACCTCAGGCACATCCACCTCTGAGTGTGGGACTCCTCAGTGACACAGGTCTGGTGCTCAGCATCTGGCCCACCTCCCTTCTGGTATGCCTTCCTGAACTGCAGGGGTTGGCCAATCTGGCAACGACATTTCCCAGCCTCCCTTGTGGCTGTGGTGTAGGATGTCACGGAGGTTTAGTTGACTGGAGACTCTCAAACTCGATTTAGGAAGGGAAAGTGAGGTACCTGCTCTGCTTCCACTACTCCTGCTCTCTCCCCTGGCAATCACAGAGAGAATTTCTCTTCTTAACCTGTGGTGTTTAGTGACAAGGATCATAATGCCAAGAGGCAGGGCACTGGTGGCTTGTTCCAGAAACAACAGTCCCAGGGGCAGCTTCCTGATTCCTGCCCTTCCTGATGGAGGCAGAAGCAGCATCTCTTTGGGGGCAGGCCAGGCCTACTGTGTGGTTCTGGAGTCACGCCTGGAGACCTAGCCCTCCCAGTGATTTTGCAAGCACTCTACTCCTATGTTAAAACCCTCGCTCTCTTTAAAACAACGGGGCGCCTGGGTGGCTCAGTTGGTTAAGCATCTGCCTTCGGCTCAGGTCATGATCCCAGCGTCCTGGGATCGAGCCCCGCATCGGGCTCCCTGATCAATGGGGAGTCTGCTTCTCCCTCTCCCTCTGCCTGCCTGCCTGTCTGCCGACTTGTGACCTCTCTTTCTCTCTCTCTCTGTCAAATAAATAAATAAATAATCTTTAAAAAAAAAAAACAACAATAGGGTGGTTTCCAGTTTCTGCGACTGAGTCCAGGCTGACACTCTTCTCCATCTTTCAGGGTGAGTGAGACAACTAAAAGACCAAAGGAAGCACAACAGTTGAGAACATAGTCTTGGGCTCACGTGGCCTGGTTTTTAACTCTGGTCCTGTCTCTTACCCACTTTGTAATTACAGGGCAAGTTTCTTAATGTCCAGTTCCCACATGAAGGGGTTATTATGGATTACATGAGTAATACATGTAGAATGCTGGCCACAGTACTTGGTCCCTAGAAGGAATTCAATAAGTGTTTCTTTTTATCCCAAGTTCCCATGGGACCCTCTGTACACTTCTGTGATAGAACTTATCATATTGTATTGATTAGCCCTCTGTGAACACAAACCCAAAGGGACCATCTATAACATGGGAGTAAAGAGCATAGGAATATCCCAAATTCCAATCAAGGAGTAACCTTAAAGAAGGAGAACTGAAAACTACTTCTAACTGATTACCTGGAAACATAATTGTCTATATTGTACTGTGTTATGTGCTGGGTTATGAACAGGTGGCCAGGTGTTTCAGAAGCACAGCAAAGAGCAGGAAGCATCACAATGAGACAGAGTTGTCCAGGCCTGTCCAAGGGCTCTCAAGGGTAGAGGAAATCTTGGCTGAGCAAGTGTAAGGTCATCCTGACTGCGGTGAGAGTCTGTCAAGCATTTTAGCAAAGCAACACTTCTTAAATCCATCATGATGCCATGATCTGGCTTCACATTTTGTTATCTCTACAGAGCCAATGTGTTGGTCAGATCAGTCAACTTGACAGTTTAATTCCTCATTGCAAATTAATAGATTGTCACCCTGATTATTATAATTTTGTTTTCCATGTACTTGCTTACTGGGGGATAATAAGGTACTGATTTTCTGATTTGAGCTTTCCGTTCGGTTTTAGAGATGTAGCTCTCATTGTATTTTAATGGGCTCTAATTGGATTTGTATTAATAGATAGCAGTCATAATGAGCTTGGGCAATACGAGTCCACCTCTGAGAGACAATCCCTTTGCAATGCACCATCACAATCAGGTTTATGAGCCCACTGGGCTGACAGCCAGGCTCCCGAGCATGGCAAATTCACCAACGTAAAGGCCACCTGCTTCCAGTGCCCTGTGTAGTCAGCCATAATCTTCAAGTGTGAGCATCCAAACTGGATGCAATGATCTACTTTCTTGCCTGAGCTCCTGGTGCACAATGACCATGCATTAGTCAGATTTTACTTCCGAATGCCCAACTGAGCACCAGGCACATACATAGTTGATATGTAATAAATATTTGATTCACGAATCCATAAACAAATGAATGTGTCTTTCTGCAGAGGAGTTTTTTGTTATTGTTGTTTTTTTTAACCATAGAAACCAAGAGAAAAAGAAAACAGTTCCAGAGGGACTCCAAGAAAAGGAGAATCAGGAGCTTAAATATTCTATGGTGATTCTTTGAAAATACTCAAAGCTTAGCTATTGGTATTCCAACATTTTTGCATAGCTTTTTTGTTTTCATTTTTGAAGATTTATTTATTTATTTTAGAGAGAGAAAAAGAGCGTGTGCATGCGCAGGTGGGGGAGGGGGAGAGAGAGAGTCTTACGCTGCTATGCATTGAGTGTGAAGCCTGATGTGGGGCTTGAGCTCACCACCCTGAGATCATAACCTGAGCCAAAACCAAGAGCAGGACGCTCTACTGTCTGCGCCACCCAGCTCCCCTGGATAGCTTTTTATACAATGTTGTTATCATGGGTGCCTTACTTCTTTATTGCTGTCTAACAAATTGCCACAAATTCTGAAACTTAAAACAGCATCCAATTACTGTCTTGCAATTTCTGTAGGTCAAAAGTCTGAGTACAGCATGACTCTGCTTGGGCAATCATGTTATTACGTGACAACTAATTCACCTTTGGGAGGCACTAAAGATTAAAGTAGCGTTCCAGAAGCCAGAAGCGTTCCGGATTATTCTGGAACTAGAAAACCAGATGTTATCTGATGCTATTTCAGACGGGGTTCTTTGAAAGAGGTCTTGACATAAGTTTGGTCACTTTACTCAGAAAAATACCATGTTGCTGTAGTCCTCCCAGCAAATGCTCAGGCTTAGAGAAGATTTTGTGGGGAAAAGTCTATGGCACCAGAAATGTATAAAACTAGAGCTTGGAATCCATGCTCCAGGCTTCTGCTCCGGCCTCTTAACAACAGAAATGCTGACCTCAAAATTCCAGAGTCAATCTCTTCGATTTGCCCACTTACAATTGAAACAACTGACTGGCCAAATGATGACAGTGTCAATTCTGGGAAGGCAAGCCTCCATCTTCTTTATCTCTGTTCAACGTGCCGAGCATGGGGCCTGTCCTACATTTAGCACACCATGTGTTTGATACATTTGAGAGTTTTATTTTTTTTTAAAGATTTTATTTATTTATTTGACAGAGACACAGCGAGAGAGGGAACACAAGCAGGGGGAGTGGGAGAGGGAGAAGCAGGCTTCCCACGGAGCAGGGAGCCCAATGTGGGGCTCGATCCCAGGACCCTGGGATCATGACCTGAACCAAAGGCAGACGCTTAATGACTGAGCCACCCAGGCGCCCCACATTTGAGAGTTTTAGATAAAGCTAAACACAGCAGCAAAATACACAGCTGGATCTTAAAAAATGATCAATCCTTAGAAGACTTCACTGGTTCATAAATTTGGTTGCAAAGAATGATAGAAAAAAATGTAAAGCAATTTCTTTTGTTTCTTTTCCTTCTCCTCTTCCTTCCTCTTCTTGCTTTAAGGAATACTCACTTAAAATTGGAAAAGGTTATTATTTTATTTGTTGGCAAAGATGTAAAACAGAAATATCCCCTTGGTAGTTAAAAAATGGTGGACGGGGGGGCGGGGCGCCTGGGTGGCTCAGTAGGTTAAGTGTCTTAAGTGTCTGACTCTTGATTTCAACTCAGGTCATGAACTCAGGGTTGTGAGATCGAATCCCAATTCAGGCTCTGTGCTGGGCATGGAGCCTGCTTGAGATTCTCTCTTTCCCTCTCCCTCTGCTCCTCCCTGCCTCTAAAAAAAAAATGGCTTGAGGAAAAGGCAAAGCTCAAATACCCTAATAAGCCAATGGGATTTCCTAGGCTTCTAAAATCACAACAACCCAGTAAAGATCTTGACAATGATCTAGACAAACCAACATGGAAACTTAAGAGATTCTACCACTGAGTCTGTGCTAGCATCATTTCAGTGTCAAACAGGAAGAGCCAGTTTCCAGAGCATGAAAGAAAAAAATAGCCTATGACCCACCAACAGACACAAAGTCCATACTTTTGCCTGAACTAAGTTGGTGAAGAAGACAGACAGAAAGGGCCCACGAGTCCCGGTTCCCATCATCATTTGCTCGTCCACATGATTATTACTTGAGCCCTTCTCTGGAAGAGAGAGGAAAGGACCACCAATAACCTGTTGTACTGCACTTTGCAATTGGGACCATTTCAAACGGAATTCTCACCTTCCCTTGTTTGTGTCCATTAGGTCTTTAATTAAAAAAACAAACCAACCCAAGAGTTAGACTCTAACATTATTTGGAAAATAAATTCTACTTGCTCAAAAAGAACAAGAGAGCATGGTTTCCTTCTGTTGGCCCTTGGAACCAGAAAGTCCCATAGGAGTGTTGTACATCCTAAAGGTCATTCAGTGGGGTTGCCTTGTGCCCATAAGGGGGCCCAAGGGGAGGGGAGACCCTTGTGAGATTTGGTTTGTTTTTAGTAAGGAAGATGACCCCCCCTTAAAGAGCATGGTAACCCAATACCTCAAGAAACCTGTTTTTTTTTTTTTTTAAGATTTTATTTATTTGACAGAGAGAGACACCGCGAGAGAGGAAACACAAGCAGGGGGGCGTGGGAGAGGGAGAAGCAGGCTTCCCGCCAAGCAGGGAGCCCGATGCAGGACTCTATCCCAGGACCCTGGGATCATGACCTGAGCCGAAGGCAGACGCTTAAGGACTGAGCCACCCAGGCGCCCCATCAAGAAAGTTGTTTTACTCCCTACTAATCACTAGTGTCTGTCAATCATTCCTGCTAACTGGACAAGTTGGAGCTAAAATATATCCTTCTCTTCTACTAAAATAAAATCATCTGTTCTCCTTGACTCCATAGCTTACCCCATACTGCAACTTACCTTTCCTCTGAGACTTCTGGGACTGACTGCAAAAAAATGCTTGCACAGCTGTTTTGTGGCAAGACTGCACCGAAATCAGTAGGCAGCCTATTGATTTTTGTGAAGACACTCATCTTGCCAAGCAAAGGGAAATAAAGAACAATTAGCTTACTCAGAGATCCTACTGTTTACAAAGAAAATCAAACGAAAGACAACAGGCGCCTAGGCCGGGAATACAAAGTGTAGCCCTTCTACTTAGCTTCTGATTCTTATCAGGCCTGCCATATGGTAGCAAGTCGGCATCACTTAAGTACCAGAGGACCTTGTTCTGAAATTCCACAACCATATCTGGTTGATCAGTGTAGGTGTCCAACTCACCAACAGATGGTACCCAACATTGTACCCATTAAACGCTATGATCTCCATAACCATTTCATAATGAGATTGGACCTGATAAGATCAGGGAGCAGATTTTCATTCTGCACAGAGATTCTGCCAGCTTTTTGACAGCAAAGTGACTTTATGGATTAAAAGCCTCTGAAATTATCCCATAAAAACCGAGCTATAAGCAATATTCTTCAGCCAGTTCTGAAGTATAAAGCATTTGGGGGGAAAAAAGGCAGCAATGTAGCCATATGGACACTCTCACTTGGATGATGAAAAATTGAGCGTGTAGAAACAGATCACTTAAAATCATTGGTAACTATCCTTTTCAATAAAAAAATACTCTGGTTGCCCTTGGTTTGGCATTGATCATTCATTCAATAATTGTTTACTGAGCATTTGTTATTTGCCAGGCACTCTTCTAAGGACTCATGTGTGAGCAAAATAAATTCCTGTCCTAACGAAGCTTGTATTTCAACGGACTTCTGCGTTTCTATAGGAAACCATGTCCTGGCTTACCTGGGGCTCCCAAGAGAGTGAGAACACCACCCGGTAGGCCCACTGAACTACACATAAGCGCCCTGCTATATCCTGTTGTCAAAAAAAATAATGCAGTCTTTTAAAAGAAGACGGGTTAATGTTTATCACTCTGCTTCTTGGCTTCCCAAGGAGTACAGATTTCTGTAATTCAATCTGAACCACACAACCTGATTTTATTGAATGTTGCTGTGATCGGCAGATTTTATTACTCATCAAAGCATTTTTCAATCAGATTTCGGAAATCCGTTGAGAAAAGAGAAACAAAGAGAGACCTTGCCCAAGTCTTAGAACATGTTCGCCCGTTCCCCGCAGCCTTGCAGTTCGTCCGCGGACCTCTTACTTAGTGCTGCTCACCCCGAGCAACCTGTTTGGCCCAGGATCTCCTCTCCCTTTCGCCACTTACTCAAGGAGGAGCTGCTCCTGCAACTCTCCCCTCTTCGCTTCATTGAATCTTCCCACTTGCCTGTGTCATGCCCATGACTACACCCACGTGCTAGGGTTCTTCCCACCTGAAAAACATCTCCTGGCCCTACATCTTCTCCCAGCTTGTCCCCCATCTGTTCACCTGTACACCTATCTCTAATTCCCATGCTCCCATTTCCCAGACCCACTCCATCAAAACTGGTCTCAGCAAGTCACCAAGGGCCTCCTTACTGCTAAATAGATCTCATTCTCTGTCCTTGTCCTACCAGGTGACCGCCTGACCTCAAGAAAGTATCTTGAGATACCTTCTGCACCCGACTTCCTCATTCTGCAGGTGTTCTTCCTTCCTCTGTAGCTGCCTCTTCTCCAGCTCCTCCACCTCCTCCTCCTCCTTTCCCTCCCATCTCCATGCTGGAAACCTCAGGACTCAGGCCTTTGGCCTCTTCATGTCTTCTTCTAGGCTCACTCACGGCGGATTTTATTCAGTGCCTTGGCTTTACGCGCTACCGAGAGTCTCAGGATTTCTGAACTTGTATTTCTAATCTGAATTCCAGGAGCGCCTCTAACTGCCTACTCGACATCCCCATTTCGGTGTTAAACTTAACCATTTAGGTCTCAAAACTGCAACTGAAAATGGAGCCCCTGTCTTCCACCTGAGACCTGCTCCTCCTGAAATCTTCCCTATCTCAGTTAATGGCAATTCCACTCTTCCCGTTACTCGGGCCCCAAATCTTGGCATCATCCTGCCTTTCTTTCTTTCTGTCACACCCTGTACCTGATCCATCAGCAAATGCTCTTGGCTCTACCTTCAAGAAACGTCCAGAATTTGGCCACCTCTCACTGCCTCCGTTGTTACTAACCTGGCCAGGCCACCACCATCATCCACCTGGACCATGCACCATTTACATGAACATGTAGGTCACTGAGCTCCCACTCTATAGTGCCACTCCCACAAGCTACACTGAACAGAATTCAGACTCTCTCAGTGTTTCTGTGGGATTATCAACATTAATTATTATATGACTTTCATGCCTGCTGGTGCCATAAAAAGATGCAGTACTCTGTTTTGAACCTACACTTACCCAGACATATTTTTGTGCCGTCTCACAGTTCTTCAGATTCTTGTTGCCACCGGCTGTCTTTCTGATGTGATGTGTATCTGCAGATATGTGTAACTTTGTATGTGTGCCCCGCCCTGAGGTGTATGGCTGAGGGGTGAGCAGAGCCTGTGTTTCACGCCAAGACATGAGTCCTGGTGGGCACTGTATTTGCCCACCTCGAGGAGATGGCACCTTTCTCTCTGCACAAAGATACCTTCTGCTCATCACATCCTGCACCTATAAAGCTGTCTATAGCTAGAGGAGGAGCGCGGTTGTGCCTTTTCTAATTGGTCTGCTCAGAGCAGGGAGCCTTTTAAAATCTGCTTAAAGACAGTGACTAGGTCAGTGGCAGGCCTGGCTATCTGTGTGCATGGACAGAGGAGTCTCCCCTGCCCCACAAAGGCTATGTTGGTTGCTTCTAATTTCTTTATGGTCTGGGAAGCCAGGCAACCTAACTTGTTTGAACTTTGTCTACGGGAAAACATATCAACAGAATCTTATAAAGAGACTTCTGCAGTTGTTGCACAATTAAGGGCCTGAAATTTAGAGCACTCATCTTCTGGCATCTATTTGGCTCTTGAAAGTCCACTTGGCCTTGGATCTTGGTTCTGTTCTGATCATCCAGACACAGGACTTCCAGAAAAATGGAAGTTTATGAGATTACAATCATACACAAATATAGACTGCCAGACAGTGGTTTATTATTCTCCCAAGATGACCACGTGAGCATTTTTTCAGGATATTCACCTTAGAGTGGTCCTTTCCATAAAGACAATGTATGTGAACCTTACAGGAAAATGTACTCAAAATCCTTCTGGTCCTATGTCCTAGTATTCTCATTTAGTGCCTGTCACTGTCTCTTTGTGTCTGCAGTCCCATCTGCCTGTGGGCTCAGACAGACAGTGATCCATTCCTATCACCTTGTTAATTATAGCGCTATCCCACGAGACAAGGGGAAAGCTGTCTGCCCCCGTTTCTTGATGTAGAAAACCCGGGGACAGATAGACACATATGTAACTCATGAAATGTTGGAGCATTTAATGGAGTAGTAAGAACACAAAAATATTTTAGAATAGGGGTGCGTGGGTGGCTCAGTCGTTAAGCGTCTGCCTTCGGCTCAGGTCATGATCCCAGGGTCCTGGGATCAAGCCCCGCATCGGGCTCCCTGCTCAGCGTGAAGCCTGCTTCGCTTCTCCCTCTCCCACTCCCCCTGCTTGTGTTCTCTCTCTCGCTGTGTCTCTCTTTGTCAAATAAATAAATAAAATCTTTAAAAAATATATTTTAAAATAGGGGCACAGAAACCAGAAATGTTTCAGAACAGCCATTCAGGGAGTCGGTGAAATTCTTGAACAAGCATTTTTACCCCTAGACTTGTGAGGTTAAGGTTAAGAAGAACAAAGAGCATCTCACAGCACATCACAAAATACTTCATATTATTTTTGTAAAGATGGCTAAAAAAAAAAATCTGTAAACCTCTATAACCCAACTCTAAGGCTTTAAGAATCTTAATAAGAGACCTCATGCTGATAATATTCTTAAAATGAGCTATTCAACTACAGAAGGGTCTTCCTGTGATCCACATTTGCAAGAAACTGAAATGGTGGTATGGTACTCTAAGCACTGTTTTATTACAAATAAATAATAGAAATCATGCGCCGGGACTGCTGAGAGCATAGCTCAGCATTGACATACAGCAGACATACCGATCCAAGGTGACCATGTGCTGAACATCACTGACATTACCAGGCATTTGGGGCCTGTCTCCCAGAGCCCCAGTGAAGTGAGATAGAGTTGGATTCATTTTTAGCACAGTTTATGATTATCTACCGGTGAAGCATGTGGTGCTACTTCCCAGGGCATTCAAATTCTTCCTCCTAAAGCACAACATTATCTTGTCTTGTTCTATTTATTTTCCTTAAGTGTGTATGACTTGCAGAGTGCTAACATGCCAAAACATATGCTTCCTGAGCCTGTTCTCCCACCTCACCTTCATTTAGACTTTCAAGGTCAGAGCTATTTGAGGCTAGCCACTTAATTGGACTTAAAATAAAAGGCAGCCGAAAACAGCAGATTTGTAACGGTCCTTCAAAATAAGCATCAAGAGAGCAGCCTGGCACATCTGAACCTATTTAAATAAATCAGCCTCTTGTTCAGGGCCACAAAACTCCATCCACCATGCCACCAGTCACTGTGCAGCTTAAACAAGCTAGAAGCAAGAAAGAAGATGTTTCCTAAGCCCCTTGGTAACTGCTGGAGCTTTGAAACAATTGTGCATTTTTGTACCAAGCACGATTGCTTGGAGAAGTTCTCTTTACTCTCAGAGCATGCTCATTAATCAGGTTCGTGCAATTACTGCTCATGGTAGACAATGATGAAGTAGATCATTACCATATTGTTATTATTTACGGTATGCTGCTCCATACACTTACAAAATTTTGTTTAAGATGAAGGCAAATGATCCTAGAGCGTGGAGTGGGAAGATTTATATTGAGGAGAGAGGGGGAAATGGACAGGACTGGCCCACAACCAAGATATGTAAAGCAAAGTGCCAAGGTCCAGATGGCATAATGGACTAGGCTCTCATCTGGAAGTGAAGGCCTGTGGCCCAACTGCTTTCCTGACAGGGCTTCTGGATAAGATGTAGGGACGGGGATTTGATGACAAGAAACTCTCTTAAATAATACAGGGAGAAGAGCCAGGAGTAGGTAAGGAGGGGTGAGGTAGCCAGCAGACCACAAATATCTGGGGACCAACGTTCAAGTAGACTCACACATTCCCATGATCTCCATAATCAGGAAGCCCTGGATCCCACACAAACTCGAATCCTCCTCCAGTCCTTAACTTCAAGGGGATCAATCTTTTCTCAAGAGCAACTAAACGGAAGAGGCAGCTTTAGGGTTGGACCCAAGGGACCCAAATCACTCTAGATATAAGTATGGGTAGAACAGCTTGGAGATCCAAGGGTCCCCAGTCTAGGAGCTGCCCCATCTATGGAGCACATTCCTTAACAACCCACACAATAGGAGAAAATATTTGCAAATCATATATATGGTAAGGGATTTGTATCCAGAATACATAAAGAACTCTTAAACTCAACGATAAGGCAAATAACCCAATTTAAAAAGGGGCAAAATATTTGAATAGACATTTCTCCAGAAAAGATATACAAATGGCCGATAAGCTCATGAAAAGATGCTCAACATCATCATCCTTCAAGGAAATGCAAATCAAAATCATAATAAGGTACTATTTCACATCCACTAGGATGGGTATAATCAAAAAGACATAATAGCTGGCAAAGAGAAATTGGAACATACATTGCATTGCTGGTAGGCATGCAAAATTGTGTAGCCACTTTGGAAAACAGTTTAGCAGTTCCTGAAGATGTTAAACATAGAGTGAACAATGACCCAGCAATTCCACTCCTAAGTATAGACCAAAGAGAACTGAAAACATACATCCACAAAAAACTTGTATGCTATTGTTCATAGCAACATTATTCATGATGACCCCCCACGTGGAAATAATCTCAATGTTCATAAACTGATGAATGGATAAGCAAAATGTGGTCTAGCTATGCAGGGGAATATTTGGCCATAAAAAGGCTACGACATGGATGAACCTCAAAAACAGTATGCTAAGTGAAAGAAGTCAGACACCAAAGGCCACATATCACATGATTCCATTTCTATGAAATGTCCAGAACAGACAAATCTAAAACAACAGAAAGTAGACTGATGGCTAATAATCTACGGGGAGAGAGAAAAGGAGGAATCACTACTAATAGGCATAGGGTTTCTTTTTTGGGGTGATGAAAATGTTCTAAAATTAGACAGTGATGCTGGTTTTACAATTCTGTGAATATACTAAGAACCACTGAATTGTACACTTAGGCTAAATCCGATGGTAAATTAGAATTCTATATAATAAATAAATAAATATTTTATTTATTTATAAATAAATTCTATAATCAATTATATCTCAAAAAAAAGCTTCTTAAAGCTACAGCTGGAGTGATCTGACTTTCAGAATTGGGGGTCCTTACCCATCCTGATACCCATACTTGCAACTTGAGGGGACTGGGGAATTTCAAATGACTCCTATTTCCTAAGTTGGAAATTTGTTGTTTGCCACTTGACTTTAATACATAAGCCATTCATGGTAAGATTTTTTTCCAGACCCAGACTTTTTATCACGAACACTCATCACTACCATTCCCAACATCTCTCACAGGGCATTAGGTGCCCTTTGCACTCTTACCTATGAGCCTGGGAACAAATACTGCAAATGGGATTGGTTAGTCCCTGAGTCAAGGGCAGTGACTGAATCCAAGGCAGAAAACACAGATGCTGACAAACCAACATCAGGTATAGCCATGACCGGATGGAGACATGACAAGCTAAGATGAAATATTGATGGTGCACATAAGAAAAGAGTAAATGCATTTATAGGGCAAGGACAGGAGGACTCAGGAGATTTTCACAGCTGAGTGAGGTTCAGTTTCATAGATAGGGAAACTGCTTCTCTCTTAATCCTCTGCAAGAACGGAGGGAAAGCAGGTTCAAGTCCGAACACCGAGGATTTGGCTATTAGTTAGGGATTAGTTGGGGCAACTGCCCCTTCATATGGCTGCGTGGGAGGCATGGCGGCAAGGTCCTGAAATGACAGGAGGAAAACACCCTGGGGAGCTGGGGGTGGGGGTACAGACACTGGACTTAGGGACAGCAGGCTAGTAGCTCAGGGAAGGGACTCAGATGCCAAGAGTAGGGCATCTTTGGGTAGGCAGGTGGGGCAGTACTCTGCTAAGCACTTTTCCTGTGCAGTCTCATCAAAATTCACAGCCTCTCTATGAAGAAAATTCTATTATTTTTCCGAACTTATAGATAAGGAAAGTAGTCCAGAGAGGTTAAGTAACTTGCCTAAGATTGTCCAGCTAGGATGGTCACACTCTATCCCAGACTTAAATAATAATTCCATTGTGTTAAACCTTCACTGCCATACTTCATCTCAGAAAACAAAGTCCCAAGTTTCTGGAACACACCAATGCTCGGGGTCTACCACAGGCCTAAAATAACAGAAGTGGTTCGACATGTATTTAACTGCTATCAGGTGGCATGGAAAAATGAAACCAACTCAGCCGACTTGAGGAGTTAGGGCAACAGATGAGCAGATTTAAGTGGGAGAAAGACGGCTGTTAAAGGTGAAACCTGTGTTTCTACCAGCAGCCTGCTTGCTCAGCACAACGTCCATCAAACAGCAAGAGAGAAAGGGACTTACCATGCACCGGAAACTTGGCCCCTTCCAGGAAGGTCCTACGGATGGGTAAAGAAGCCCTCATTACCACGCCAAAGGAACTAATCTGCTCCAGTTGGGTTCCTTACTTGGAAGAGCCCTTGGAAGGAGGCAAGTTCAGGGCTTCATTACCTGATCACCTCCTCTATTGGCCAGTCCATAATTACAGGCATATACTTGTTTCTTTACCATTCATCAAGAAGCACAGGGGCGCCTGGGTGGCTCAGTCAGTTAAGCATCTGCCTTGGGCTCGGGTTGTGATCCTGGAGTCAAGCCCCGTTGTCGGGCTCCCTGCTCAGTGAGGAGCCTGCTTCTCCCTCTCCCTCTGCCCATTTGTTTGCTATCTCTCTCAAATGGGTAAATAAAATCTTAAAAAAAGAAATAGAGAAGCACGGAGTTATTAGAACTGATGGGGATCTAGGAGATAAACTGGCCTCTTTATTGTCAAAGAGGAGATGTTTGGGGCAAAAGAGCCTGGACCAGGGTTAGACCACCACAGTGTGGGATGAAAAGGACATCATCTCACGAGGCTTGGTTCCAGCCAATGTGGATTCTGAGTGTATCCTTTAAAGCTGTAAGCATGGCTTTACTACTGCCTGGTGCCCAGACCCTTTCCAAACCCACTAGCTTTTACCAGCACGAGAACCATGTCTGCATCGTTTTGCTTACAAATCCAGCCTTTGAAAAAAAAAGAAACCAACCTAATTGAAATGCAGCTTTGGTCTTCTTGCCAAGGTTCTGCTTTCCTCTGATTTCATCTCCCTGTTTCATCCACATTTCTTTTCCACCCGATGACAAGCTCACTGGGAAACAAGGATGAGTCGAGGCTCAGGGAGCATATCATGCTTTGATCTGCGCCTTCCTTCCCCTGCAATCAGTCTATGTCAGAGCCAGAGAGCAAGACACAGCTTGGTAGATGCTGGCATTTTAGGACTCTGCAGAAATCTGCATTGGTCAGAGGGCTGAAGTGACCCAGCTGAACACGGACAGTGTGTGCGCTTGGAAAGGAAGCCAAGACAACATGTGGATCCAACTCTAAATGGCTGAAACAGTCCCAACCATGAAAATCAGCATGGATTTATGTGCACATAAGGGTCCCCGTGAATTCATGGCTCTGAAACTCTAAACAGTCAATTAGAAAAAGAAGTTGACCCACCACCAGCCCAAAGGGCACTTTGGTTGAATGAAGAAAAGGCACCCCTTTCTCGGGGCAACCACAGTTCCAGACCAACGCACACAGCTTATCCAGCAGAGTGATGTCTGAATTTCTGTCCCTATTCATCCCCTTGATCAGAAAGATGCCCTTGTGCAGTAAACTAGCACAGCTTTGCAGGGCAGCCCTGCAAAGAGGAAGAGAAGAAAAAAGAAATTTCTTAACATGATACTGTTTTTTAAAACTCAGGTGACAACTCATTGGTGGGTCATGAAATTACTTGAGAGGGTTGAAACTGGTATTTTTGATAATATAGAAAATTTAAGCAATAAAAAATTCATCATACTTAGATTTTATTTTTATATGTGTATGTCAGCCTATGTTACACAGAATGTGCTATGTAACACGATGGATTAGGATGGAAAATGGATTTCTTAGTGGAGGTCATGGTAAAAAATATTTGGAAGTCACTAACTGAATGGAGCCTAATATGTAATGTGAATCTAATTTGGAAGGTTTGCTTTGTGTTTATCCCCAACTGTCCAGTGAGAAGTACCAGGAGAAGGAGCAGACATTTAGGAGTCAGACCCAAGTTCAAATGCAGTTTAATACCACTCAATTGGGACCTCAGGCAATCACTTATGTTTCCTGACCCTCAGGTTTCTGAGGATTCACAAAGTTTAGGTCCTCTCTTGCTGGAGAAATCAAAGCAAGGATGAAAAGCCACAGCTAATCTGACTTCTGTCTATTAAAATCTGCTGGGCTTTCTGGGTCTGTTGAAATGCCTGTTCATTCTCTGAATCACATGCAGTAACCAAAGGGTTTGCTTTTAATATAAGTAGAAGGAAACAAAGCAAGGAAAAGAGCACCATTCTGTATCCCTAGATAAACATACTACATTCACAGACATCTAGTCAGTTAAGAATTTTAATGCCTAAATTTTCTTTCTTGTGAGGACAGAGAGTTTCCAAGTCTATGAAGTAATCCTATCCTTTTATTTATTAGAAGGATGATCTTACTTTACCTTCCTTGAAGTTTGTACATTCATTTTACTCATTTATTTATTAGGAGGGGAAACAAAAGTTGAATATATAGTATCTTCTGTGCCATAAGCAAGCTTGGACCTACACATTTGTATTGATAAAATTATTGATGGTTTAGCACCTTATAAGAATGGCTTCACCTTGTGAGGAATATTTATAGTATTGTTTTAATTTTGTTTTTCTCATGAACATTAATAACAATTTGAACCACAAAAACTCTATTTACAAACAACTTTTCAGGAACATACAAACTGAATAAAGCAAAGCACACCTAAATTACTAACTAGCTTACTCTTCAACGATCCAGCCTTGAGCCTCTTTATTTAGACCATTCCTTCATTAGAACTGGGCTGACTTACTGTCAGATTATAATGCCAAATCTAAGAAGAAGTTAAATACCATGGACAGCTGCTTTCTAGGCCAATGATGGCCTAGCACCGAACAGATCAAGGGACCTTCATCACCCAGGCCAGAAGCACAGCAAAATGCTCTGGATGCCCTGAGATTTCACTGCTTCACATCCTGCAGGATTCAGAGTTATTCCTAGCCAGCCATTGGGAGAGGTTTTTAGAAGAGAGTCCCAATCATTTATAAATAAGAATACCCTGAAAACAAAAATCTCTGCTCAGCATTGATATTTCTTAACCCCAGTTAATGGCCTACTTATTTCAAGCAAAAGTCTACACAATAAAATTTCAGGACAATAAATGCATTTGGAGGTTTCCTTAGAGTTTATGATAATAGCTGGCCTGCATATATTCACTGTATGTGAACAAGGGCTTATAAATATCATACTATGACAAATAGCCTATGCCCCTAAGGGAGACAATGACCTGCTTAACTCAGTGATTCACTGGCATGAATTCCAGTTTTTAAAAATGTGAAATTCTTGAATTTAAAATAATTTATTTTAGGGATGTCTGGGTAGCTCAGTCGGTTGAGTGTCGGATTCTTGATTTCAGCTCAGGTCATGGTCTCAGGGTTGTGGGATGGAGCCCCACATCAGGCTCTGTGCTCAGCAGGGAGTTTGCTTGAGAGTCTCTCTTTCCCTCTCCCTCCGCCCCTCCCCCGCTCACATGCACGCTCTCTCTCTCTCAAGTAAATAAATAAATCTTTAAAAAAATAATTTATCTTGACTCACTTTTCATTTAAGAACAGATGATAAAAGGAAAAGAACTAACATTTATTGAACCCACATTTGCCAAGGACTATGTTAGCTGCTTAGTGTTCATTTCTTCATTTAATAGTTTTCCTAGCTCCATTTCATGTTCAAATTAGGAAACAGAGGCTCAGAGAATTTATATAACTTCTGAGATCACCAGGCTGATTACACACTGGGTTCAAAACCTTTTTTTACCCTGAGTCAAAGCCCCAGATCTATTTACCCTGTCATGACACCACACAACTTTTTAAAAAGGGTATTATTATCACTAAAAGAAATAATAGTAATAACAAATAAAAACCATACACAGGGTATAAAAATTAAATGAGATGAGAAACTATTAATGTCACTATAAAAAAGTACACAGCTCACATCTTCCCATGCTTCCCAATTGCCCCATGACATATACCCTAATGGAAACAAATTAGAATTTTCAACTTGTCTGTGAAGCAAATAGTTTCCAAAACAGTTCACTGCCAAAAGCCCAGCAGAGTTGATGATTTTTTAGCAAGAACATCTAAAATATGTTTCCTCTAGTTTCCCAAACTCCCATGCTCCATAGTTGTACAAAGAAGACCACAAAAACATGCTGAGTATTTTGCTTCCTAAATTCTTCTATAGTACATTCCTTTCCATGAAGACTTCACTGAGGGCTGCACTTGGGTTACAGTCTCTTTCCTGCAAGGTTTGATGATATCAGAAGCACTAGTTTCTGTGGGATGGTGGGGTATGTAGTCAGAAATCTACTCTGCCGGTTAGAGAACTAGATGGCCACATTCAGGGACTCATCCCTCTTTGGGACACATTATGTTCAGTGCTTGGGCATAAGATTCTGAAATCAGGCACATGATAAAGACACTGCTGAAACAATTTTTTTTCCCAACAATACTTCAAAAATGAAACGGCAAGGTGAAATTTCCTGAAGGAAATCACCTATCATTATACACTGTTCCTCCTAAAAATGTGTTCTAGCATTTTTGAGGAACACCAAACAAGACATAGCTATGCTTAAAAAAATTCTATTCCCGTGATAATTTATAGTTCAATTTAGTTACTGAATGCCAAAAGAAATAATAACGATTAAAAGGAATAAATTAAAGCTATTCAGTGCTAACAAGGGAAATAATACAATGAACATATTTTGGGGGGAAATAAGAAACAGGAGAAACAGACATGAATCTAATCTACTTTCTTTTTTAATTAGATAAATCCAGAACTTCCAAATTTAAAAACTGCACAATATTAAGCATAGCACTAAATTATGGATTTGAATAACAACTGTTAAGGATTGTCAACCTAAGCTGCTGACTTTTAAAATATCATAAAATTAACATGACAGTCACCTACTGTAGTAGGTAAAGATCCTGCCAGAGCTACTAAAGTAGCTCAGTGCCCAAGCACTGAACGTAATGGTCCCAAAGAGGGATGAGTCCTTGAATGTGGCCATCTAGTTCTCTAACCAGCAGAGTTGATTTCTGACTACATACCCCACCATCCTACAGAAACTAGTGCTTCTGATATCATCAAACCTTGCAGGAATGGTTTACAATTGATTAAATACTGCCTGTAAACTGTATTTAAAAAGTTATTCCCAAATGCACAAAATCAGCTCCTCCTCAAATCAGAATATAAAATCCCCCTGCAATCTTAAATATACCATCAGATTGCTCTGCAAATTGCTTTATCACAAATGTTGTCAGTATAACCTTCAGCAGAATCTGTGATTAAGTTAGTGAAGTTCCACTGTTATGTAACAAAACAAATAGTAGAAAACATTTTTCTTTTACACGTAATAAACAGCAATATTACTGGTGTTTTGGGTTTTCTTTGCTTCCATGTCATGGTTGCTACAAAAATGATGGGTGGTCATCCAACCTGGACATAAAGAATTATGCTAAGTTAATATCTTTTATTTTGTTGATAAAGTATCTCACCCTCCACTCAACATCTTTTTTTTTTTTTTAAAGATTTTATTTATTTGACAGAGAGACACAGTGAGAGAGGGAACACAAGCAGGGGGAATGGGAGAGGGAGAAGCAGGCTTACCATCGAGCAGAGAGCCCGATGTGGGGCTCGATCCCAGGACCCTGGGACCATGACCTGGGCCAAAGACAGACGCTTAACGACTGAGCCACCCAGGCGCTCCTCAACATCTGTTTTTTGCATACATGAGATTTTTCCCAGATGCTAGTATGAAAAATCTGCATATGTATTTTGGTTTTCTGTTTAAAATCACATTCAGAGACAACACTCCAATGTTAGGATATAAATCAGAACTTCATTACTATACTTAAGATTTTATTGGTGTTGTTTATCCATTATTTAAAAAAATTAGTTTACGTTTTTGCAGATCAATTTATTCTCAGCCCTATACCAATCTGCTCACCACCTAAGTGGAAGGATGGCCACTCTTCTCATGAAAACTCCCTCAAATTCTACTGTAAAATTATCTTGGGTGATGTTTATCATGGCATGCAAAATGGGTCATCAAGCCATGGAGACAGACAGCAGGGCTTGGCAATGATTCCCTCTCATGGATCTCCACCACCTCCTGGTCAAGTGGTCTGAAGATCATCATGTGGATCAAGAAAAATGGCCATGACCATTCCAATGACCAGTCCTTCTGGGCCCTGCTGCGGACTTAAAGGTACAGCCCTGGTGACACAAACAAACTTTCTTCCTTAAACATCTTTAAAGAGATGGTTCTTGACCATTGTCATGTGCCTACTTAAAAAAGAAAATACCTGCAGTTTGCTAAGCTACACATACACACACTCTCCCGTGAAAATTCAATGGCTCACAAAATCATTATGCCTACTTCCAGATGTAAATAACTGTTGAGTCCACTCTGGGATACTTACATAACCTATATTTATCAGCGTTTTACTCCGAAGCCAGGAGCTTGAGAACCTAGGAGATAACCACCAGAATATCCCCAAATTATGTTTTCCCACTGCCCCAAAGCAATCTGCTATCCACACTAGCCCCAAACACCATCCCATTAAAAAAAGTGGCAGATCTCGAAAACATAATTATTCAGAACATTAAATAAACAACCGCCACCACCAACCTTTGCTTGGGTCTCTGGTGCTGTCACCTTGACGACTTTATTGCGATTTATCATTTGCTTCGCCCATCTTTCTACTTGGACGTTGAATTTCATGAAAACCACATAGCCGAAGTAAGCTGTTAAGAGAAGCAAGCTTTCCCACCACATGATAACATTATCCAGGAAAAATATGATCAGCATGATCAGGTCAACGATGTAGAAGGACACATCCCGAAAGAGTGGCCACCATGTCAGGTTTAAGATTTCTCTAGAAAACAGAGCACACATGCCAATAACAAAGAGGATATTGAACACTGCTGAGCCCACGATTGTGCCTATGCCAACATTGCTGTGAGCAATAAATACCCCTATGAGAGATGTGAAAAGTTCTGGGGCTGAGCCCCCCGCAGCCATGAAGGTGGCTCCGGCCACATCATCAGAGATGCCCAATTTCTCAGTGATGACAGTCAAAGAAGGGACAAAGAATTCATCACAGACAATGGCTAAGGCTATGAACATGTAGATCATTCCAATGACGTGCAGAATGATGGCACCTTTTCTTCGCTCCTCGAGGGAGAAGATGTCTCTCGGGTAGTCTCCTTGGGCATGATCTGTAGTGTTCTCAGATGTGCCTTCCTGAGAAAGAGGTGGCTGTGGAGTATAATCCAGAATCTTGTCATTTAAATCTAAGAGAGTTCTCTGATGGTGACCGTGTGCTGCGCTGGGACCACTTGCACCAACAACCTCTTCTGTGCTCTGTGTCTCTGTCTCAGAAAAGGCACTGATTGAAAATGGGACAGTGCTAATGGCTACTAGGCCCATGAGAAGGCCCAAGATTCTAACTAACTTCAGTTTTTTCCTGACATTATAATGTCTCCTGAAGCCAGACAGTGACTTCTCCAAACACCATTTCTCAAGGAAAGGGATGGCAGTGCTTTGGTGCAGATCCATCCTGGGTCTTCTAGTGGATGTGGTGGTCTTCCGATTGTTGACTCAACCAGACGGTTCTCTCATACTTTTCTTCACTTTATGGTCAACGGTGCTTGTGGGGCCCTTCCACAATCAGGGGTTCTTATGCTTCACAGGAAATATTTTCGACATTTACGCTTAAAGGAAAATTAAAACAAGGAGAGGTAAATGACAAAATCATATGTCTTTTCTACAAAAAGCACTTTGTGGGTATGATAAAGTCCCATCTTGTGTTTGACCTTGGGTAAGTTACGTAACTTCTCTGTGCCTCTGTTTCCCCATCTCAGAAATAAGAATAATTACAGCACCTGCCACCAAGGACTGTTTTGAGGATGAGACACTTAGAATAAGATGTGGCACCTACTAAGCACTTAATAACAATCATGTACGTATAAACTCAAACATTTTGGTAAATCCAATGTTGGTTAGACTATGTAGATGTGTGTGCTAAATATAAAAAAAATTGTAGATGAAAATCTATCAGTTTATCCCACCTTTAATCACGTAACAAATAACCACCCAGTGATAAAAGATACCACTTCTTTTAGAACTAAGTACTTGACAACCAATAATTACTCACTGCATTTTCTTTCAGCCCAATTATGTAATTCCAGTTAAAGGCACGCTTTTCTGATCTAATCTATCATTTGAAAGCACTGAGTGTCGGAGGAGATAGCACTCTTTTCCTATACACATAAAGACCTCAGCATCTTATTTTTCATGAAAAGCTTCTCCTATGTCTGATGCAGAAAAATAGCCCCTTAAAATTTTAAGTTTACAAAAGAATGTTCTGGTGACATGGATTGTCTTCCCTAAACATCTAGATATTGTTTTCAGCTAAAGCTTATTTTTAAAAACAACCTTAAGTCATGTGTAAAATAGACAACATAGTAAATCAAACAACTCCTAACAAGTAGGCTATTTCTAGAGACTCAACGTGTATTTCGTAAACAATATGCAAGCTGCAGCAATACCTCTGTCCACAAAATCTGACAAAAATAGCCCCAACACTGACTCTTCTAGTAGGTTAGATATCCAAGCAGTTTTCATTCTCTATCCCACAGAGATGGGTAAAACTAGATATCTAGACACGACAGCGGCTATTCTGAAGGTTCCTATTTAAATTTTTCTTTATAAACA
Source organism: Callorhinus ursinus (assembly GCF_003265705.2). Taxonomy (NCBI): domain Eukaryota; kingdom Metazoa; phylum Chordata; class Mammalia; order Carnivora; family Otariidae; genus Callorhinus; species Callorhinus ursinus. Next base: position 21,647,033 of record NW_027397101.1, read on the forward strand.
CTGTTGTTGCTTTTTATATCAACGATTTCATTTTAGAGGCTCGCTGAGATCATTCCAGGTGTAAAATAAGCTAATTAAACACACGCCATTTAAACACTGGGATTAGCCGCAGCTCAGGTTTGCAGAGCAGAGCAAGAACACAAGTCAAACCAGGCTAAGATGCTGCTACCCATCACAGAGATTCTCGGCTGGCTGCAGATGTCGACGCTTAGCACCAAAGATTAAGCGACTCACAGGGCTCCGGGGATTGTCACAATGCCTGGCCAGGGCTACCGGCAGGGACAGACTCAACTCCCAGGGTGCAGGATCAGCTCCAGCGAGCCGGTTCCACCTGCAAACCCGCCGCTCCGCTCCACCGGAGCTGCCTCTGCCAGAGAAGTGCACCCCCAGCCGCGCCCCAACTTTGCCTTGTGTGGTCCCAAACTTTCCCTGGTGGGTTAATAGGAAAATAAAACTAAAGGACAGACGCCCCACGAGCAAGCGGGGACGCAGCTGGGGAAGGCGCTTGGCCCGCATCTCCGCGAATCGTTTGTGGGTGGTTTGGGGAAGGGGAGCTTTCCTCTGGCGTGTCTTACCCCGACGGCAGGCCCTGCCCCGCCGCGCCCCCCACCTCGGAGCCGGAAGCAAGGGTGGTTGGGGTGGAAGAAGCCGGGGGCTCGGAAACCGCGCCCCTGAGCGGAGAGAGTTCGCTAACTCCTTGCGGGGCCTGGGGCCCCCACGTCCACCGCGAAGCCACCTGTGAGCCTGTGGTGCAGCAGTGGGATGCGCGCCACCGGATCCGGGGACAACGACCACTGCGGCCACCAAGCCTGGAGGCTGGCGGGGACTCGGCCGCCCGCACTTACCGGGATCCTCCAGGAGGACGCGCACGCGGAGGGGGCCCGAGCGCGGCCCTCCACTCGGGTCCACCGCTTTCTCTGGCCCTCCGCCTCCCTGCTCCGAGGCCCGGTCTCCGGCTCCGGCTGGCGCTCGCCGCCGCTCTCGCCGGCCGGCGCTGGGCTCGGGAGGAGACTGAGCCGCGCGAGCCCCGCGCGCCGCCCTTGGTGCTGCCCGGCCCCCGCCGGCCCCTCCCTCTCGCCTCTGCGCGGGGAGCGTGGCCGCAGCGCGCTCAGCTCCCGCGCCCTCTGCTCCACGCCTTCTGGGTGCAGAAGCTACGCTGGCAGCCGTCTCTTAGGAGATTTCTCCGCAGTGGGCACGGGGGTCAGGATTTGCTGGCGAGCAAGGACAGAGAGGAGAAATCATACAGGTCGGTGACGCGCCTGATTCCCAAAGCCTGAAAAGTGCTGCCAACTTTGGGGTTTCTCTATAGCGGGGCACCTCCTCTCCCAATTAGCTGCAAAAAGTGACAGCCGTCATCTATTTCTTTAGGAGGCTGTGTAATGTGTAATGGTGGAAAAGACGTTCAGTGAAAAGGCATAAAGGCCTGCAGGGCTGTGTGTTCAGGCCCAGGAGTCCTGAAATCTCGGGTTTGGAAGGTTGGGACACTGAAGGATCTTGAGTCTTGCGGGCTGACCTTTCATTTAATGGGTGATGAAACTGATACCCAAAACGGTGTCATTTTGAGTCACAGGGCTCACATGCTGGCTTCTGGACTCCCAGCCCAGTGCTCTTTCCTGACCTGTTTGGAAAGCAAGATTTCCTGGACCCCAAGAAATTGAGTCTTTTTGGGGATCAGAGGCAAGAATCTGAGCTAAAGAGTGGAAGAAGATGAGACAAACAGGTTACCCTCAGAAGCCTTTAGGCAGCCCTGTGACCAAGACCAAAACTGTCAAGAGGTACCCACCAGGAAGAAAACCTTTGGGGCTTTTAGCTCACCGTTTTCTACTCTCTTCACCCTCCACCCTCCTCTTACTTTCTGACTTAGAGGGGTTTCATGCCTTCCTGGGGCTGGGGGAATGTCCTCATATCCAGAAAGCTCACTACCTCTGATTTTGAGGAAAACTCTTAGGTTCAGATCTCTATATTTTTTCTTGATAAATCAAGAGAAGCCTTGGAAATGGACAAATCCCTTTTTCTCCCATCAAAACCAGGCATTTAAGACTACTGTCTTACTAAGGATTTCAGGGTCCTATTTTGGAAGTCACAGGCTGAACTTTTTTAATCTTTACTTTTTATTTTGGAAATTTCAGACATATACAAATGTAAGAGGATAGTGTAAGGAACCTCCATGGGGCCATTATCAAACCATGGCCAATCCTGTTTCATCTCTACCTCTTTTTCCTGTGCCATCATTTTAAAGCAAATCCCAGACATTTTATCTGTAAATATTTACAGAGAGCAAGGAAGCTATCAACCACTACCAGGGTTGTGTCAAAAGGACTGAAGAATCTATCAAAATAGGTTCCCACTAGGCAAGGATGGGTCATTTTGAGCACCCAAAATTCATAATAATTGCCATTATTTCAAACACATCAAATATGATTATATCTCTAAGTTCCTAATGATTCTAAAGCAACTCAGTTGATTGGTCACTGTTGAGGAATAAAAGGGAAGGAGCTCACTATTTTGAAGCTGTTTTAGAGAAAAGAGAACAACATGCATTTATTTTGCCTTTTCTAAATACAGAATGGACTTCAGGGTAACCAGTTAGGTATAGTTTTACTCTGCCTTTGTCTTTATTTTCCTGGTCTAACAATCCTAATATTCTCTGATGCAGTGGATGTCTCTGGCTACATGGGGTGGGGTGGGGGTGGGGACTGGATCTTCTATACAAGGTTCTGCTTAAGAGAAGAAAATTGTAATATATTTTTATCAATATTCCTACAACTATAAAGCACCAACTCTTTATTTTTTTAGATACCTGCATAAGTATAAACATTAGCTGGCATCATATTTACCCTTTTATTAACTGTGATTTCTTTGAACATAGAATTTATAGGAGTCATTGGTAATTACCAGTTAAGAATGTTGAGCTCTTTTTGTAATTCTGGAGGGGAGCCTTTCAAAAATGAACAATGAATTTTAAAAAGCGCGGGATCATCCTTAAGCTAATAAGGTCTTTCTTTTTTTTTTTTTTAAAGATTTATTTATTTATTTTGAGAGAGTGAGAATGAGAGAGAGAGAGAGAGAGAGCACATGAGAGAGGGGAGGGTTAGAGGGAGAAGCAGGCTCCCCGCCGAGCAGGGAGCCCGATGCGGGACTCGATTCCGGGACTCCAGGATCATGACCCGAGCCGAAGGCAGTCGCCCAACTGAATGAGCCACCCAGGCGCCTGCTAATAAGGTCTTTCTAATATAAAACTGCCAAAGGGAGAAAGGAACCAGGTTCCGGTTCAAGATGGAGACCTAAGAGGATCCTGAACTCACCTCCTCCCGCAAACGCACCGAATCTACAGCTACGTGGGGAACAACTTTCTCTGAAAACAAAAAACAAAAAACAAAAAAAATACCCAGAAACATTGTCTGAGAGACTCCTACTTGTCAGGTAAGAGAGGCTGGGACACAGTCTTGCCAGGACCCCCACCCTGGGTGGGAGGACCGACCTTGTGGAGGGAACTCAAAAGGCAGGCCTTCTCCCTGAGGAGTTGAGGGCTTTGAACCCCCTAGCAAGGCACCCCTCCTTTAAAGACCTGCACCTGACAGACAAGTACCCCTGAAACATTTAGCATTGAAAAACCAATGGGGGTCGCACCCACGAGCCCCCGCAAGGCTGTGATGACCTGAGAAGCAGCTCTTAAAGGGCTCGTTCCGACTTAGCCACCCCAGGGCCCAGGGCAGAAACCCTGGTTCAGGGGCGCCAGGATTTCGTGTGGGGAGCCCCCTTGCGTGTCCTGGAGCTTTGCCCTGAGGGGCAGGCATCCTGTCTGACACATGTGGGGCCTACGGGGGTGCTGTCCTGGGTGGGAGCCTGGCAGGCGCTCTCTTTCGCTCTGCTCCTGTCTTGCGTCGGCAGGGTTCCCGCGCCATCTTCTTTGTGTTGCGGTGTTTGTTTTTAATCCTAGACTTCTCCTTCTTTGGTTTTTCTTTCCTGGTTGGGTGCCATCTCTACACGCTGCCTCTGCCACAGGCCTGGAACAATCAAAGAGCTAGTTCTTGGCAGGCTGTGCCCCCCCCCCCCCCACCCCAGGGCTCTGCCTAGACAGCAGCCTGAAACACACCCTCAGCCTTTCTGTGGAAGAGGCTCATTTGCGTGTTCTGGAGCTTTGGCCCGAGGGGCAGGCTTGACGTTTGGCATACAGCTAAGGGTCTAGACCAGTGCATACCCTCTCTGTGCTCTCTCTCTGCCTCGCTACAGCTCCCAGGTATCTCCTGGGAGGCTCCTACACTTGTCTGGAGCCCCGATTTTTGTGACGGCTGCCAAGGACACGTCTAGGTCGCTTAGCACTGGTGGCCTGTGGGGCTTACACTTAGCACTGGTGGCCTGTGGGGCTTACACTTGTGGCCCCGTAGGACTGTATATATTTGCATACTTTAAAAGCTGGTACCTGGGGGTCTGGCTTCTAATCAGCCTGCATCTCTGGGCTGAGGTCCTCCCTTCTGGGACACTGATAGGTCTTGGCACTCCCTGAACTACAGTTACAAATAAAATAGGCTGCGTGGACAATCACAAAGGTTTGAGAGATAAGGAAGAGCTAGGACAAGTTTGAAGAATAAGGTTCATCTGTTATATGAGGCCACTCCTGTGGGACTGGAAGAGTTGGCTATTTCATCTAATGCATAGAAACCAACCCAGAGAGTCAGGGAAAATGAAGAAGCAGAGGAATAGGTTCCAAATGAAAGAACAGGATAAAACCTCAGAGAAAAACCTTAATGAAAACTGCCAAAGGGCTATGAATTAATAACTTACTAAGCACCCATATCATTTGGATAGAAACATAGAAACATAGGATGGCATGGTGTATGATAGGATTGGTGAGTTCCCCTTGCTTCCACCCAAAATGACACCCCCAACTGGCACTGTGCCTACAATTTCACCATTAGAAATTTATTGTTTTGGGCTTTTTATTTCATATCTTCTCCATAATAAGCTGAGAATTTTTAAAAAGTAAATGGCTCTAAAGTTATAATAAGCAATTCTATATTGTTTTTCACTTGATAGTCAGTCTAAAGGAAAATTTTCATGAGGGGAAAGTGGAAGAGAGATAGCTGAGCCAGGAAGTTGTGGGCAACCAAGAGACAACATGAAATATTCACTTTTTACTTTGTCCGTTTAACCACCTCTTTTTTCATTCTCCTCTCAACACACAACCTTCCTCCTTTCTTTCATTAAAATCCCACCCTTTCTGTTACTAATATCTGCAGGTAATCAGGGCACAAAAAAAAGATTCCCTATGCACAAAAGCAGTAATTCTCATCCTTGACTCTCATTCAATATTAGCATCAATGGAGGGATGTTTTTAAAAGACTCCTGACAATGACCCTCTTCTTTCCTTCTTCCTTTGAGCTTCTTCTTTTATTTTTTTTAAAGATTTTTATTTATTTGACAGAGAGAGACACAGCGAGAGAGGGAACACAAGCAGGGGGAGTGGGAGGAGGAGAAGCAGGCTTCCCATGGAGCAGGGAGCCCGATGCGGGGCTCGATCCCAGGACCCTGGGATCATGACCTGAGCCGAAGGCAGACGCTTAATGACTGAACCACCCAGGCGCCCCTTCCTTTGAGCTTCTTGAGGACAAGAATCAGTATCCTACATTTCCCAGCATCTAACACAGTGCTTGGCATTTGTTCAACACATATCTGTGGCATGAATTCATGAGTTGATGGCAAATGCAGTTACTCAGAGGAGAATGAATCCATCAGGAGGTACAGGTTCTGCCACAGTAACAAAGAGCTCAAAACTCACAGTGGCTAGAAATAAAGGTTTTTGTTTTGTATTTATGCTACCTGTTCTTTGTGAATTTTGTCATGTCATGCTCACTCCTGACTGCAGGCTGGTCACTATCTGGAACATTGCCAGTTGCCACCAGAGAAAAAAGATGCATTGTACTCGATTTTAAAGCTTTAGCTGGGAGGTGACGCATTACTGCCGTTCAGATTTCATTGGCCAAAGCAAAGCGCCTGGCCATATTTTCAAGAGAGCAAGAAGGTACAGTTGCACTATGTGCTTGGGAAAGAAGGGAAAGATTTGGTGGCTGGCACTAATGACTACCACAGTGAAGAACAGGAACAAACAAAGGGAACTAACATGTTGCATAGCTGCCCTGAACAAGTTTTCATTTATCTCTTCTAGCTCATGACTTTTATCACTATTATTCCCATTTTACAGATGGAAGAAACTGAGGCTCAGTGAGGTTAAGTAGCTTACCCAATATTAAGTGGTTCTCATTTGCCCAATATTGGTTCCAACATCCAAGTTCTTTCTACTAATCCTCATTTTACATGACTGAGATTTTTAGTCCCTGCCTAACTAAGAGTTAGTTGCATTTTTTCCTGTTGTGATTATATCGTTAGGTGATGCCTGTGGGATTCTTTCTACCACCAGCTGGTCTATAATCTAGGATAACTTTCTACTTCCTAAGAAGATCTGTTTTGCTTATTTAAAAATCACAGGTGTAAATACCAAAATAAAATCCTGACGTTCTCTGAAAAATGTTCTCCTTTGGCTCCCAACCCTGGGCCGACTTTGGGCCAACTTCGTTTTCCTTTGCATTTGGCTCATTTTTTTGGCCAGTGGCTCTCCCCTTCCAGTTCAATAAGAACCATAAAAGCAGAAAAAAATATCTGTGGGGTTGAGGGATGTAAGTACAGACTTCTTTGCTTTTGACAGTGGTTTTTGCAATAGCACTTAAAGCAACACACCTAAATTATTGCTCTTTTTTTCTTTTTCATCTATTTAGGTAATGAGAGATGATGAATGCCTGAGATTCTTACATTAGGGACAGGAATTTTTCCGGGCTTAAATGCTCAGGAAGCACAAAAATTGAGTTTCTCTCTGCAACACTAGCTCAGCTCAGGCCTCCTGGGCACCAAGGTAGGCACGGTGCTGAGGCAAAGCTTACAGGAGGGCAGGAGCGTGGTCTATTGATCCCACCAAGGGAAAACCCTGGCTGTCTTCCTGATTCTAGCAGGGCCTTCCTGAGTGACATTCAGGGTGCCCCTGACACTTAGGGGCTTCTTTTCCTTGCGACCTTCCTGTCGCAAGGAAAGAAGGATAAATAATACTGGTAAAAGGAGACCTGCTGGGCAAAAGGCAGAGTCAGGACAGTTCACTGGGTGGGCAAACAAGGAGCACTTCTTTCTAACAGCTCAAAAAAAGTGTATACCTGCTACCTTCCTTCTTAAACTACATTCTCTCTTTACCTATCTCTGGCTCAAAATTTTAATATAACATAGAGTTTAAGATACTGGGAAAGAAGAGCTATGTGCCTTGAGCATAAGCTTTTCTTCCATACGCTTTGACTTCTTTTCTAGTTTAATGTAGGGCAAGCCAGCTGGAATGTGCTACTGGATCTTTGGTTTTGAACACTGAAATAAGATCCTTGTTTGATTCAACTCATGAAAGTAAAATGAATGCATCACTAATCATTTTTCCAGTTCAGGGGTCTCAGGCTGTTCGGTTCAGCAACACCCCTCCCCCTCCAAATAATGGATATGTGTGTGGTGGTACGTTTGGGGGTCCTGATACCTTGGGAGCAGGCCTCCCCTGGCCCAACACTGGGACTCAGTTAATAAGTCTGTCTGGTGCTCCTACTCATCACCTCCCCAAATTAGCTTTTATCGGAATAAGAGTGATACCTTATTGTGTTAGGTGATAGAGTGATACCACCTGCCACCCCATTTTGCTTATTTCTCAGTTTGTTCAGAATCGAGACGGACAACGGGTCATATCAAATACTGCAGATAGTACTACAAGGCTTATTTAAAGAAACTGCAGCTTTTTCTCCCCACAACTCCTGCTTCCTTGTCCCCGGATGTATCATTTTTGAGGGTTTTAGCTGTTTGTTTGTGCTTCCCTGGTCCTTATCATTACCTTTCAAAGTAGTGGGCTTGTTTTATCTCTTAATTTTTCCTATGGGGATGTTAGCTATTAAATTCCTATTGTTAAAGAAAAGGATTTCTTCCTTTTACAGTGTCCCCACACTCACTCCCTGAAGCCCTCATCTCCACATAATCCTCTCCCCATTCTTTCAACAGTTATGTCGCCATTTTGAATAATTAATAGTCACATCTTTAATCAACAATACACGCTTTGAATTATGCAAATATAATCATCAGCTGAGTTGTCTAGCATACGAATTCACCCCAAACTCTCTGATGGCACTGTTCATTTTTCCCTCAGTATTTTCAAATGTCTCAGTTGATCTGCCTGTTGTGTGGTTCCCCCTCAGGAGACATCACTCCTACCTTCTTTGCCTGATCCTCTAATTAAGGCATATTTTTTTCTTCTCCATTTTATTTCTCTCAGAAGATTTTCAGCTTTATCATTTAATCCTTCTAGTATTAAAAAAGGCCACTTGTTATATTTTTAATTTTTAAAAGCTCTATCGTGTTCTTTGACTGTTTCTTTTATATATACTAATTCTCTGCTTTTAGTCCTTAGGTCTAGCAGCTTCTCTTCCCTTGCTTAGATAATAAAGCCTCATAAGGCCACGGACTTTTCCTGCCTTGTTCATTACTTTATGTTCAACACTTAGAACAATGAGTGAGAATGGCCATCTGCTAACTACACAGGATGGGGAAGGATCTTTGGAGATGTGATTGCTTCTTTAAGACTTTCAACGAAGCTTTCTATCTTCGGGGCCTATCCCGTGTCCTTGCTCAATTAGTTTTCTATTGCTGCTATTAAAAAAAAATAAACAACACAACCTCAGTGTCTTAAAATTTAAACCTAAAGCAGTTCTGTAGGTCAGAAGTCCAGTATAGTCTCACTGGACTAAAAATTAAGGTGTCCACAAGGCCGTTTTTCTGGAGGCTCAAAGGGAAATCTGTTTCCTGCTCATTCAGGTATTGGGAGGATTCTGCTCCATGCACTTGTAGGACTAAAGCCTTGATTTCCTTGCTGGCTGTCAGCTGGAGACTGTGTTCAGTCTTTTTTTGTGGTTCATAATGAAGGCTAATAGATCATAGACATTTTGTGTTTAGCCATTGGGTGTTTATTTCTATTCAAGCCACTTTGGTCAGCACTGCAAATCTGCTTGATACTCCCTCCCTCTCTCCTTCTTCACCCTCCAGTTTATTTATGTGGTATATTAGTTTCCTCTGGCTACCAGAGCAAATTACCGCAATCTTTGTAGCTTAAAACAACAGAAATTTATTCTCTTACAGTTCTGGACGCTAGAAGTGTGAAATCAAGGAGATGGCAGGACTGTGCTCCCTCTGAAGGCTCCAGGGCAGGATCCTTCATTATTTACCTCTTCTACCTTTTCTCTGCCTCTTTCTTCACATGGCCTTTTCCCTTGTGTGTCTCTCTATATCCTCTCCCCTCCTTACAAAAACATCAGTCATTGGTTTTAGGACCCACTCTAAATCTGTGATGATTTCCTCTTGAGTTCTTTAGCTACTATCATTTACAAAGACCCTATTTCCAAAAACAATCACATTCTGAAGTTTCAGGTAGACGTGATTTTGCTGGTGGGGTGGGGGTATTCAACCCAAAACATGTGTAGTTAGGGTCCAAGTCCGAGAAAACAATAAGGCTAGCTCACATTCTGACCACTCCAGCCTTGCCAATCTATGACTTGAACCTGTGGCACTAAGGTATATTCTCCCCTCACTTAGCCTACTTTAATTATTGTTTCAAGCAAGAGATTAGATTTCTCATGCCCGCCACTGATCTTGAGGGAATATCATTGACCCCTTGCTGTTGGGAACTCTGGGAAGTCACATGTGTCTTTCTCTCATGAATGGGTTGACAAGGATGAATCTTCTCTGCTAATGCTCTTCCCTGGATATCTCTACTTCCCCCCAATAACCAGTGGTAATTTGCCTCATAATTTATTCTACTGAGAGGACCAATGAACTTCCAGTCTTGACTTGGCCAAGTCCTTAGCAAAAGTATTAGGGAAGGGTCACTATTTTCCCTCAAATACTTCCTGTTCTGACAGTTTTCCATACTAGGCACACATCAGACTGTAACGGAGAACATCCCTTATATTTTTTATTTTTTTAAAGATTTTATTTTTATTTATTTGACAGAGAGACAGCGAGAGAGGGAACACAGCAGGGGGAGTGGAAGAGGGAGAAGCAGGCCTCCTGCTGAGCAGGGAGCCCAATGCAGGGCTCGATTCCAGGACCCTGGGATCATGACCTGAGCCGAAGGCAGTTGCTTTACCGGCTGAGCCACCCTGGCACCCCGAACATCCTTTATTAAGAGTAATTTTCTTGATCCTTACATGGAGCTGTCCATGCAGACTTAGGACTGATAGTTAGTGGCCAGATCGGTTATTAAAATACTGAAATATTTCTATATGTCTTGGTAAATGTTATCATAGCAACAGTGAAGTTCATTCATAATATAAACTCACTAGTTCTAATGAAATATTGTAGGATATATCAGCAACCCTTGATAAATGGCCACCTGTCATAAAAACATCTGAGAAACAGTGATAGCTCTATAGTTAGTTGGCCGAAGTCCAGTAAACAGTGCGGATAGATTTTGTGTTCTTTATAAAACTGCCTGTGATTTAGGAGAATGACCAGTTTATCTTCATCCTGGAATTATAGTTGCTATTGAATCTAAATAGTGTTTTTTATTTGTCTCTTATAGTTACTATGTTGTAATTCTTGTGTAAGTATATATTTTAATGTTTTGGAATGTAAGTATTTATAACAAAATGTTGAATAGAAATACCTAGAATGAAAGGACAACAAAGTTTGGATATGTTTCTCAATATTTCTATTAAATATAATTAACAGGAATAATTTGAATCTGGGAGTATAAAGAAGAAATGACATCAAAATTGGGCGCCTGGGTGGCTCAGTTGGTTAGGCGACTGCCTTCGGCTCAGGTCATGATCCTGGAGTCCCGGGATCGAGTCCCACGTCGGGCTCCCTGCTCAGCAGGGAGTCTGCTTCTCCCTCTGACCCTCTTCCCTCTCGTGCTCTCTATCTCTCATTCTCTCTCTCTCAAATAAATAAATAAATAATCTTTAAAAAAAAATGACATCAAAATTATATTATTAAAAGGTAAAAATGTTAAACATTTTATTAGATTAGGAATCAGGTGATGGGTATTAAGGAGGGCACATACTACATGGAGCACTGGGTGTTATATGCAATGAATCATGGAACACTACATCAAAAAACTAATGACGTACTGTATGGTGGCTAACATATCATAATAAAAAAAATAACTAAAAAAAGACAAATAAACAACAAAGAAATAAATAGAAGGAATCATGTTTTGTTAAATCTTATGACTTAAGCATAAGAAATTTATGATCATCATTAAGGAAAAAATTTTTAAATATCAAGAGTGAGTGAAATAATAAAAATTCAAAAGTTCAATAAAAATTCAATAAATATTTCAAAAATTTAAGTCAAATTCTTGAGAAAGTAAATGAAGTTACTTGAAAACTCTTAAAAAGAATGGACATTTTTAGGCATGAATATTTAATAGAACTGTGAAAAAAGAATAATATCAATATAGATACATAATTATAATCTATATTGTAGTCCTGGCATGTCGAAAGCATAGGTTTACTGGAGCGCCTGGGCGGCTTCGTTGGTTAAGCATCCGACTCTTGACTTTGGCTCAGGTCATGATCTCAGAGTCATGAGATTGAGCCCTGCATCATTGGGCTCTGTGCTCAGCGGGGAGTCTGCCTCTCTCCTTCTCCCTCTCCCTCTGCCCCTCCTTCCTTTCCTCTCCTTGCTCATGTGCATGTGCATGCTCTCTCTCTCTCAAATAAATAAATAAATAAATCCTTAAAAAAATATATGTTTACGGGCGCCTGGGTGGCTCAGTTGGTTAAGCGACTGCCTTCGGCTCAGGTCATGATCCTGGAGTCCCGGGATCGAGTCCCGCATCGGGCTTCCTGCTCAGCAGGGAGTCTGCTTCTCCCTCTGACCCTCTTCCCTCTCGTGCTTTCTATCTCTCATTCTCTCTCTCTCTCAAATAAATAAATAAAATCTTTAAAAAAAAATATATATGTTTACTGACAATAGAACACTACTTGTTTTTAAACTTTTTTTTTAATTTAAATTTTAGGTACAGTTTCCAGGGTGGAATTCAGTGATCTGTCACTTACATACAACTCCCAGGGTTCACCATAACAAATGCCCTCCTTTATACCCATCATCCATCTAGCCCATCACCCACCCACCTCCCTCCATTAACCCTCAGTTTGTTCTCTATCATTAAGAGTCTCTTATGGCTTATTTCCCTTTCTTCTTTTCCCCCCTTCCCAATGTTCATCTGTTTCCTTTCTTAAATTCCATATATGAGTGAGATCGCATGGTATTTGTCTTTCTCTGACTGACTTATTTCACTTAGCATTATACACTCTAGCTCCATTCATGTCATTGCAAATGGCAAGATTTCATTCTTTTTGATGGCTGAGTAGTATTCCATTGTATATATGTACCACCTCTTTATCCATTCATCAGTCAGTGGACATTTGGGCTCTCTCCATTGTTTGGCTATTTTTGATAATGATGCTATAAATTGGGGTGCACGTATCCCTTCAAATCTGTATTTTTGTATCCTTTGGAAAAGAACACTACATTTTGAAAAACATAAATCAAGAGTAAAATTTCAATCAGTATTGATGTTTCAATTACTTTATGTGAACACAGAATAATTTCCTTTAAGTTTTTTTTAAAGATTTTTAATTTATTTATTTGAGAGAGAGAATGAGATAGAGAGAGAGCATGAGAGGGGAGAGAGGGGAGAGGGTCAGAGGGAGAAGCAGACTCCCTGCTGAGCAGGGAGCCTGATGTGGGACTCGATCCCAGGACTCCAGGATCATGACCTGAGCCAAAGGCAGTCGCTTAACCAACTGAGCCACCCAGGCGCCCAAATAATTTCCTTTAAATGAAAAATTTAGCCCCTTAAGGAAATTTAGAAATTGCTTTTTTCTTTTCAATATTGATCTAATAAGCTAATATAAATATGTTATAAAGAGCTGACATAAATAAGATCGGAAATGCTATAAAAAGTTTTTGTTGGTAGTGCCAGAAAGAAATAATTTCAGTGAAATATGTTGACATAAAAATTCTACTGAACTTTATACAGATGTGCTAGTGTAATGTTAAAGAGAAAATTTGGAGTTTTAACCATGATTTAAAATTTTTCTGGATATTTTAATTTGCTATTAACCACCATATTCAATAATATCTGGATGACAACTAAAGATATAAAATATATATTTTTTATTATGTTATGTTAATCACCATATATTACATCATTAGTTTTTGATGTAGTGTATCATAATTCATTGTTTGTATATAACACCCAATGCTCCATTCAGTACATGCCCTCTTTAATACCCATCACCACACTAACCCGTCTCCCCCTCTGATTCCCCCCCTTCATTTTTCCCTTCCTGCTATCTTCTTTTTTTTTTTTTTTTAACATATAATGTATTATTTGTTTCAGAGGTACAGGTCTGTGATTCAACAGTCTTACACAATTCACAGTGCTCACCATAGCACATACCCTCCCCAATGTCTATCACCCAGGCACCCCATCCCTCCCACCCCCCACCACTCTAGCAAACCTCAGTTTGTTTCCTGAGATTAAGAATTCCTCATATCAGTGAGGTCATATGATACATGTCTTTCTCTGATTGACTTATTTCGCTCAGCATGATACCCTCCAGTTCCATCCATGTCATTGCAAATGGCAAGGTTTCATTCCTTTTGATGGCTGCATAATATTCCATTGTGTGTGTGTGTGTGTGTGTGTGTGTGTGTGTGTGTGTGTGTGTGTACCACATCTTCTTTATCCATTCATCTGTTGATGGGCATCTTGGCTCTTTCCATAGTTTGGCTATTGTGGACATTGCTGCTATAAACATCGGGGTGCACGTACCCCTTCGGATCACTACATTTATATCTTTGGGGTAAATACCCAGTACTGCAATTGCTGGGTTGTAGGGTAGCTCTATTTTCAACTTTTTGAGGAACCTCCATACTATTTTCCAGAGTGGCTGCACTAGCTTGCATTCCCACCAACAGTGTAGGAGGGTTCCCCTTTCTCTGCATCCCCACCAACATCTTTTGCTTCCTGACTTGTTAATTTTAGCCATTCTGACTGGGTGAGGTGGTATCTCATTGAGGTTTTGATTTGGACTTCCCTGATGCCAAGCGATGTTGAGCACTTTTTCATGTGTCTGCTGGCCATTTGGATGTCTTCTTTGCAGAAATATCTGTTCATGTCTTCTGCCCATTTCTATTGGATCATTTGTTCTTTGGATGTTGAGTTTGGTAAGTTCTTTATAGATTTTAGATACTAGCCCTTTATCTGATAGGTCATTTGCAAATATCTTCTCCCATTCTGTCGGTTGTCTTTTGGTTTTGTGGACTGCTTCTTTTGTTGTGCAAAAGCTTTTTATCTTGATGAGGTTCCAGTAGTTCATTTTTGCCCTTGCTTTCCTTGCCTTTGGCGATGTTTCTAGGAAGAAGTTGCTGTGGCTGAGGTCGAAGAGGTTGCTGCCTGTGTTCTCCTTTAGGATTTTGATGGACTCCTGTCTCACGTTTAGGTCTTTCAACCATTTGGAGTCTATTTTTGTGTGTGGTGTAAGGAAATGGTTCAGTTTCATTCTTCTGCACATGGCTGTCCAGTTTTCCCAACACCATTTGTTGAAGAGACAGTCTTTTTTTCCATTGGATATTCTTTCCTGCTTTGTCGAAGATGAGTTGACCATAGAGTTGAGGGTCCATTTCTGGGCTCTCTATTCCGTTCCATTGTTCGATGTGTCTGTTTTTGTGCCAGTACCATACTGTCTTGATGATTACAGCTTTGTAATTGAGTTTGAAGTCCGGAACTGTGATGCCCCCAGCTTTGCTTTTCTTTTTAATATTCTTCTGGCTATTTGGGGTCTTTTCTGGTTCCATACAAATTTTAGGATTATTTGTTCCATATCTTTGAAAAAAGTTGGTGGTGTTTTGATAGGGATTGCATTAAATGTGTAGATTGCTCTAGATAGCATTGACATCTTCACAATATTTGTTCTTCCAATCCATGAGCATGGAACATTTTTCCATTTCTTTGTGTCTTCCTCAATTTCTTTCATGAGTATTTTATAGTTTTCTGAGTACAGGTTCTTTGCCTCTTTGGTTAGATTTATTCCTAGGTATCTTATGGTTTTGGGTGCAATTGTAAATGGGATCGACTCCTTAATTTCTCTCTCTTCTGTCTTGTTGGTGTATAGGAATGCCACTGATTTCTGTGCATTGATTTTATATCCTGCCACTTTACTGAATTTCTGTATGAGTTCTAGCAGTTTTGGGGTGGAGTCTTTTGGGTTTTCCACATAAAGTATCATATCATCTGCAAAGAGTGAGAGTTTGACTTCTTTGCTGATTTGGATGCCTTTTATTTCTTTTTGTTGTCTGATTGCTGTGGCTAGGACTTCTAATACTATGTTGAATAGCAGTGGTGAGAGTAGACATCCCTGCCATGTTCTTGACCTTAGGGGGAAAGCTCTCAGTTTTTCCCCATTGAGAATGATATTCGCTGTGGGTTTTTCATAGATGGCTTTTATGATATATGAGGTATGTACCCTCTATCCCTATACTCTGAAGAGTTTTGATCAAGAAAGATGCTGTACTTTGTCAAATGCTTTTTCTGCATCTATGGAGAGGATCGTATGGTTCTTGTTCTTTCTTTTATTAATGTATTGTATCACATTGATTGATTTGCGGTTGTTGAACCAATCTTGCAGCCCAGGGATAAATCCCACTTGGTCGTGGTGAATAATCCTTTTAATGTACTGTTGGAGCCTATGTGCTAGTAATTTGGTGAGAATTTTTGCATCCATTTTCATCAAGGATATTGGTCTGTAATTCTCCTTTTTGATGGAGTCTTTGTCTGGTTTTGGGATCAAAGTAATGGTGGTCTCATAAAATGAGTTTCGAAGTTTTCCTTCCATTTCTATTTTTTGGAACAGTTTCAGATAATAGGTATTAATTCTTCTTTAAATATTTGGTAGAATTCCCCTGGGAAGCCATCTGGCCCTGGGCTTTTGTTTGTTGGGAGATTTTTGATGATTGCTTCAATTTCCTTAGTGGTTATAGGTCTGTTCTAGTTTTCTATTTCTTCCTGGTTCAGTTTTGGTAGTTGATACATCTCTAGGAATGCATCCATTTCTTCCAGATTATCTAATTTGCTGGCATAGAGTTGCTCATAATATGTTCTTATAATTGTTTGTATTTGTTTGGTTTTGCTTTGATCTCTCCTCTTTCATGATTTTGTTGATTTGGGTCATTTTTCTTTTCGATAAGTCTGGCCAAGGGTTTATCAATCTTGTTAATTCTTTCAAAGAACCAGCTCCTAGTTTCATTGATCTGTTCTACTGTTCTTTTGGTTTCTATTTCATTGATTTCTGCTTTGATCTTTATTATTTCTCTTCTCCTGCTGGGTTTAGGCTTTATTTGCTGTTCTTTCTCCAGCTCCTTTAGGTGTAGGGTTAGGTTGTGTATTTGAGACCTTTCTTGTTTCTTGAGAAAGGCTTGATTTGCTCTATACTTTCCTCTTAGGACTGCCTTTGCTGCATCCCAAAGATTTTGAACAGTTGTGTTTTCCTTTTAATTTGTTTCCATGAATTTTTAAAATTCTTCTTTAATTTCCTGATTGACCCATTCATTCTTTAGTAGGATGCTCTTTAGCCTCCATGTATTTCAGTTCTTTCTGACTTTCCTCTTGTGATTGAGTTCTAGTTTCAAAGCATTGTGATCTGAAAATATGCATGGAATGATCCCAATCTTTTGGTACCATTTGAGACCTGATTTGTGACCTAGGATGTGATCTATTCTGGAGAATGTTCCATGGGCACTAGAGAAGAATGTGTATTCTGTTGCTTTGGCATAGAATGTTCTGAATATATCTGTGAAGTCCATTTGGTCCAGTGTGTCATTTAAAGTCTTTATTTCCTTGTTGATCTTTTGCTTAGATGATCTGTCCATTTCAGTCAGGGGGGTGTTAAAGTCCCCCACTATTATTGTATTGTTGTCAATGTGTTTCTTTGCTTTTGTTATTAATTGCCTTATATAATTGGCTGCTCCCATGTTAGGGGCATAGATATTTACAATTGTTAGATCTTCTTGTCAGATAGACCCTTTAAGTATGATATAGTGTCCTTCCTCGTCTCTTATTATAGTCTTTGGTTTAAAATCTAATGTGATATAAGGATTGCCACCCCAGCTTTCTTTTGGTGTCCATTAGCATGGTAAATGGTTTTCCACCCCCTCACTTTCAATCTGGGGGTGTCTTTGGGTCTAAAATGAGTCTCTTGCAGACAGCATATCGATGGGTCTTGTTTTTTTTATGCCATCTGATACCCTGTGTCTTTTGATTGGGGCATTTAGCCCATTTATATTCAGGGTAACTGTTGAAAGATATGAATTTAGTGCCACCGTATTGCCTGTAAGGTGACTGTTACTGTATATTGTCTGTGTTCCTTTCTGGTCTATGTTACTTTTAGACTCTCTCTTTGTTTAGAGGACCCCTTTCAATATTTCTTGTAGGGCTGGTTTCGTGTTTAGTTTTTGTTTGTCCTGGAAGCCTTTTATCTCTCCTTCTATTTTCAGTGACAGCCTAGCTGGATAAAGTATTCTTGGCTGCATATTTTTCTCATTTAGTGCTCTGAATATATCATGCCAGTCCTTTCTGGCCTGCCAGGTCTCTGTGAATAGGTCTGTTGCCAATCTAATGTTTCTGCCATTGTAGGTTACAGATCTCTTGTCCCGAGCTGCTCTCAGGATTTTCTCTTTGTCTCTGAGACTCGTAAGTTTTACTATTAGATGTCGGGTGTTGACCTATTTTTATTGATTTTGAGGGGGGTTCTCTGTGCCTCCTGGATTTTGGTGCCTGTTTCCTTCCCCAAATTAGGAACATTCTCTGCTATAATTTGCTCCAATATACCTTCTGCCCCCCTCTCTCTTTCTTCTTCTTCTGGGATCCCAATTATTCTAATATTGTTTCATCTTATGGTATTGCTTATCTCTCGAATTCTGCCCTCTTGATCCAGTAGTTGTTTCTCTCTCTTTTTCTCAGCTTCTTTATTTTCCATCATTTGGTCTTCTATATCACTAATTCTCTCTTCTGCCTCATTTAGCCTAGCAGTTAGAGCCTCCATTTTTTATTGCACCTCATTAATACCCTTTTTGATTTCAAATTGGTTAGATTTTAGTTCTTTTATTTTTCCAGAAAGGGTTTCTCTAATATCTTCTATGTTTTTTTCAAGCCCAGCTAGTATCTTTAAAATCATCATTCTGAACTCTAGTTCCAATATCTTACTAATATCCGTATTGATTAGGTCCCTGGCAGTCGGTACTGCCTCTTGTTCTTCTTTTGAAGGTGATTTTTTCTGTCTTGTCATTTTGTCCAGAGGAGAATAGATGAATGAGAGAACAAAATGCTATCAGGGTAACAATGACCCCAGAAAAATATACACTAAACAAATCAGAAGAGATCTGAAACCAGGGGAAAAGAAATGGAAAGAAAGAAAAAAAGAAAATGATAAAAAAAAAACCCAGAATATGGTCAAATATGATCAGGCTGGTACATAGATCAGTGCCACACACTAGATTTTGGGCCTATTTTGGTCTGTTAGAAGAAAGTGCCTCCCAAAATTTTAAAGAAAGAGAAGCTTATATATGTACAAAAATAAGGGTAAATACGATGAAGGATGGACTGTGACTGTAAAGATGAAAATTATAAAAGATTTTATAAAAGGAATTGATAAGATAAGAAGTTGGTTGAAAAAAGAAAGAAGAGGATTTAAAAAAAACAAAGGGAGAGAATATGATCAGGCAGGAGACTAGAACAAAGCCATATACTAGAGATTTAGGGTATATTTTTGTCTGTTAGAAGAAACTGTATCCCAAAATTTTAAAGAGAGAACAACTTATATATATATACCAAAAATAAGATTAACTACTATGAAGGGATAGAATATGACTCTAAAAATGAAAAATTAAAAAGATTTTTTAAGAAGGGATTGATAAGATGTTGGTTGAAAAAGGGAAAAAGAAAAATTAAAAAAAATAGAAAAGAAAAAGAAAAAAATAAAATTAAAAAGATTAACTTTGAAAGACTAAAGAATCATGGGGGGAAAAGCCATGAATTCTTTGTGCTGTATTCCCCTAGCGCTGGAGTTCGGCCATTCTCATTGATGGGTAAACTTGGTCTTGGCTGGCTGCTCTTGCTGATCTTCTGGGGGAGGGGCCTGTTGCCGTGGTTCCCAAATGTCTTTGCTGGAGGCAGAATTGCCCCGCCCTTGCCTGGTCCGGGCTAAGTAATCTGCTCAGGTTTCTTCTTGGGAGCTTTTGTTCCCTGCAAGCTTTCCATACAGCTTTGGAGGAGGAGAGTGAAAATGACGGCCTCCCAATCTCTGCCCAGAGGAGCTGAGAACTCGGGCCCGCTCCTCAGTGCGCCCCCAGAGAAAAACAGTCAATCACTCCCGTCTCCTCGGTCTTGGCCGCACTCCATGCTCACCCGGCCTGTGACTAAGCGTTTCTATCTCTGGCACCCGACCCTGTGTGGAGTCTCCAAACCCAGCAGATCCCTGTGGTGCACTCCTGTGCCGCTCCTCCCCGGGGGAGGAAGGTGAGTCTCCCCGGATCTGCCGCCTGTTGGGTCCCTGCTGGAGGAGCAGTGGCCCGACTGTGCCGCGGATCACAGTGTATGGCAACCCCGAGCTGCGAGCCCGCGCCTTGGCTCCGTCTCTGCAGCCGGCTTCCCTGCTCCGATACCTGGGAGCTCTGCTGCACTCAGGCACCCCCAGTCTTTCTGTGACCCTGAGGGTCCTGAGACCACACTGTCCCACGAGGGTTCCACCCCCCACCCATCCCCCCTCCCCCTGCTTAGCCACTGGAGTGACGTCTCTCAGTGGAGCTGACATCTAAAAGTTCCAATTTTGTGCTCTGCAGCTCTAGCACTTGCCAGAAGCATCCCGTGGAGGCCCCCTCCCCCGCCGTCTATCCTCCCGAATATCGCCTCGGATTCACTTCTCTGCACGTCCTACCTTCCAGAAAGTGGTCGCTTTTCTGTTCAGAGTTGTTGCTATTCTTTTCTTCTATCTCCTGTTGAGTTTGTATGTGTTCAGAATGGTTTGATCCCTATCTAGCTGAATTCCTGGGACCAGATGAAATTTAGGTCTCCTACTCCTCTGCCATTTTGCTCCTCCCCTCAAAATATATATATTCTTGATAACTTTATATTTACTACTGTTCATCAAAAAACATCAGAGAGAATTAGCCAATATTTTGGAAGATAAGGGAAATGAAATAATGAAAATTAGAAAAATATTTGCACCTCAGTTGGCAGCTTGTAGTGCTAGAGCTAAAAATTAGTTTGGAAATTATGCCATTATTAGAAATTGTGAAAGGGGGTAGTTAAATATTTGAGAAATGAAAAAATTTCATTTTGAAATGAATTGGAGAACTAGGGTTTTTAATACATTTTTACTGAGATGTAACACACATACCATTAAATTTATATTTTAAAAATGTACAGTTGTTTTTAGTGAAGAAGAATTTTATTTAGTGAAGAAGAAATGATACTGACAATGAATGGTGGTCTAGAACATCTGATGTTGTGGAAAAATAAGGACGTGTGTGTCCTACAACTTTTTTTTTTTCAATATTGTTTTGGCTATTCTGGGTCCTTTGCATTTCCATATGAATTCCTACAAGGAGGTCACCTAGGATTTTGACAGGGATTGTGTTGAATTTGTAGTCTAATTTGGGGAGTGTTGCTATCTTAACAATATTAAGTCCTTTGATCCATGAACATGGGAATTCTCTCTATTTATTTAGGTCTTCTTCTTTTTTTTTTTTTAGGTCTTCTTTAATTAATTTGTTTCAACATTTTTTTGTAGCTTTTCAGAGTACATGTTTTATGTCTCTTTAGTTACATTTAATCCTAAGTATTTAATTTTTTTCAAAGCTATTATGGATGGAATTGTTTTCTTAATTTTATTTTGGGATTGTCCATTGCTACTGTAGAGAAATACAACTGATTTTTGTATATTATCTTATATCCAGCAACCTTGCTGAAATCGTTTATTAGTTCTAACAGTCTTTTAGTGGGTCCTTGGAATAGCTTATATACAAGATCATATCATTTGGAAATAGAGAGTTTCACTTCCTCCTTTCCAATCAAGATGCCTTTTATTTCATTTTTTTTCCTAATTATCTTGGTTAGAACCTCCAGGACTATGTTGAATAGAAGTGGCAAGAGCTGTCTTTTCCTGACCTCAGGGGGAAGTGTTCAATCTATATGCTGGCTGTGGGTTTTTCACAGATGGGCTTTATCAGGTGAGAAAGTTCTGTTCTATTTTAGTTTACTGAGTGTTTTTATCATGAAGAGGTATTGGATTTTATCATGAAGAGGTATTGGTATCATGAAGATGCAGGAATGCTTTTCCTGCATCTATTAAGATGATCATGTGGTTTTTGTCCTTTATTCCGTTGATATGGTATATTACATTAATTATTGTCAGATGTTTGGAGATTTTGTTTTAATAAATAATATTGTAATTGAGATGTCAGTACTTTCTTGAACTTTATAAGAAAGAAATGTTTCAGTTATTAAAACTGACATTAATTTGGCAAACTATCACAGTGATTGAATACATACTAACATATTATTGACACCTGTCAACATAATGTGATAAAGAGACATGATGCTGTCGATAATGGAATAGCCTTGCATGAAAGCCCCCCTACATTTCATGGAAAATATTGACAAGTCTTGATTTTGTCATTCATCATATTGACTTACACTCTTCGGCTGTACATTTAATAAGGATGCTTGTGTTTTACATTTCAGATTGTTAGTAAAATAATTGAATAAAGCAATGCCATTGACTGACATCCCCTGTGCTATTCTTTTAGAGACTGCTGTCCAAGTGTACATGAATCCATTAATCAATTCTTTAATGTTTGGCCATTCCCCTGATAAGAAATCTACCCAATAATGTTATCATGAAGGGCACATAACTTCATCTTATTCAAAAATACATCTTAGGAAGCTTATTCAAAATAAAAATATATGTAGTTAATTTCATTGTACTGTGTGCTCTGTGAGGACAGTTACTTTGTTACTGTGTTATCCCCAAACCCTTGAACAGATCCTGACACACAGAAGGATCTTAATAATCATGTTACATGAGTGGGTGATTTCAATCTCTTGTACTAACCTAGTAAGCAATCAAAAAAGGAAAAGAAATTGGGATACCATGATTAGTTCTTGGTGAATGATTGCCTTCAAATGCATCCAAATTATGAGTTTGAGAATTTTTTTTCCACTGTTAGATCTAGGTATTGTGTAGCCTGAAGTTCAAACACTTTCATGGACCTAAGAAAAATAATATAAACTTAGTCATAGGATTTTTTTTTAGTCATAGGATCTTAGATGAGGCCTGGGCAAATGTGGGTCCCTGAGGCTTAAGATGTATTAGCTTTCCAGTAAATTGTCTTATCTAAAATGTCACAGTGAATGGATGCTTGTATAATGAATGAATGCATGCATGCATGCCATTTTTTCCTCCTAAAAACTAAATCAAAACTTTTTCTTTGCCTCATTTCACTCTATCTTTGATTGCTTAACTAGATGAAATTAGAAAGGGTGTGCTGTTTATTGATATTAGGATAATTTAGGCTAAAGAGCATTATTTAATTTTATTTTAAAATTTACTTATCTGGAAAAATCATAGCAAGATATAAAATTCTGAAATTTAAAGTTTTAAGGAATGTGGTAGAATCAGCATGGTGTGAAGATTGAGCATATCACGGGAAGAACACACAAATCAGGAGTCGGGGGCTTGACTTGAGCCATTAACTAGATGTATGACCCTGATTAGGTCCCTCATTTCTTTGCAGCTTCAGTTTTCTCACCTGCAAAATAAAGGCTCTGGATGAGATAAACTGAGGTTTCTTCTGCTCTGAATTTTGATGCCTGTTTCTAAATAGAATGGATTCAAAAATTCCTTTCTGTAAACATAAAATCAGATGTCAAAACAGATCCTAAAACAGAAATACAGGGGAAAATGCTAATTTTACATGATGTCTTCTATCTCATTTGAGATTTTTCCTTTATAAAAAACAAACAAACAAACAGAAAATGGACTTAAAGTCTCTCTAGCATTTGGATTCTCTCCTCTTTTGGAAACAATCTTACTGGTCTGACCCTTGAATTTTACAACCCAAATGGGACCATTTATAATCTCAGGAATTTAAGTCAGTTAAGTGGCATATCTTTATGGTAACAAGGGACAAAAGGAATGTTACAGGTTTGAAATATATGTAAGAACTTGGCTCCTGCCATATATCTGAACACAGCAACATCATCTTGCCTTTCCTGTTAGTCTAGGAAGCTGTTTCTTAATTTTGTTATTCAATATCATATTTTATTTTGCTTTTCTCACATCCTTTAGGGTGAACCAACGTGTTAGAAGAAAAGAGTGCAACAGTGGATTCTGTTAGAAAGAACAAAGGGGAGAGAAACCTGGTATATTTAGGAGGGAGCATAAAATGAATGGCTCAAGTAGACTTGTAGCTGCAACCAAATCTAAATATAACAGGGTTACTATAACTACAAAGGTGGCATATTTGATTAAACTGGATATGAAAGTATTTTAAAAGCTAATTGTAATTGGAGGAAATCTGCCATTTCAAACTGCAGACAGGGCCCCCACCTCCTCTGATTCTATGGCTACTGAAAGGCCTCTGCTTTATTTTTTATTTTATTTTTTTATTATGTTCAGTTAGCCACTGTATAGTACAACATTAGTTTTTGATGTAGTGTTCAATGATTCAGTAGTTGCATATAACACCCAGTGCTCATCACAACACGTGCCCTTCTTAATGCCCATCACCCGGCTGCCCCATCTCCCACCCCTCTCCCCTCCGAAACCCTCAGATTGTTTCCCAGAGGCCTCTGCTTTAAACAAAAATGATTGCCCTGTGACACTGTAAAGTACTTGGAGTTCCCTTGCATAAGGGGTACTTTATACCCGTTCCAACACTGTGACTCTGATTCCTCATTTGTTCAGAGTCAGGGCCTCAGGACCCTTTTTTTGTGATGAACAGCATGACCACCTGAAAAATCATTAAGGCATAGTCATCCATTCTGAATGGATAGGACTCCCAGTCAATTCAGATAATATTTATAGAGCAAATTCTAAATAGAAGGAACTATGGGGGAAATGCAGGTAGATAAATTTGGGTTCTGCTACCTAAGGACTCCCTATAGATGGGGAATTATACTGAGTAATGTTTTGGGGTTCTTTCTAGATCTTGTTTCAGACTCCTAAAAGAAATAGTTTCTATTTTTTTTTTTTTACAGTTAAATATAGATGGTGCTGGAAGGTGCCTGAAATAAAACCACCACGATAGTGTCAGCATTACCAGATTAGACAGATGTTTGTGAAACTACTGCAGTATTCTCTCTCATCTCTGGTAAGTCTGAAGGACACACATGCAGTCTGTTTTAAAAGGCATGTGAGTAATGAAACTGGAACACCCATGAAAGAAATGGATGACATTTACATAAAGAGTATTTGACCACATAACTCCTTGTCTTTAGAAAAATGACTAATAGCTCTAAAACAAGAGTTTTCTGATACAATGTGGGAAGTGAACATTCCAAGATTATTTAAGAAGGTTTTTCTACTGTTAAAAAACAAAATTCAACTGAGTAAGTTTTATAAGTCTTACTGGCTTTATTCAGCAATTCATGAATTGGGTAGCATCCCATCTAGCAAATAGAAAGGAGCTGCGAAGAGCTGCATGAAATGAAAGACTTACAGACACAAGAGGGCAGAAAGGAATTATAAAAGCAAAACACAGTTGGTTTCAGGCAAGGTCATCTTCTTTTGGGGGATGGCAGGGGTCTATCAGGCAGATTACCTTACTAGTGCTGATCAGGTAATCCCAGATTGACCCGTATAAATTTCCACTCCTGGGAGAGGTTGAATATAATTAAGTTAGGTAGTAAGTCTTGGCTTGGTGATAGGGGCTTAGCCCAAGTGACTCCATTTGGGGCCTTTTGTCTTTTTTTTTTTTTTTTTTTAACACTCTCCAGACCACAAAGAGGGCTTATTGAAGAGGGGCTGGACCTCCAAAGACTGCAACATCTGAGTTTTACTTCTGGTTCCCTCAGGACCACTAGTTACATATCTGCAAATAAATTAGTTAATGAGTATGCTCTTCACCTTTTGTTTCATTCTTCTGTTACTTTTCAGTTATATACAGTTTTGTTTTTGTTTTTAATGTCCACAGGAGTTACCTGGGGGATAGAGTGATTGGCTGGTTTTTGGTTTCCTTCTTTATGCTTATGTTAAAAAAAAAAAAGAAATCCATCAACAATGAATTTTAAAATGACACCAAGCCCTGTTGGATTTTTCTATTACACAGGAACAGGTTAAATGCTCTGAGATATAACAGAATACAAAGAAATAATGACTTTAAAATTTTAAGGATTTTGAAAACATGTACCTGGCAAAAAAAATTATTTCCTCAGCATGCTAATCAACCAGAATGTGTCACACTTTGGGAAACTCTGATTTTATGCCCCTGGGCCATAAAAAACTAGACTGCGGCTGGGATCCTAAGAAGCAACAAAGAGAAATTTAGCTCTGAGTGAGTAGGGCACCGTAAGGAAGGCCTGAATTGCAGATAGGAGGTTCTGAGGATGAGGGGACATTGGCTTGGAACCAGAATTGTCCCACCTCCTCCAAGAGCCCTTGTAGCTAGGCAAGGCACAGTGCCAGGAGACCAGGTACCAGTCACAGGGAGCATGGATATCCAGAGTAGAGGGAACTCAGTGTGTGAGGGTGAGCATCTAGTAGAGCAAATGAAGTTCATATTTGTAGGCATTTTATCTAATCTATTAATAAAGTGTCTATAAAGACCAGATGTTTGTTTTTTAATATTTAATTAATTTATTTATTTGACAGAGAGAGAGAGAGAGAGAGACAGCGAGAGAAGAGAAGGAACACCAGCAGGGGGAGTGGGAGAGGGAGAAGCAGGCTTCCCGCAGAGCAAGGAGCCCGATGTGGGGCTTGATCCCAGGACCCTGGGATCACGACCTGAGCCGAAGGCAGATGCTTAACCGACTGAGCCACCCAGGAGCCCCAAGACTAGATGTTTTTTAAAAAATGGTATAAATAGGGAAGAAAAACTAGGAACTATATTGAGAACCTGAAGAACTGATCAGCTTTAATGGTCGCAGGTGGCAATGGGTTTCAACAGTTTGTTAGAATTATACACATTCATAATATAGTAGAAAGAGGGAGTACTTGTGTAACCCAAGATGATAGAATATCCTGATATTTGAAAGAGGAGTGTTAATTCAGTTAATGAATCCAGTAAGGTAGCTGGTTCTAAGAAAAACCATGATAAAATTCATAGCTCTCTTTTATATAACCAGTAACTTGTTAGAAAACAAAATGGACATTGAGATCACACCACAATAATTTTTTAAACCATATAATAGGCAATGTTAAGAATAACCTTAGCAAGAAATGGGTGAGGTCCACAGGAAGAAATGGATAAAACTTACAGAATATTTAGCAAGAAATGGGTGAGGTCCACAGGAAGAAATGGATAAAACTTATAGAATATTTGGCTAAATAGGTATATAAAATATCATATTTTTCTTCCTTTATTTATTTTTTAATTTTTAAAAAAGATTTTATTTATTTATGTATTTGAGAGAGAGAGAAACAGCACGAGAGGGGAGAGGGTCAGAGGGAGAAGCAGGCTCCCCGCTGAGCCGGGAGCCCGATGCGGGACTTGATCCCGGGACTCCAGGATCATGACCTGAGCTGAAGGCAGTCGCTTAACCAGCTGAGCCACCCAGGCGCCCACATTTTTCTTCTTTTTTAATTTAATTTAATTTAATTTAATTTGATTTGATTTATTTATTTGACAGAGACTGCACAAGTAGGCAGAGCAGTATATAGAGGGAGAGGGAGAGGCAGGCTCCCCACCGAGCAGGGAGCCCGATGCGGGGCTCCATCCCAGGACCCCGGGACCATGACCTGAGCCGGAGGCAGACGCTTAACCGACTGAGCCACCCAGGCGCCCCCAGTTTTCTTCTTTTAAACTCACAAGTAAAACATGCGTATAGGGAACATTCCTAACAATCAACGTTTTGGAAAATAAAATCCTTCTTCTTATTTTTCCCCAAACAGTTTTCACCCCCAGAGGTGCCAGAGTTAGCAGTTTGCTGCGTATCTTTCCAAATATTTGGAGCATTTGGTTCATCTACATCACAAACTTACATTTGCAATGGGTTCATTTGCATATGCTATGATTACTAATACATTTGGTTTTGATATATGTCAAACTTTTTTTGACTGGTCTATTTATCTTTTTCTCTTTTTTTCTGGACTTCTTTTGGAGTAATCAATTTTTATCATTCCATTTACCCCTTTATCAACTGTTATTTTTCTATCCTTTCACTATTTCTTTAGAAGTTACGAGATTTCATCATGCAGTCCTGATTTATTATAGCCTAATATGGATTATCTTCTACCACTTTCCTAATATTAAAACCTTTAGATCATCTTAACTCAATTATCCCTCTGTTAACCTTATTTTAAAACCCTGAAAGACATTGTTTTGTATTCTCAATGGTTTTATTTATCCTTTCCATTGTTCTTCTTTACTTCTTGCATTTTTGTGTTTCATTCTGGGATTTTTTTTTTGGTCTGGAAAACTTCCATTAGTACACGTTTTCTGGTAAAAATTACATTTCGTTTGTTTGAAAACTTCCTTATTTTGCCTTAATTTTTGAAGGATAATTTTACTATAGAATTTTAGTTTTAAACTTATTTCCTTTTTTTCTCTTGTTTTTATTAAAATATCATTGACACACAATGTTACATTAGTGTCAGGTGTACAAGTCTATACATTATGCTGTGCTCGTAAGGGTAGCTCCCATCTGTCATCATACAGTGCTATTACAATACCATTGCTATATTCCCTGTGTAGTGCCCTTCATTAAAATTATTTCCTTTCATCACTTTCAAGATGTCATCTTGTTATCTTCTGACGTAAAGAAGTTCTAATTTTGTTTTTGAAGGTAATATGCTTTTTTTTTCTTAACTGATTTTTAAAAAAAAATCAGTTGCCCATGATCTCTCCATTTTTTTTTCTTTCTCATATTTTTTCTTCTCTCCTTCTGGAAATCCAATTATATTTACATTTGGTTTTTTTATTATGTGTCTATTATACTCTTGTAAATTTTTAACCCTTTTTTTTTTCTTAGCGCTTCCCCCTAGATATTTCCTAGCAAGCTCTCTTCCACCTCAGTAACCCTCTTTATTGCTGTCTCTAATTGAGTGGTAAACCCGAGTTTCAAGTATTGGGCTTTTCAGTCCTAGAATTTACATTTGATTCTTTTTATTATCATTTATGATGAAATTCTCCATGTTTTTCATCTGTTTTGTCTAACGTATTAGTCACTGCTATTTTAAAATCTTTGGTAACTCCAATATAAGAGCCACCTGTGGTCCTACATCTGTTACCTCA
The DNA here is from genome assembly GCF_003265705.2 of Callorhinus ursinus. Classification (NCBI taxonomy): domain Eukaryota; kingdom Metazoa; phylum Chordata; class Mammalia; order Carnivora; family Otariidae; genus Callorhinus; species Callorhinus ursinus. The sequence goes on from NW_027397101.1 coordinate 21,675,617, forward strand.
TTTTTCCCTTCATTTTAAGTCATACTGTACTGTCTCTTGGCATGTGTAATAATTTTGATTGAATGCCAAACATTGTTTATTACTATATAGCCCCCAGATGATTTTATCTCATTCCAGAAAGTATTCACCATTTTCTTTTCTAGGCAGAAAGAATTGGGTCTGATTATCTCACTTCATTTAGGCACTGAGCTCTGTAGTTTTAGTAAGTCCCTACCTACCTATATTCTCCTCTGCTCTTAAGCTATAATTAGCCCTTCAGGGCCTGACCTGTTCTCTGGGCCTTTCTTTCCAGAAGGTCCTGAACTCTAATCCTTGACCTTTAGCTAAAACTCTGTTCTGTTTTCCAGAGGCTTTCTTTCTGCTTAGCTTCTTAGCCTCTTGCACTGTGTAGTTTCAGAATTTGGTAATTAGTTAAAGGAATAAACCAGCCGCATGTCAGGCTCACTTCTCTGTACCCACTCCCCTCCCAACACACACTCTGTCTTGTCTTATGATGTCTCTAATTTTGACTCGCTGGCCCCATGAAATGACCAAAATCTTTACTTGTTTCTCTATTGGCCCTCAGCATCCCTCTGTGTGTGCAAAGCCTAGGTTCTCAGCCTCTTGCCCTAGCTCCAAATGGACATATACCCTCAGAGAAAAAGCAATTGCAGTTGCTCAGTTCACCTCTCCATTGTTGCTTGCTCTCCAAAATCTTGGTCCCTCTAATTCTGGTTGCTTTAGCAGTCCTTTAATGACTTTAAACGTATTTGTTGTTTGCTTATTTTGTGCTAATTCGTTCTTAGTGGGAATGTTGCTATGTTATAAGCCATTCCATCATACCCATCAATATCTTGTTCAGACTTAGTCATATGGTCACATTCTACATAGTAAAAGGTAATTTAAAAAGTTTTGAGTAATAATATGCCTAACTAAAAATCAAGATGCCATTCTTAGGAAAGATAGGAAGAATGGGTATCAGGGTCAACAACTTGTGCTGTGTTCCAAAGTAGATAGTGGAAGTCAGTTATAGTTCTGGGGTGGGTTATGGGGAGTGGTCTTCCCACATGAGGGGCTTTGGGTTTCCAGAACACACCCATGCCAGAATTTGACCGTTTTTATGGCCCTCTTACTAAAGTACTATCACCATTTAGACATTAGGCATCACTTTGTAAGTTTAGCAGCAGGTCCTCTATGTGGAATAAAAAAATGAATCCTCTGTTTAGAAAGATCTTGCAAATGATATCTAAGTTTCTAAAATGGAGATGAAGTGTAACTGTGATGAACACTGGAAAAATCATGTCTGAAAACTGTTTCCTCATTATGTCAGATATGCAGTTGGACAATGTGGTCCTGAAATGTGGTGAAAAGAAAACTCAGAGAATTCTAAAAGATCATCTTTCAGACTGATTGGTCTGCAATTTGAAGGTTAATAAAAAATGTTCATTCTTTTTCAAGGTAGAGCTTCAGAATATAGATTTTGGCTAATGTGAGAGAACTTCCTTATTTTGGCTAATGTGAGAGAACTTGGCTAATGTGAGAGATTTTGGCTAATGTGAGAGAACTTCCTTATTAAGTTAATCACTGCAAACATTGGGCTCTAACACACAGATGACATCTAAATTTTGAGGGTAAGAGCTCTCTTGGCACCCATTTCAATTTTATGGGAATAATCAGCCAGTTAAGAGCAAAAAGCAGTAACTAGAGGGGTCCTGGGATTCTCCTGCAAATTCTGAAAAAGGCACTTAATATTTCTAACTCTGATTTTTTCCTTTTTCAGTTTGTTGCAGAAAATAAAATATGGCCTCTGAGGATATATTCGTTATACCAATGAAATAATAATTGGAAGGTTGCTTAGTTCATTGGATGGGCCCTGGGCCAATTTCCCTAAACCCTGTTCACGCCTAATTACTAGCTCACTTAAAATTCAGCACTTTATTAATTTTTTCTTGGCATCATTTGGACTGTTTGATTCTCTGCCTTACTTCTAAATATTTCAGACACTAATCCATTTAGTTCTTAATCTTGTAAAATCAGATATGTGTGTGGAACCTATCCCTAGAAGAAGGCATCTCTGCACAAAACCCATAGACTTTTGCCTGCAGTTTCAGGAGATTTATAGACTCCTTGGAGCCCATGCAAAGACCAATTTTTATCTTCCAAATTAAAGGAAATATAACATATTTAGATTTTTTTCTAATATGTATTTATCAGATTTTGAATATTTTCTGAACAAATACGTTCTTTGGTATCCCCCTTCTGAACATTCTACTTTTCAACATCTCAAGTTTATAATATCATACTGAATTATAAACATAAGGATCTATACACAACAATGGCAGCCAGTGTAATGGGCAATAGAGCAGAAGTAGTACCAAAGACTTCCATGTTGGGACAGGTGTTATTATCCATTTATTTTTCGCTCTGTTTTTTTAACCTTAATCAGAATTTTTTTGTTTTTTGATGGCCCTGAAAGCTCCACACCCCCCCTCCTTCCCCCCCCCCTCGATGACTTACATGGTACTTGGCAACCAGTTGCTGGTATTAGCAGGGACATTCTGGTCTGTTTTAGTCCCTTGCATATGTACTTTCCTACGAGGAGCACCTTATACATGCTTTTCTCTCTGCCGTTCTTTCTCTTTTTGCATAGTTAAATTCTCCTTATTCCCGGCTGGTTGGTGAGTGGCTTCCCTCACGTGGTTATTTAGGGACCCAGGTTTTTTCCATCTGATAGCTCTATTGTCCTCTAGGACCTCAGAGTCCTCTGCTTCCATGAGGGAGAATAGAGGATAGAGAAAGCACCCACTTAAAATCACCTTGACCCAGGGGTGCCCAGGTGGCTCAGTTGGTTAAGCATCTGCCTTTGGTTCAAGTCATGATCCCAGGGTCCTGGAATCGAACCCCACATCAGGTTCCCTGCTCAATGGGGAGTCTGCGTCTCCCTCTCCCTCTAACCCTTTACCTGCTTGTGATCTCTCCCTCAAATAAATAAATAAAATCTTTTTTTTTAAAAAAAATCACCTTGACCTAGAAGTGACAAGCATCGCTTGCAAATGTACTCTGATGATAAAAACTGCTCCCATGGCTGCACCTAAGGTACAAGGGGGTTTGGGGACATATAACTTCTTTGTAGGAGCACCTCAACACTAGAAGAGGGAGCATGAAGGTTTGATGGCATCTACCTATCTCTGCCACACTATTGTGTACCACTGGCATCAAGCACAATGCAAACCAATAGTAGGCACTCAATAAATATTTGTAGAGTGAATGTAGTTGTTTGTGATGAGTAGTAACATAACAATTTCACATCTGGTGTACAGGGTTTGGAGAAGGAGCAGCTCCGTTATGGTGTAGATGCCCAATTTACATAGTCTCAGAGTAATAATCCAGGAGAGATTGTGCTTTCTTGGGCTTACTATGTTAGAGTGCACCCAGATTAGGGTAGCTTCACTCTTAGATCTTCAGTCTGTTGGTTTGTATCACTCCACAAATGCATCAATAGAAATAGAAGAAGCAACTGTAGTGAATTATGCCGAGAACCCAACCAGAATTGGTTTTATCTTGGCCATTTCAAACTGCACTAAGAGGTTAATTGCCCAAAAGGGCCAAAAGAGAGTATAATGGGTGCCTGGGTGGCTCGGTCGTTGGGCATCTGCCTTTGGCTCAGGTCATGATCCCAGGGTCCTGGGATCGAATCCTACATCGGGCTCCCCACTCAGCGGGAAGCCTGCTTCCCCCTCTCCCAAAAAGAAAAAAAGAACAGATAAATAACCAATCAAAAGTGGGTTCAACTGATCATTAGGTAAAGATCTTTGAGCAAACCTGTTCCCAATGAGTGAATTTATACATGTATAATATGTTTATTTTATATATATATACACACACTTTATATATATATTAATTTTTATAACAGCCATATGAAGTATTATACATATGAAAAATTTGGCATATATAGAATACATCAGGAAACTGTAATTACATTGTTTGCCTGTTTGAAAGAACCATTTTGGGGTGCCTGGGTGGCTCAGTTGGTTAAGCGTCCAACTCTTGATTTTGGCTTGGGTCATGATCTCAGGGTCACGATCTCAAAGTTGTGAGATGGAGCCCTGCATTAGGCTCTGCACTCAGTGGGGAGTCTGATTGAGATTCTCTCTCTCCCTCTGCCCCCCCAAAATAAATAAATAAATCTTAAAAGAATAAAATAAAATAACCCTTTTGCCATTTTGTATTATAATTAAGACTTGATTATCAAACGTAAGAGATTGATTATGTAACAAATGAAATTATGTTTCCACCAAGTCTCTAAATTTTAACCTTATATTTCAAAGTGTGTACCTTTAATAGGGACTTTACAAGATTAACAGGGACATTCAAATGACCATGAAGAAAGAGCAAATACTTATCATTTACAAAAAGTACTTTCTACAAAAGATATTATTAGCTTTATTAACATATTTTCTTGATTTTAAGATGCACATTTTCATGTATTTTGACATTTCTGAAATGGGAATATGGCTTATATTCAACAGGCATGTTTAAGTAGTGTCTCTGTTTTCCTTCCCTCTGCTTTTTTCCTCCTCCCTCCCCCATATCCAACAAACAAGCCAAAAGCTCTTATTAAATTGTTGTCTTACTATCAAGGGAATAGGGTGATATTTTCTAGTTCCTCATTCCTGTCCCCTGGAGATACCCCTTCTGCTTATTAGCTGTGTGAAGAGAAGTCACCTGCTTAAAATTTCCTATTGCGGGTTAAACATCCTTCCTTAGAGGATTCTATGAACTCTGGAATCACCCATCTCTAAGACATGTCTAGACTATTTCTGTCAGCCGACGCCATTTTCTCTGTAAACCAGTCTCATCTGAAGAGTTTCCACATGTGCATGTCTTTTTGCTGTCCAACTGTCCTCACTGTCCTTCATGATAGCAGCAAGGGATTAATTTTTAACGACCCCAGCCTGCTTTCTATGATGGTTGGTCTTATTATTTTTTTATGTACAAATGGTCTTATGATTCAATTACAAGCAGAAGTACAGGCACTTTGTTTGGTAGATGGCTTTATTTAACCCCCATAAAGCAGAATATGAATATTAAAAAAAAAACCAGGAAGTTGTTTTCCGAGAATTGTAAGTATAAATTCATGAATGAGAGGAGCTCATATCTAGATTCACATGGAAATTGGGCAAATCATGTCTTATCCCTGCATTTAATCCCTGCCCCCCCCCCCCAGTTTTGAAAACTGGTAAGATCTAGTGGAAGTATATAAGATTGGACAGATGGCAAGGAATTTTAAAAGTGATCAGGTGTCATAAAAGAACACATTGCCTGAGGGGGTGGGTATGTGGAGGGGAGAGGATGTTGGTAGGTACCCAGCACCAGCTGCTTTGCTGAAGGTAGGAGGGGGCTTAGGGGAGGACTAAAAAGGGGAGGGTCTGCTGCTCAGGACCAGAAATGCCCTGACTCTCTGCCAACATTCTATTTGCTGTCTGCGTGGGGTCATTTTACCGGAGTCGACAATTTTTCTTCTGGATCACTGATGGACCTTCAGCAGCCCTTTTCTCTACCAGCTAGTCCCCACACTGCCTGCCGTCCTCTCCCCATGCTCTTTTTCTTACCCTTCCTTTTCGTCTTCAGCTCTGTTCTCACTTTTTTGGGTCTCTACACAAGAAGGACCAAAATCCAACTTCCCCAGTAAAGCTCTCATTGTAGAGACCACACTGTCTTAATGTACCTGAAACTCACAAGATGTGAGGGTTTGCATAGTTTTTGGTCCTCTGTGCCACTTTTTCCCTCTCTCGCTCTCTCTCTTTCTCTCTCTCTCTCTCTCTCTCTCTCTCTCTCTCTCTGTGGGTCTCTGTCTCACTCCCCCCACCTCCCCCTACTCCTCAGTGACCCATAGCATCATTTCCATGGCTCACATGGAGGGATACCGAGAGCACAGTTTGGAGCACAAATGTGTTTGACACCTGCCTCCGCTTCTCAGAGACTGTAAGACCATGCTGAGTGCTTGTGAGGAGTCCATGATTCACTGTGAAGAGCATCTAGTAGAGGGCCTGGCCTTTGCAAGCACTCCATATATTTCTTCAGTTCACTTTCTTAGCAACCCCCCCCCCACCATCCCCATTCTTGATTGTGCCATCTGCACAATTCTTAGAAAGTCTTTTCATTTCTGAGAACTAGATTTTATCATCTGGATCACAAACTGGTAAGGTATTTCAGTTTCATCTAAATTAATGGCCCTTCTGATTTCTTGCGTTCACAATTCTTTATTATCCTCTATCTTAATTACCTTCATCTTGAACAGCTTCATCTATAGGACCTTGAACTTCAGCTCTTTTTTTGACTATCTCCATGTAGACTTGAATCACCTTTCTGCAACACTAGTTGTATAGAATTACCACTTATGATGGTGTCATTTGTTTTTAATGAGGACTCAGTAGGGACAAAAATGGGCCATATGTGCAATACAGAATATCATTTCATTGAAAAAAAACCACTGCACAGCGTCAATTTTTTTTTTTAATTTGCTTTGTTACCACAATCTAGGATATTATTGGCTTAATTGGCTTCCCTGACCACCCAGCAGGAGTGGTCAAGGAAGTGATGAGTGATGAGGTAGCAGGTCTGTGATGGAGATAGAAGTCTTTTAGTAGTTTTCCAACAGAGTGCCAAGGCACCTCCCCAGGACTGCTGTGGAGGCCTTGAGACTGCTGTGAGCACAGCCTATGAACATGCTCTATCTTAAATATTGGGTTTTATGGCTAAAAGAAATCTGCTAGATACTGTGTTTGCTTCAAGTATGCCAGGACATTCTTGCCCCAGAAAAAGTAAGTTATTTTGGGGAATCCCTCAGGAATCCAAGATCTTTAAAATTAATTGACATATATTTACAATAACACTTTCTACGTATTTACTTGTCATGGGGCATTGTGCTGGATTTTGATATGCAATAGTTTATTAGATTCTCACCACAACGCTGTGAGGTAAGTATTATTAGTTGCTGCATTTTACAAACCAGGATGCCAACTCTTAGAAAAGTTAAATAATTTACACTAAATTACACAGTAAGAGCTGGGCCCAGAATCATCCAATTGAAACTTCACCCTCCCAACTACATTAGGATCTCTCAGGTGGAATGAAACGGATGGACTCTCCAAAGAGCCTTCTGTTTGTTCCAGGACCCAGTAAGGCCCTGTAAGGTTCACCTGAGCAGTTCTGCAGTGCGGTGAATCATCTAGACCCAGTGGACCTCAGACTCCTACCCTTCCCTAACTGGACATTACAGGGACTCTGAGGACCTTGGCATTGACCCATGAGCGAAAGAACCAAGCAAAGGACATTAAATGGCTGGCATATGCCCGATTATATGAATTCTGGTCACCAGCTATATCAAGTACATTTATGTATTTTAGTCTGGCTGCCCAGAGAGAAGACCATTCAAGTTCTCCTTGTCATATCTCAAGCAGTCTGAGTAAAAATCAAGTCCATTGTTTTCTTTTTAAAAAAATTTTTATTTAAATTCAATTTAGCTAATATATAGTGTATTACTAGTTTCAGGGGTAGAATTCAGTGATTCATCCGTTGCATATAACACCCAGTGCTCAGTACATCAAGTGCCTTCCTTGATGCCCCTCACCCAGTTTCCCCACCCCCCCACCTACCTCCCCTCCAGCAACCCTCAGTTTGTTTCCTAAAGTTAAGAGTCTGTCAAGTCCATTGTTTTCTATGCCTCTTAAAACTCATCCGCCACTCTTACTGTGTCTTCCATCTCTCCTCTCTACTAATTCATAAAGTAGAACCACTTATGAGCTATTTTGAAACTCGAAAAAAAAGCATGTGTTTTTAAAGCTTGTCCCCAAATAAATTTGAAATCAAATCAGTCTGAACAATTGTAGTGCTGCAAATGTCACTGGATTCTCAATTGCATTTGATTCATAGACCTTTTATTTCCCCAACTGAATTTTAAAAGTGATTTTTAATTTGGCAGATATAATATTATCTTAAAATTTATCCAGTTGTTCATAATACAAAGAAAAGAAAGTTGTTTATCATACAAAAACTTCCAGTAGTGAGAAAAAAATCTCAAACCATCAATATGCCAAATATTTCTCTTCTTTCTGAAATAAAATTATTAATTTCCAAATTTTTGAGGAAGAGATACGTAGTTGCTGTCACCAGTCTGCAGCAAAGAGGAAAAAATATGAATTACGTAGCCAGGTTTTTACAAAGCTAATATATTCAAGCTAGAGGACCGTCCTTTATGTTGAAGTTATGGCTTTCATACTATCCTTGTGTTAATATGCTCCATCTTTTTTAAAATTATAGTAATAATAGATGTAGGGTTTTCTGAAATCTTTCTTTGATGAAATTTGCAAAATCAGGAGTTCTATATCTGTACCCCCAGACATGAAGGATTATAGTCCTCCATAAAACCCCGAAGTCTAAAAATATAGTGTACATAGCTCTTAGTGCAATGTCTTTTGGAGAATTGTGGTTTAATATGTGTTTATTCATTTCGGACTTCACTAATCACTGAGTCCTTGCCCTTGAGGAGTCCATGGCATCCTAAATTCTTGTTCAGAAATTTCCACTTGTATTAAATGTTGGAACAGAAACGCAGATCTGGCTTGGGTTCTGTTCATATGATTTTAAGATAATTTAGTGGGGGAGAAATGGCTTTCTAATTATTTGACATTATGCAATTGTTACATTGGATTATTTGGGGGGAAGGGGCTAATGCTACACAGCTGCAAGTAAACAGAGATGTGAGAAAACAGAGAATGATTCAGAAGATAAGAAACAATAGAACTTTCTGCCTCTTTTACGAAACTGCTGTCCCATCTGTTCCTTTAATACTGCCCATTGCTTTTATATCCCTGAGAGAAGTTTCTTGTAGAATTGAATGTTAGGAAAAATTTTGTGTGCCCAAAAGAACAAACTGCTATCTTGTATCAGATAATGTGAATCACATAATTTATACTCTTTCTCTTTTAGCCTTGGCTGCCAAGAAGTTCAGTGTGCCAAATGTAACTCTTGGTGGGTCAGCAGGTCGCATTAACCTGTCTTTCTCAGTGCTTGATAGAAATCTCTTCCTCCACTCTCTGACTTATTCTCTTTTCAGATTTTTTAAAAACTGCCTTTACATACATGTGTTTCTGAGGTCTCAATTACAAAAACAATAAATACATCCCCAATGAACAGAATGACCCATAGTGGCAGAAAAACTCGGAGCTGACACAGCAGGCAAGCACAACACATATTTTGCTCGTCCCATGTCAGCCCTTGCACACCATCCTAATCCCCATGAATTTATTTTGAGTAATTCCTTTTTTCACTTCATGCCAGTAAACAAGTAGCCTAATTTGCTTAGAACAGATAAATGGTGAATTCATGTGGCCTGCACTAATTATTTGGTCATTTTATGTTTGGATGGAAGAAGCTTCCAACCTGGGTTGCCTGCAAGGCTTGATCCCAGCTTTCAATTGGATTTCCAAAGACTTCTGTTTTTCAATGGGAAGCTGCAGTTCAAATTTGTCAACTGTCAGCGATTCCCTTGTGACAGCCATTCTTGTGTGGGATTAGATTGTGTTGTAATCCCTGGCATTGTTATTTAAATTATTCAGAACAAAGGGACTTTTCTGAATTTAGATGTAAGTTAACTTGATAACACTAAATTTTTTGTGTGTACAGAGGAGGAGGTTTAAATTGTAGATTTGCTGAAAATGTTATGCTCAAACTCAGGGGAGAAAGTGAGCAGGTTAAAATTTTGGCTCTTCCATATTCTATGTTAAATGACTTGTGCAAGTTATTTAGCTTCTCTATGCTTCTGTTTCTTCATCTATAAAATGGGCAAAATGGGAGTAATTGGGTAAATAAATATATGATATATATTTATATCATATAAATAAATAAATGATATATTGTAATGTAGATAAAATATTGTATATAAATTATTTATATATACATATTGTATATGAAGTATTGAGTGTAAATGATATACAGTATTGTAGGTAAAGCACTTATAATGGTCCCAGGGAGAGTTATCTATTATTAATATTTAAGAACTATAGAGTTATAATTATAGATAATAAGAGTGACAAACAAATGTTTTAAACGCTTTCTAAATATGTTGCATACACTTTCACTTAAAGGGCAGTAGGTGAGATCAAAAAAATGTAAAAGTCTTCTAACCACAAAAGCTTCTTCTTTAAATTGTGATATGCTTCAAGTTCTTGCAGTCCACAGAATCGGATCCACTCATTCTTGTGTTCCCTACTTGACCGGACCACTTATCGATCAGCAGATGTTTAATAAACGTTGACCTGAATAATCTGCATTCTGACTAGCAGCTACTCAAAGGCTATATTTATTTGAGTGCCAAGGATGTCCCAGGCACTGGGGGTAGAGAGATAAATAAAACATGGACTCTGCATGCAAGGGAAGCACAACCTAGTGGGGAAGGCACACTTGGAAGGAGACAGCTGCATCCCTAGCCAAGTAGCGTGTGTGAAAATGTGTAGGGGCCTAGCGGGCATCAAGGGGGCGCTGAGACCCCAGGGGCAGGGTGGGTATCAGAGGAGGTTTTCCAGGTAGTGCAGTCTTGCATCTGCTCTGTTTGGGGATTAGGTACTAAAGTCAGCAAGTAAAGCAAGAAAAAACCGAACTAGTATTAGGTCCAGAGTACCATTAAAAAAAAAATCTCTTAATTGCCCATTAAGTATGTATAGAATAAATTCTGTACAGATACACATCTGTATACATGTGAAATGTCTCTGTTAATGTAAAGTATATAATAGTAAGTATACAAGCAATATTTTGCAGTATTTTAGTTTAAAAAAGTGTTATTGTGCTGAGGTTATAACATTAAATTCAGTTAATTTAAATGTGCATATGATGAGATTCTGTTCACATTGGCTAATGAACATTGCACTATTATTACATTTATAACAGTAGTTTGCAAATGTTTCATTAGAAAGGTAAAGCAACATTGGAAAAAAAAAGATTTATGTCTATTCTTTTTTATTTATTTATTTTAATGAGAGAGAGAGCGTGTGTGTGCCCGAGAGCAGGGGGAGGGGCAGAGGGAGAGAGAAAGAGAATCCTGAAGTAGACTCCCTGCTGAGTGCGGAGCCTGCCTGACTTGGGGCTCAATCCCAGGACCCCGAGATCATGACCCGAGCCAAAATCAAGAGTTGGCTGCTTAACTGACTCAGCTACCCAGGTGCCCAGATTTATGTCTGTTCTTAAAATGGAATTCATTATGAAATAGTTGTGAATATGAGTGACAATAAAATGTCCTCACCAATGTATAGCCTATAGCATAAAAATGTATCTATTTTTGGGCTCTAGACTTTCTGTCAAGCAACCACGCAAACATCTTTATCCTTCTATGTCTGGAATGTTATGACTCTAAGAAGACATAAACATAGCAGGCACCAGTCTAAACTGTGAAGACCAAAACACTGATGTGATATTTCATCAACAATCAAGGATATTTAAAGTGAATGTTTCTATAATGGATTTAGACACACAAAATTCTTAAAGGATTGTTGTGGGGGAAAAGAAGAGCTGATACATGTGAACAAATTTTAAAAACAGTTGGCTAAACTTCCCAGCAGGTTATTTTCTCAGAGAAGAGGCCCAAAGTCTAAATCTTAATAAAACCTGCTTCTTTCATAGGATCAGTATTATAATATAGGGTTATGTTTCTGAGTAAGGGCCTGGTTCTCAATTCCTTATAAGAATGCTCTACCGAGATTATATAAATAAATGCCTGTACATTATGAAGACTTTTAAATTATTAAAAATCGATTAGGCAGGCATCAGAATAATGGTTTAAAATTATATTTAATATGATACAGTAGTATAAGGTATTATTCAGTGATCTCATCTTCTTTCTCCATAATTTAGTTTATATTGCAACAAATGACAAATCCAAAGAATTCTTGTACTGAGAACATTTTTAAAAACAAAGAAAAATTGAGGAAGTAGATCATCTGAACTCTTCTAGATTCATTCATCATCTAGAGTCAACAGTTTTTAAATGTAAAAAGAATTATGTACAAGCAATTACACCTCCTTGTAAGTATGCTTACATTTTATTTACACCTTTATTAAGGTATAATTTACATATCATAAAATTCACCTGTGTTAAGAGTGCAAGTCAATGACTTTTAGCCATTTATAAGTTGTGCAGCCATGACCAAAATCCAGTTTTAAAACATGTCCATCATTCTCCCCAAAGTCCCTTGTGCCATTTTCAGTGTGTTCAAGCTCCTTTGCATTTTTATATAAATTTTAGGATCAGCTTGTCAGTTTCTTAAAAAAGAACATCATATTGGGATTTTGTTGAATCTGAAAATCAATTTAGGAAGATTGTCATCTTAGCAAGTGTTTTCGCATTGCTGTTGTAACAAATGACCACAAGCTGCGTGGCTTAAAACAACACAAACTTATTATCTTACCGTTCTGGAGGCAAGAAGTCCAAAATCAATCTTACTGGACTAATGTCAAGGTGGTGACAGTTCCCTGGTGCGGTTCCCTGGGCGACAGGCCCATTTGTAGAATCTGATGGCTGGGACTGGGTGGAGAAACTCAGTATGTGGCAACAGGAAGGCAAATCAAAACCCTGGGGCATATAGGAACAGGGGCTGTCGGGAGATCCAGGCAGGTAGTCGGCTCTGGAAGCACCTGGGCTCTCACCCCACCCACTGCTGTCTGGGGAGAAGACCCCTCTGATGAGTAACGCAGACACCTGGAACGAGTCAGGGCATTCTAGTGTTAAGCATAATCGTTAAAAACAAAGTTGTTTGATGGGTGCCTGGGTGGCTCAGTCAGTTGAGCGTCTGCCTTCGGCTCAGGTCATGATCCCAGAGTCCTGGGATGGAGTCCACATCGGGCTCCCTGCTCAGCGGGGAGTCTGTTTCTCCCTCTGCCCTTCACCCTCCTTGTGTTCTCTCTTGCTCTCTCTCAAATAAATACATAAAATCTTAAAAAAAACAAAATAAAAATAAAGTTGTTTGGAATCAGAAAGCTTCAAGAGATAGTATGTTCCTAGTGGGGAGGTTTGGATGGTGGAATCAGATAACTGTGGTTTTATTTAAGAAGTATTTATTGATGAAATAACACGCATGTAGTTCTCAACACCAAGTAAACCATCTCAACCTTATTTTTTATTATATTCCCACTTGTACCAGGGGCCTCATCTAACACCTGGAGGTAATGCAGAGTGAACTGACATTTTCCACAGAAAAGTCAACCCTTCCTTGAATTTCATTTTCCTTCCTTTGAACTTGACCACAATCTCACATTTCAGTTTTTTAAAAGCTTCTAAGTGTTAATTTTCAAGGTAGACAAACTCAAAAGGTCATAGAAAGCTGACTTTTTCCCTAATCCTCACGAGTTCTTTTTTTTATTTTTTTATTGTTATATTAATCACCACACATTACATCATTAGTTTTTGATGTAGTGTTCCATGATTCATTGTTTGTGCATAACACCCAGTGCTCCACGCAGAACATGCCCTCTTTAATACCCATCACCAGGCTAACCCATCCCCCCACCCCCCTCCCCTCTAGAACCCTCAGTTTGTTTTTCAGAGTCCATCGTCTCTCATGGTTCGTTTGTCCCTCTGATTTACTCCCCTTCATTCTTCTCCTCCTGCTATCTTCTTCTTTTTTTTTTTCTTAACATATATTGCATTATTTGTTTCAGAGGTACAGATCTGTGATTCAACAGTCTTGCACAATTCACAGCGCTCACCATAGCACATACCCTCCCCAATGTCTATCACCCAGCCACCCCATCCCTCCCACCCCCCACCACTCCAGCAACCCTCAGTTTGTTTCCTGAGATTAAGACTTCCTCATATCAGTGAGGTCATATGATACATGTCTTTCTCTGATTGACTTATTTCACTCCGCATAACACCCTCCAGTTCCATCCACGTCATTGCAAATGGCAAGATCTCTTTCCTTTTGATGGCTGCAAAACATTCCATTGTGTATATATACCACATCTTCTTTATCCATTCATCTGTCGATGGACATCTTGGCTCTTTCCACAGTTTGGCTATTGTGGACATTGCTGCTATAAACATTGGGGTGCACGTACCCCTTTGGATCCCTGCATTTGTATCTTTGGGGTAAATGCCCAGTAGTGCAATTGCTGGGTCGTAGGGTAGCTCTATTTTCAACTTTTTGAGGAACCTCCATACTGTTTTCCAGAGTGGTTGCACCAGTTTGCATTCCCACCAACAGTGTAGGAGGGTTCCCCTTTCTCTGCAGCCCTGCCAACATCTGTCGTTTCCTGACTTGTTAATTTTAGCCATTCTGACTGGTTCCTCATGAGTTCTTAGACTCTCTGTTTTAGTCTCTGTGATAGAGATTTACTCTATTTTTTTTTTAATGGAAAACCATAAAATTTTTTCCCAGTTGAAATTATTGTATTCTATGATGTGGAACTTGGGGCTTTAAGTATCCATTGCTCTTGGCAGTCAAGTTAACCCACATTACATTCAGGAGAGAATCTTTACCTGATAGGAGGAGGAATGGACATTTATCAGGTACGAATTCTTGGAGGCAACTCAGTTCTGTTATGAGGATTTTAATTCTACCTTAGTAATGCTGAGAGGTAAAGGATATAATGCAGCACTCAAGCTGCAAAATAGTCTGACTGGACACCATGCACTTGCCCGGTACCCCAGTCACTGCCTCCAATGTCCATCAACGTCCTGGTTCAAGGATAATATTTATTGCCTGCCTTAAGGGTAACTAGTGCAACTGTTTCTCTAGATCAGCAATTCTAAAACGTTCTGGAGTCATGAACTGCTTTGAACATTTGCCAAAAACTGTAGACTCCAAATCCAGACAAAAATTCTATAAACTTGTACATACACTGGTTTTCAGTTAATATAATTTATTGCACTGGAAATTGATTTCCTTCACCTAGAATAGAAAAATGTTTCCCAGAAAGAATTATATCTTCCATTCTCATTTTTCATATAAATATAATTGAATCCTTGCTTTTAAAAAATGTTAAAACATGCAAACAAAATTAAAAGTAGAATTTAATTCTAATAGTTTATTTCAGGATCAAGGAGGTTGTCCTTGGTCTGTTTGAGAACTTGGAAATGGTGTAATGTTCTTGAATATGTATGAGTTTGACCCACATGCTTTCTAACGTTTTACATGAATAGCCGAAAATTTTTAGAAATGTAGATGGTATCAGTAGCTCCCTTTGCCACACAAGGACAGACTTATTTCTGGGTGCTTGAATTCCCTCTTCCAGTTGAATTCACATTGTATCACCTTCTTTGTCCTTAGGCAATGAAGTGAGCTTTGTCTGTGTCTGTGATGCCTGCAGGCAAGGTCGGAGGACCCAAAGGTAGGGGGTCCGTGGAACCAGCCAAGAGGGTCCTTGCCTTCATGCAGGATGGAAATCAAGCATGAGCCAGCAGGGGGTGAAAGCAGAGTTTATTGAAGACACATGTATATGAGAGAGAGAGAGAGAGAGAGAGAGAGAGAGAGAGCTACTGACAGAATGTCCGGGAGACTTGGAAAGGAAAAGAGCGCGAGTCTTATCTTTGTTTGGGGTCTGGCTGTTTTTATTGAGGATGGTGGTCTGGTATATGTGTCCTCTCAGGCATCCAAGAACAGTTAGAACAAAGACAAGGGCCCAGGTGTTATTCTTTGGAGTCAGGGAGTCTTGGCATGGAGATGTCTAGCTCCAGTGGTCTGGAATGCACATAGGATAGCTTCCTCTGGGTCACTGTCACCTGGTGCTTCCTTAAATGTTATTTATTCTAGAGAATCACTAACTCCTTGTCCCTTACAAGGAGGATGTAGGCTATTTGCATGACAAGGCATGTGTAAAGTGAGGTATGGGTTCATATTCTAGTAAGAATAGAAGCCAGAAGAGAAGCAAAGGGGAAAAAAATGCAGCTTTTTCTCTCATGGGGTCCCTTCTGTTTCCCTGTCTCATCTGCATTATTGATGCTATCTATCTCATCAAGGAAAGGATGTCTTCTGAATCTGCGTTTCAAAATGTTAAGCAAATAATCTGAGCAGAAGTATTTTTCTGCCGTGTTCGATTGTGTCTTCAGATTTCTGCCTACACCAAACTCTCTAAGGCTTTATCCTCTCTCCTCTGTTTACAGAAGCACTTCCTCTAGCTTTAAAAGTTAGCTCAGCTTTTGATGTCCAATTTTATCTTCCAGAATAGAAAAAAAAATAGCTTTGCCAAAATAATTTTTGTTTTGTTTTTGCCAACATCTCTACTGGTGACTGAAGTTTTGAATGGAAAGATTTTACTCTTGCCTATGGCCACAAGTATTGCCAAGAAAATCACCTCATGAATGAATATCTTCCTGTCAGTTTACACTGAGGAGGTTTTCCTTTTCTCTCTCAGGAAGTTGAAATTTCCCCCTGACGTTTCAATCGACTCTCCAAAAACACTCAAGAAAGCCAGTGATCTTCTATTTAGTAGACAACATTTCTATGTTGCTCTCCTTTCTTAACACAATCATTTTAAAATGAGGTGAAAGAAGGCCAAGGCTCTGATGGAATGGAGGACTTGCTTTAAGTAGATGATGACAAAACTTCCGTCAAGTCCGTTGGCAGAGTCTCAGCGAAATGCATGCTGATGAGGACAGCGATGAGTCATGATGACATACGGAGCCTCTTTGTTCATCAAAGCTGCAAACCAGATGTGTTACCAAGTCCTGCAAGGACTCCATCTGTGCCCAGAATATCAAGATAATCCTCATGGGGAAGTTTTCTTGGCAAGGAAAGTTGTCACCATTTCGGAGACAGTGAGGGCCTTTGAAGTTTCAAACCAGGGCTCAGGAGAGAGGAATCCTTCTTTGAAGTAGAGGCCTGCCCCCCAGCAGCTAAACGACAGTATGGAATGAGGTGAGAAATACAGGCGTCTCATCCACTGACATGTTGAAAGAAAAAGGACAAGTAGCTGCCAAGTCTTCTAAGATGGGCTTAGAAATAGGAGAATTGGGGTGGATTGTGTCACTTGAATAAGACACTGCCTCAGATTTCTTCCTCTGTTTCAAGTGACATCCTAGCTTGACTGTTTCCCAAGACACATGGATTCACCAAAAGGCTTCTCCAGTTTTGCCTGGTAAATGATAAACAACTTTATTCAGTGCCTCAAAACAAGGTTTTGTGTTTGGAAAAATTTCAAGATTTAGTTGAATCCCAACTTTTTTCTTACAAAAAAACCCCCAGCAACAACAATCCTCACTGTTTGGCTAGGGGAGAGGTCTCTCTTCAGCATCGTTAGCTCCAGCAAACTTATTTATGAAAGCCAACTCAAAGGACACATTAGTGTTACTATACTTCTTTTTCTTGAATATTTTCCAGTTTAGGCCAGAGTGCTCATAAATGTAGAAAAGATGTCTGTAATCATAATTGCCAGAGCATGTTCACTCGCATTTATTTAGAATGAATCAATATCTCGACTTAGAGCATGTTCACTTGCATTTATTTAGAATGAATCAATATCTCGACTTATAGATTGACATTAAAGTGTATTTTTTTTTAAAGATTTATTTCTTTGAGAAAGAGAGAGATCATGTATGAGCAGGGGGAGGGGCAGAGGGAGAGGGAGAGAATCCCAAGCAGACTCCCTGCTGAGCTTGGAGCCTGACTCAGGGCTCAGTCTCAAGACCCTGAGATCATGATCTGAGCTGAAACCAAGAGTCAGATGCTTAACCAGCTGAGCCACCACGGTGTCCCTACACAGTTCTCTCCCTCTCTGTGATAGCCACAAGGAAAGTTTATTGTTATCTTGAAACACAAAGCAAATCATGTTTTCCTCCACATGGTTTCAAGATTTAGAACCATATTTGTAGTCCACCAAAAATATTGAGTCAGTATTTCTGAAATCTTGATGGCACTAAGTCAGTTTGAGCTGCCATTTTAAACAGTTATTTTCTGATTATTTTTGAGAAGGACTATTTCCTATGTTAAGAAAAATATTTTCATTTCTCTTTTGCAAAGGTAAAGCCAAAATCTTACTTCAGAGAACTTTGGACACTATGGGAACTAAATATCTCTGAATGTGAAATTGAAATTGACCTTCTTTAGGGTATTCATATCTGTGCAGATTTTTATGCTATTGTCTGGAAGAAGGGCCTGACACTGAGGGGAGGGGGGATCATGATTTTCTTCCCTATTATCAGGCCCCAGTGAAAGTTGGGGTCCTGCACGTTCAATAGGGAAGTCAGAGTCAAAAATTCATTTGTGGTAAAAAAATAAATCTTAAAAAAAAAAAAAAGAGGGGGGAGGGTTTGCACGGCACCTGGCTGGCACAGTCAATTAGGCATCCGACTCTTGGTTTTGGCTCAGGTCATGATCTCAGGGTGGTAAGACTGAGCCCTCCATGGGCCCCACGCTCCGAGCAAAGTCTGCTTGAGATTCTCTCTCCTCCTGCCCCTCCCACTCGTCTCTCTCTCTCTAAAATAAATAAATAAATCTTAAAAAAAAATATTCCTTTGTGGGCAATAAGCTGGAATCTGCCACTAGACCAAGTCTGAGGCAAAGGATAAGGGAGTAACTGCATTAGGTTTGGCCTATGGATTCTAGAAGTTGTGACCATTGTAATATCTAATTAGTTTACCTTTTCTGTATAGAAATTCTCTTGTGATATTTCCTTTACTTTTAGTAAAGTCTTATATATTCTAGAAATTCGCCTCTGGTGTGGAATTGCCGAGCGTTTGGAGGGAAGGAATATGGGGAAAATAGCAGAGGTCTTGGCATGAAGCTGGTTCTGAGATGGCCAGAAGTGACCTGCTAAAGTAAGATGGCAGGCTGGAGCACTTGGGTGGCTCAGTCAGTTAAGCTTCTGTCTTTGGCTCAGGTCATGATCTTGGGGGTCCTGGGATTGAGCCCTACATCAAGCTTCCTGCTCCACAAGGAGACTACTTCTCTTTCTGCCCCTCCCCCCTGCTCATGTTCTCTCTCTCTCTCTCAAATAAATAAATAAAATCTTTAAAAAAAATTAAAGATAAAGTAAGATGGCAGGCTGGGAAATAGTCACCACGTGACCATGACTACCAAGACAGGATTGTGGCGTTATGGAGGCTTTCTGCAGGGCTCTAGATATACTCACTGAGTGGAACCTAGAGAAAGAGTGGACTGCCTGTGGTCCCATGGAGTGGGCACTTGGACTCTTGCTTTGAGTATTACAGGGAATAAGGACACACAAGTGCTGAGGTCACTGTGACTTGGAGCATACAAGAGCGTAGAACTTCATGGCATGCACTCAATGTATGTCATCAACCCTAGTTCTATCTTATCCTTATTTTTTTAAATTACTCCTATAAATTTATGTATGTACTTAATTTTTCTGTGTTGTGAATCTATATTGTACTGAGTCTTGTGAATAACACCAGCAGGGGCAGATGGCGTTGGCTAGAACTCATGGTCAGAGAGGCAACAGATGTGTCACAACCCTGTGCGGAGGCACCTTGGAATGGCCAGAACTAGAGTGCTCCAGGGAAGAGAGAACAGCATTTCTTGCTCTTCCTTTTATGAGTGAGCATGCCAATGCCCTTGTCAGTGGTGGGGACTCCTTGTTGCCAGGCCGTCAGTGTTTAGGTGCCTGCTTTTGCAGCAGCACTGGGAATACATCTGCATATCACCTGGAGACCTGGAGACCAGTGGGAAGTCTGAGGCCTTGCTGCAAGGGGAAGTTGGAATTGGATGCAAGTTTCCCACTGGGAGAGGGAGGAGGGCCAGTCCCAGCCAGCTCACCGTCTGGTAATCCAGGAGGAGCACTTGAAATTTTTTAAAAAATTAATCCTCCTTGTTACTCTACAACATCTTTGGAAATTATCTTAAATCCCTTTTGGAGGAAAGCAGGATATAAAAATTAACTAAAAAATAAAATAATAAGGGTGCCTGGGTGGCTCAGTTGGTTAAGCATCCGACTCTTCATTTAGGTTCAGGTCATGATCTCAGGGTTGTGAGATGGAGCCCTGAATCAGGCTGCACTCTAAGTGTGGAGCCTGCTCAAGATTCTCTCTCTCTCTCCCCCTCTTCCTCTGCCCTCCCCTCCTCTTTCTCTCTCTCCCTAAAATAATAAAATAAAATAAAAATATAGTCATACTGACAATATCCCCTCTACCCCCCACTCCCCAAAAACCTGAGTCATACTACCAAAAAGAATACTGTCCTTTGAAGTAGTGCTCTTTAGAGACTGTAGGCAATAGTGTCTCCATAATTCAGTACATGCTTGGACTTCTCTTTGGAAACCACCTCCAAAGCCATTTATCAAGCACAGAACAAAATCATCATTATTTTATGCCAATTGGACATGCTCTCTCAGTCTGCTGATCTTTATTCCTTCTTCCCTTTCTTTTTCCTGTTGAATGCACTCTTTCCTTCTTCTGTCTCTTCCTCGTTTTCTACACAAGCAGCAGTAACATCTTGAGAGGCCATGCTGGGGCTGGTGCTGGCATAGAAGGGGAGGTGCTGGAAAAGGGGGCTGTGAGATAGGACCAGCTGGGGGTCAAGGAAGTGAGTTGGAGCGCAGAGAGGAGGTTGCTTGGGGTGAAGTAATTTGTATGCAGTCTGCAAAGGGGTATTTTACAGCTGAGTGCTGTACATGTGAATCCTGGTAAGGTGAAATCACGATAAGTCGAATAGCTATGAGTTGAAGAACATCTACTGAGAACATCATATAAATGCCTTGTGCAGTCATTATTACTTTTGTTTTAAAGGAAATAACAAGTTGTTTGGGGCCCAACAGAGCCTTGTTACAAAGACGTCTTGAATGTTAAAATGTTCCTAGTTTTGTGTGTCTGAATAGTTATGTTTTTTGTTTTGTTTTATTTTTTTGTCTTATAGTAGTATCAGAAAAACATTCCCCCAAAGCTAAAAATGCAATAGTAGAAAGCCAAGAGACAGCTAGCAGACAGCCAGCAGAGGGCGCATGGATTAGAATGAAGTGTCTTGAGTCCACTGCTTTTCCTTTTTCTTTCTTTTTTTAAAATTTCCTTAGGGGTAAGAAGTATTTCAAATATGGATTCAAAGGTCAGCATTTGAAATTTTTATATTCTTCTTTGCTTTCAGGATTCAAGTATTTGTATAGAGGAATGAGTGAATTTTTAAAATAATAGTAGTGAATAAAAAATAATATACTTCACAATTACCTTGATCCCATTCTTTTTGAATATGAAAATACTCTCTCCACAGTCCCTCTTACACCTGGCTCTTAACATTGTTTTCCTTGATTATCAAGATAAGATATCATTCTGAAAAATAGAGGGGAAAAAAAAGCAAAACAACAACAAAACCCCATACGAAGAGTGCCCAGAGTTGAATGAATACTAATTGTGATTTGATTTATTTTCTTCTGCTTTTTTCCCATGCACATTTTCCTATTTAAAATTATAAAGAAGCATTATGATGGGATTACTTTTTTAAAGGAGCACTTATGGCAAATGTGCAATGTGGTGAGACATTTTTTTCTTAGTCTGCACACAGGGATTCCAGGCTTCCAAGACTAGACTTACATAACAGGCCTCAGAGAACCAGGGCAATAACTCAGTGCTCGTTGGCTTACAAACTTACATCATGTATCCGCCAAAGTTATCATCTGATTGGGTTGGTGAGCCGCCACTCATATGGAGAGTCCTTATGGACTAAAGAGGTTTAACCTTCCTTATGGCCACTTATGTATAGTTAACACTAGCTTAGACACTGATCCCTGGACCAGTATGTCACGGCTAGGGTAGTGGGGCTAACTTTCCTTAGCACATAGTATATTCTCAATTTATGTAGAGATTAGGTTATATA
Organism: Callorhinus ursinus; assembly: GCF_003265705.2. Lineage (NCBI taxonomy): Eukaryota > Metazoa > Chordata > Mammalia > Carnivora > Otariidae > Callorhinus > Callorhinus ursinus. Next base: position 21,697,405 of record NW_027397101.1, read on the forward strand.
GGAGTCCAGTGAGAAAAGTTGTTGTGCTTTAGGGTGGTAGTTATGAAAAATATGAAAAATAAAAAAAAAATTCTTGATTTATTTGGAGACAGAGCCAACAGTATTTAAGTGAATATGGGAAATGAGAAGGAAAGTCAAGGATGGCTTGAGCAATTGGAATAGTGGGGATGTCAATTTACTGAACTGGGAGGCTACAGGAGGAAGAGACTTGAAGGGGAATAAGAATACTATTTTGGATATGTTAAGTTTGAAGTTTACATTAAGCATCAAACCAAAGATGTCCAATGTACAAATCGTAGGTTTTAGAAAGAGGTAACAGGTAGAGGTATAACTTAGGAATCACTGAGGAGGTGGTGTAGTATAACACAGGATAGTACTTAAGAGCAGGTAAGTTGCAGCCAGAATGCCTGGGTTCAAGTCTTGGCTCCATCTTCTATTAGCTGTGACTCTGGGCAAATTATTTAATTTCCCTCTGCCTCAGTTTTTCTTTTAAGATGATGATAATAATATGAGCTATCTCATAGCACCATTGTGAGGGTTGATTAATATATGTTATATATTTAGAATGGAGCACAAAGTAGGGGTGTCAGTCATTAGTCCTATTATTATCATATGACTGCAGTTGATATTTACAGCCATGGTTCTCAGTGAGATCACCTGAGTCCAGCCAGAGAAGATGTTGAAAGACTGAGACCTGAGACACTACAATCTCCATAGACTGAAGGAAGAGGAAAAGGGATCAATGGAACAGACTGAAAAGTGAACAGGATGAGAAGGAAGAGAGAATAATGTTGCCAGAAGTCAAGTGAACCTTTTCTAGAAGGAAGCAGATAAATGTATCAAGTGCTATTGAGAAGTTTAATAAGATGAAGCCTGAGAACAACCTGCCGAGTTGGGCCACACAGAGACCCTAGGGGACATTACAGGAGCTGTGCGGACCAGAGCAATAAAGAGCTCATATGCAAAGGAGAACGTTATAGAATTGTATCTTTATACTCTAGATTTACACACATTTTGGCAAGATGCCCCCAATATGACCGCTCCATAGAGACTGAAATTTCTGAGGGAACAGCAAATTCCTAATTCCCATGCCATGCTCACTTAGGGGCACGCACTTATCGAGTGGAAATTGCCAGCGCCATTTCAGAAGTTATTTTTCTCATTTTATTTTTTGCTGGGGTCATAGAATTAAATTTGCATGAGTTAAATGCTGTGATACCACTATTCTCTCAAGCTAAGGCAACATTCAGCATAAACAACCACTCAGGGTGGTTTCCTCAAATGGAGGTTGGGGAGTAGCAGGTACTTTCAGTTTCACAGATTCTTCCGCAGTACATTTGTCGCGTGCCCTCCTTTCTTCATGGTGTGAAATCATGAGAATTTCTCCATGTTTTGTGCATTTGCAGAAACGTCATTTTTAATAACCATTTAATAATTCAACCCATGACTGTTCCATAATTCATTTAACAGTTCTTCTTTTGCACGTTGATGGTGTTTACATTTTTTAATTGCTGCAAGCACCACCAAAATAATCTGTCCCGCATTAATCTTTGCCTTTGCTCTGATTATTTTCTCGTAGGGGGTGGTGGTTCTCGAAAGTGGGATAAAGTGTGAATATTCTAATAGAATAAAGACTCTTGATATACTGTTAAATAGCTTTCCAGAAATATTATACTGTTATAAGATATGCCAGCAGAGAGAGCATGCCTATCCCAGCACACTCTGGCCAGTATTAAACACACATGTATAAGTCATTGCTGTTTTTATTAGCAAAAAAAGGTATCTCGATGCTGTTTTCATTTTCAGCCTGAAGGTTAATGTCTTTATTTGCTCAGTAAGCATTGCATTTTTTTCTTCTGAGACTTTTGTGTTTCTGTTCCTTTGCACCTCTGGTTTTTGGCATCTATGATTATATGTTATCTTGATATTAGTATGACATCTCTTCCTCGTGACTGGTAGCTTTTAAGACCAGCACCACATCTATCCTCTACACTTTCCTTAGTCCCCTGAAAAAGCAAGGGAGGAAAAAGTTGGCTAAGAAAGCATACATAAATCATAGTTCTGAGTTTAGTAGAAGACTCAGTATTGCCCACTGTCAGTTTTAACCCACTAGAGGTTTGGTCCCTCTGTAGGAACTTTCTGGGACTTGACAGGGATGGGGGATAGGAGGTGGCAAAAAATTGAGAATCAGCTTCCACCCAGTCCTTCTTGGGCAAAAGTAAAAATATACAAGTTATATATGTTATAGTATATAAGAAGACATATAAGAAAATACATAGTGTAGAATAGTATGTAAGAAGATATACACATTGTAAAGATATACAAAAAACCAACCCATAGATTGGAACATTGACCTCAGTAATTCAAATATAAACAAACAGCAAACAACACTGAATAACATCTGGAAAAATGACACCTTTGAAAATCCTATTTTGAGCTGTGCTTCATTGAATGAAAAGGATAGTTCATGGAGGCAGCTGATATATGATTCCTGTTGGGGCTCCCTCAGTTCCATTAGATATACAGAAAGATTGATGAAAATAATTGCGCTCTAAGAGAAACTGGTTAAACAGTTGTGACTTAGAACATGAAATGATTAAAATTACCTAATACAAGAATTACAGCAATAAGGATTTCATCAATTGCTTTAAGAACCACCAGAACATTTAATAGTATCGTGTTTCACCAGGCAATTGTCTCTACTTCTTCAAGATATTGGGATTTGCCAGTCTAAACTTTTTATCTATCCCAGTGCTGACTCATTGAAATGACTCTGAATTTCTGATGTCATAAATAGTGTGTCCAGACTGGAATTATATATAGATGCAACACATGCTTTCCTGAGTTGTGTACAAATCAAAGTTTTACAAATTTAATGGAGTTTTTTTAAACATGGTCATAGATTAGGAAATTTATATTGTAAGCATCAATTAAAATGAAAAAATATAGTGTAGTGTTTTGTAAAGCAAAGAACTGTTTTATTTTATTTAAAGATTTATTTATTTATTTTGAGAGAGAGAGTACATGCCTTGCTCACATGTGAGTTGGGGGAAAGGGCAGAGGGAGAGGGAGAGAGAAACCCAAGGAGACTCCCCACTGACTGTGGGGCTTGATCTCAGGATTGTGAGATCATGATCTGAGCCAAAATCAAGAATGGGACACTCAACTGACTGAGCCACCCAGGTACCCCACAAAGAACTATTTTATAAGCAAATAATCCTTACCTAATTTATTGGCAAACTGTGAACTTGCTCAAGTTGCTTCATATTTGGGGCACTCAGTTCCCTCATCTGTAAAATGATGTGTCTTTACATAATTCTAGATGTATCTCTAAGGCTACTCCCACTCGGGTTCATGATAAGTACTACAGGTAGACAGAAATTGACCTTGTTAGAGCTCTTCTCTATAAAGTGCACCACTTGTTCTAGAAAAAGTCTGGAATGGTCAATGCACCTAATTTAGAAATTCATCTGTAATGGTCTTTTTACTTAGGCCTTTATGGCAACAACATGTATTAGTTTAGAATAGCTGACCAAAACTGTCAAATTTCTTTTTAAGGAATTCAGTGTTTATGAACAATATTCCTTAAGAGGCTTGTTTCCTCTACCACATACTAATGTGGTTATTATTGCTACCTGATGATATGGGAGGATGAATAGCTTCTCATTCTGTGTACGCTATGCTGAGGCTATTCATACATAGGTTCTGTGTTTTCACTATTCTGAACACTATCTATAGTTTGAAAAGGAGACAATGAGCAAGTTCTCCTCTCTCCACGTTTTTTAATTTGAAAGTTTGTCATTGTGCAATCTATGTTAGCCAGACTCTTTGTTGGAAGTGACTAAAATGCAACTCAAATGCTTACGTATATGTGTGTGTGTGAGTGTGTGTGTGTGTGTGTGTGTGTGTGTGTGAGTGTGCATGAAGTTCACATAAGGAAATTATGGGATGGACAGGGCTGGGGCTAGCCATATAGGATGATGGAAATTCTTTCAGTACTCTCTCACTTCTTGTTCTTTCCACATGTCAACTTTATCCTGCGGGGGATAGGGGAGGATATGGTCGCCAGTGTCTCTGGGGACATATTCTTATAGTTCTTGGCAAGAAAAGACAGAAGAAGCCAAGAAGAACTGTGACTGGACTGACTTAAAGGACACGGCTGTCCTGACCCATCACTAGGGCCAGCTGCGTGGGGTGCGGTGAATTGCTTGGTCAGGATGGGGAGTGGGCACTCCCTCCATAAAATAAGGAAGAACAGTTCTTCAGTGGAAGGGAAGCTATGTTATTACTGGAAGGAGGGCAGGGGCCTGGGTAGACACAAATAATAGATGTTCAAATGATAATCAGTTTCCTGTAGATGATGATGAAGATATTTTTATGTGTAGAGAACTTTACAGTTTATAAAACACTTTCACATACACCATGTCTATTGATTCTCACAGAAATCCCATGAAATTTGGTTACTATTCCCATTTTACAGGTAAGAAAACAAGCTCAGAGTTCAGCTCGAATGTGCTGTAGTGGTGATTAAGCACTTAATTAATAGTTAACATAATTTAAAAGTATCTTCCAAACTTTAAGTGGGCTTTTTGCATTGTCACCCTGTAGACAAATGTGGTTCCATTATGTTTTAATATTTCTGAAAAATGTTTATATAACAAAAGAGTATTTCTTTTAAAGTTCATTCCTGGGGTACCTAGGGGGCACAGTGGGTTGAGTGTCTAACTCTTGGTTTGGCTCAGGTCGTGATCTCAGGGTCGTGGGATCGAGCCCCATGTTGGGCTCTGCACTCAGTGTGGAGAGAGATTCTCTCTCTCCCTCTCTCTCTGCCCCTCCCCCTGCTCTCTCTCTCAAATAAATAAATCTTTAAAGTTCATTCCTAAGCAGGTGCAAATGTCTTAAAAGTTCTACTCATAACCTTCCTTTCATTCTCTTCGCCCAAATTTGCTATCTTTCCTTCTACAGTCTCCCAATATCTTGATCTTTCTTGCTCACTGACAAAAGCTAAAGTGAATGAGGATCATGCATTAAGCAGCCCAGTTTTGTCTTCTATATCATTCAATGTCTCCAGCCTTGAGTATGTAATGTGACTCAGTTTAGGGTGATTCAGTCCTAGTGGCACTAGTTTTTTTTTTTTTTTTAGAGTAACAAAAAATATTTTACTAAAACATAAGATTTACAGAAGTTTCCAGACAAGCCATACAAAATGGTCACAAGCTTTTTCTTGAAGGAAGGATTCTACACTTGACAGCAAAGTCACAATGTTATTAGCGAGGGCTGTGATGTTTGTTTAATGTTCCCATTTTGGTTCAAACAATCAAGCTTGTCCATCTACAGCATCTAAATAAAGTTAGACTTGGCTAGAGAGCATATTCTAAACAACTGGTTAGCTGCTTTTAACCAATGCAATTAGATCACCATAAAAAGGGGGAAAGGAGCCCATAAAATTAAAATAAAACTACCTCTCCCCTTCAAAAAAAAAGTAATAAAGAAAAACACCCACACCCCTGCAGCTAACCCTGACAACTACCTTCATTCACAGTGCTTTATACTCAAACCATGATGGGGGAAATGAATAAAAGTAGAGAAGGGCCCACTGCTTTTAAACGTTTCTAGTGGCACTAGTTTTATGTGTAAGCTTTTTATTTTTGATTCTTGTGGTATTTCATTAAATATACCATTTGTTTGTAGGCTTAAGGCATATTCTGGAAGAGTAGAAATGAGAAAGACTTGTATTTAGATAAATTATGGTTCTATTGTGGGTTACCATTTCCTAACGTCTGAGATTAGAGGTGTCAGGGAAGCTGACTCTCTCTGAGTGATACAGAATAGGAAATTCATTCCGTGTAGAGAACCTATAACTTCTGGGTCTGGTGGTCCCAGCATCTGTCTCACTGTCATTCTTATCATATATCTGTGGAAATCCTGGATGACTTCCACACTTACATCTGTGATTCATTCTATACCTTTAGTTTCTTTCCACATTTTCCTTCACTCTCTCTGAGCCACTGACTCTTAAGGTTGTACTGTAGACATTACACTCACTAAAACATGTTTCAAAATGTCTATTTGAAGCATTCTTCTCTCTACCCATTACCTCTTATCCTTTCTCCTCAGTTACTCTGGTATTCCACCAGGTACTTATTCTAATCCTTTGTCCTACTACATCTTCTCTTTCCGTCACACCCTTCATGTTCTCACTTCTGTCCTCATGCAGCTTAAGAGTCTAGAGACCACCAGTATAACTACTCCCTTACAAACCTCTTTAAGTCCCGCACCCCTCTCTTCCTCTTTCATCATTCCCTTGAAAAACCCCTACTCAGTTTAAGCCTAACTGTCTGTTTACCCTGTGCCAGCACCCAAGCCAAACACTAGAGAGAGATAGCAGGATGGAAGCCACTGCCATTTTGTAACCTAGATTCAGAAGTTACATCACTTCTGCTGTATTCTATTAAAAGCAAGTCAGTAAAGGGGTGCCTGGGTGGCTCACTCGGTTAAGCATCCAACTCAATCTCAGCTCAGGTCTTGATGTCAGGGGCAAGCCCTGTGTTCAAGCCCTGTGTTCAAGCCCTGCATTGGGCTGGAGTGGAGGCTGCTTTAAATGAATGAATGAATGAATGAAGGTCAGGAAGTCCAGTCTGTGGTCAAGGGGAGGGGACTGCACAAGAGCATGGATACCAGGAGGAAAGACTCACAGGGGGCCATCTTAGAGGCTGCCTACCACATCCAAGTTGCCAGCGACCCATCTCTTACCAATACCAATAGGCAATTTTCTGTCCTCTGCTCACTGAACCTCTCAGTGGCATTTGATACAGCTGATTAACCTCTTCCATAAGACATTGAGTCTCTAGGTTTCTGAGACAGCATACTGGTTGGGTTTTCCTCATTAGTGACTTCTTCTCTACTGACCTCTAAGTATTAGAATGCCTGAAGGCTCTTCCCTTGGCCTTCTAGTTTTGATATCCACATTCTTAGGTGATCTCATTCTACCCCATAGCTTTGAATCCCATCTAGGTGCTGACAAATCTCAAATCTGTGGTGCTCCAGTACCTTTCTGAAAAGCTCTAGAATCATATATCCAGTTGCTTACTCTACATCTGTTTCCACTTCGATGTCTGATAAACATCTCAAACTTCACATATCTAAAGAAGAACTATTGATTTCTCCCAACTCTGCCTTTCTTCCCCATCATCTCCTACCCCAGTATTCCCCACTGCTCAAATAAACATCCTGGATTTCATCTGGTGCTTGACCTTGATGACAGTTGATGCAACTGTCAGGGAATGGGAGTTCTGATTCTGTTCAAGTTTTAGAGATTTGTGGAGCATGAGCTTTGGAAAGACAAAGAACATTAATAAAATAATCGCTACTATTTATAAAAATACTACTTGGATACCAGGCATTATTCTAGGTGAATTAAATTTATTTACTCTTTTAATGCAGTCCTTCCAACAATTATAAAAATAGGTATTATTATCCTCATTTTGTAGATGAGGAAACTGAGTCTCAGAGGGTTTCATGAAGGTTGTATTTAATTAAGGTCTCATTGTTGGTAGCACCTAGGATTAAGTTCAATGCAAGTGACAGTAGTGACTAAAACACCTCAGCTTTATTTTCCTCCCACAGGCCACATGGGGCTAGTACAGTGGCTTCATCTCCATCCGACTCTGTGGCTCATGTTGCTCTCTGTCCTCCACACAATGTTTCCATCTAATGGTCTAAGATGGTTGCTCTAGCATCAGCTTTCTGTTGGCAGAAAGCAAAAAGAGAGGGGGGAGAGAAATCTCTTAAGGACAGTTCTTAGAAGTTACACTACCTGACTTAGTCCATCAGGCTGCTCTAGCAACTTAACCATAAACAGGATGGCTTATAAACAATGGAAGTTTATTTCTCACCGTTCTGGGAACTGGGAAGACTATGATCAAGGTGCCAGCAAATTTGATGTCTGGTGAGAGCCCTCTTCCTGGTTCATAGACAGCTGTGTCCTTATGTAGCAGAAGAGGCAGGGAGCTCTCTGGGGTCTCTTTTATAGGGGCCCTAATCCCATTCGGGAGGGCTTCACCCTTGCTGAACTAATCACCTCCCAAAGGCCCCACCTCCTAATACACATTGTGGGTTGGGATTTTAATATGTGAATTGAGAAGACACAAACATTCAATCTATCACAACACTGACTAGAACTTAATCTCCAAAGCCTTGCACAGCTGTAAGGGAGACCTGAAACGTAGTCTGCCACAATAGGGATGCAAACCCAGGGCTGTGTGGTTCTTGAGATCACAGCCTTTCTGTCATCCCACGGTCTGCCTCTGAGTACCTTAGCGACTGAGGGTTCCAGAGACAGCTTTACCATGTATCCTGTGGCAGCCTGTGTGCCCCTGAAACTCAGCCTCTGTCACATATGCTACAGGTGAGGGCTTGGTTATTTCCTCAGCTTCTTGCTCCCTCAGGATTTTGAATGCCTTTTTATTTAAGTAAGCTCTACGCTCAATGTGGGGCTTGAACTCACAACCCCAAGATCAAGAGTCACAAGCTTTACTGACTGAGCCAGCCAGGCGCCCCTTGAATACTTTTATATACGCATCTCATATGTTATAATTACTTGTTTTCAGTTTTCATGAATCAAAAATGGGCTAATTGGTAATGTTTATTACATGAATAACTGACTTAACGAACAACACAATTTTGTTTCTGTATGTCTAGCACATTGTCTGGCCTTTTACAGATATTCAGTAGATACATGGACGGATGGATGGATGGACAGGTGGATGGATGGATGGAAAATCAACAGCTTTCCTAATTCAACATTTTTTCTTATTTTAGATAAGCACAGTCTACACTCTCAGCTAATCCCTTTGCCTTCAGGGCTGGGAGAAGAGAGAGAAAAGAAAAAAAGAAAACAGGAAAAGGAGACGAGGTATACTTAACAAATTCTCTCATCCCCTACTTCCTTCACTCACTTTAGTATTGATGCCACAGTTATGAATTTTTCTATTCAAATGGGCCTTGATAATATGTCCTGGGAAATGTCTTGAGGATGCCACACTCAAGCCTGAATGGTCAATGTATTAATGTTTCAGAATTTAGGAATATTTGGGGAAGTCGCAACTAATTTTGTTCAGTGAAAGCATACATACTTTCACTTTGTGACATCTTCTTCACTACATAAAATTTTATATTTCAAAGCCCTAAAGATGAAATAAATTTTTAAAAATCCCCTACGAGGTAGTATTGGTAAATTCATGGTTATTTCAACCCCATAAAGAAGTAAACATCATCATATTCCTCATGAAAAACTCCAGCAAGAGCCATTGGCATGGTCTGAATATAAACATCTAGCAACTAAATGACTTTATCAAGCTACAATCCCTGTGCTCAGCGATTTAGAGGAAATCAGCAGCTTAACCAAGGTTTTTTTTTTTTTTTTTTTTTTTTTGCTGAGCAATTGGGGGCCAAAAATAAAACACTATTACATCAAACTGCCGACAAACAAAAATCTGAATAAGTTCGCTGTATTCTCAGGGCATTTCTGTACCTAATGAGCACAGCTGAGCCCAAAGGCGTCAAGATGTTCCCCGCCATTAGGCAATGGGGTGGAGGATTATCCAATAATTCCTGGGTGGTCATTGTGAGTTCTTTTGGGTAAAATAAGGGGAAGGTTAAAAGAGGATGCAAATATTTTTTAATCAATGAAAGAGGGAACTAATACATTCCTCTGACCTTTTTGATTGCAGGGAAGATACATTATCTGCATTAATTAGCATGTTGAAAAATTCCTTCTGGATTGCCAAGTCCCTTCCTATGAGTAGTGGGAAATAGGTTTGTAATATGATGTGCAGCAATCTGTCATAACAAGCTAATTTTTTGGACTTTGTCTCTGAGTACAAATGAAATGTGAAACAGCTTAGTAAGTTGTGTCGCATTAGTCTTCCTAATTGGTGAAAGAGGTTAACATTTGTCTAACAACATTAGTGCACAGTGCTTGGGTTTTGAAATGCCAGTTTGCTTAAGATACTGGGTGTTGTTAAAAGGAAATACTTTGGGAGGTAATATAAATCATTATCATCTCTAGCATAGTTCTCACTTGTTGAACACTAAACAAATGATTTCATTTAATCCTTGGAGGGAAGTACAACTGGTGTTATCACCATTTAACAGATAACAAAAATGGAGGATTGAAGGAACTAAGTAATTGGCTCCTAAACCACAAAGAAGGTAGTCAGAATTTGAACCCAGGTCAGTCTGACTCCCAGAGCCAATATCCTTTACCATTCATCAGTACTGCCTCAGCTTTTGTCCTTCTAACTGGGTGCCATTTTGAGGGTTACTTAGCTTTTTCTCTGCCTCAATTTCCTGGTCTGCAAAAGGGAACAAGAATAATTTTGTGTTACTGGGATTGTGAGGATTAAATTATATACTGGATATAAAAATGCCTTATTCCACATACCATGCTATTATTATTCTTTTAAATTATCACATTCGAGGGTTGGGAAGAATCTAATTATCACCTGCTTTTCTCATTTGGTGAGGAGGAGGAATAACTGAGTAAATGTTATTTATCGCTAACAGAGCTCACATTCATGGTTCCAGAATGCTAGAACTTGGAAGACTCCACAGGAAGCCGCCTTTGTAGTAACTGATGAGGAAACTGAGACCCAAAGAGCCAAGTCATCCTTGGGGTCGTAGACTGGGAGAACCATGCCCTTGGTGAAACTGTTTTCAAAGCTACTAATGAGCCTCTCCATGTGAGTACAATGAACTCTTAGCTCCCCTTCTTGTGTTTTATTGTTAAATGTGCCACCAACAATGAGTTATCGATCAAATATATGCTATGTCTAACATTTTTTTCCTACTTATAAATGTGAAAAATGAAATTTTTCCTTTCTGAAAACTTAAAAACCCATAGCCTGTGAAAACTTACACTTTTCTCTGAAGTATATTAAAAGATGCATAGTACAGTGCTTGCTTCGGCAGCACGTACACTAAAATTGGAATGATACAGAGAAGAGTAGGATGGTCCCTGCACGAGGACGACACACAAATTTGTGAAGCATTCCGTATTTACAAAATAAATCAATAAAAAATAAAAGATTACTTTTAAAAACCAATTTGAGAGAGCAAATCTAGAGTGATCACAATTCTGTTTTGATATACATTATTTAAAACTTTGGGTTTTATAAAGGTACTCATTTTTACCTTGCAAGTCCTATAAATAACTATTAAAAACAAGAATTCTTGGGGTGCCTGTGTGGCTCAGTTGGTCAAGTGTCCGACTCTTGGCTTTAGCTCAGGTCATGATCTCAGGGTCATGAGATCGAGCCCCATGTCGGGCTCCATACTTGGCTTGGAGTCAGCTTGAGATTCTCTTTCTCCTTCTTCCCCTGCCCCTCCCCCCACTCATGTGTGCCCTCTCTCTTTCTCTTTCAAATAAATAAATAAATCTTTAAAAAAAAACCCAAGAATTCTCAGTTACAATGGGCAATAAACACACATCCTCATTATATTTGATTTCTAAACATTGGTCGCAAAATGGAAAGGGCCTGAGATTTGAATCTATTATGTTCTCAACACTTTTAAACGTTCTTATTTAATCATCACCAAGCCCATGAAGCAAATATCATGCCCATTTTGAAATGAGACGATGGAGGCTCAGAGATGTTTAGTAATTAATTTACTGAACATTATAGAGCTACAAGAGGCGAAGCTGAGATTATAACCTGACTCTTTATGATTCCTGAAGCTCAGGGTTTTTCCATGATTCTAGTTTGCTTTGAACAAAATGCATTTGAGATTTATCTTTACCGTACACGGTATTTCCCATCGCACTTTTCATTGTACTGATCATATCAGTTACAGTCCAGGCAGGGGAAGAGGAGCTGTGTATTTTGGAAATCATGACTTTAGTTAGGGATTAGAGCTTGCATGACTGTGGGGAGTTGCAAAGGAAGGCCTGGGTGGGGGGGGAGGGGGGGTCCCTGGGTCAGAGAACAGTCTCTAGGCACTTTCTCAGAAGCACTGTTAATACACACGGTAAGTCAGAGCTTGTGGGAGAATCTAAAACACTTTGTGCGTCTGGCTGCCAGCATGGGATTGCAGAGAAGAACCTCATGGAAGGGTCTGTGGAAGCTGCCACCCCCACATCTGCAGCCAGGTACGTGGGGTTCATCTTACCTACAACTTGGGGTGTGTATTATGGCATGCTTACGGGAGAAGGCACCAACTCAACAGCTGACAGACGGGAGCCCTCGTGATCTCTGGTGGGTCAGTCTTGTCAACCTCATCCCAAGCCTTATCCCCTTTTTCTTTAGCTCTTCAAACTGTATTTGTCCTGTAGGTTGCGTGTCAGAATCCAGTGGGCTGAAGCATGGGACAGTGCTGAGCACAGTGCCTGGCACAAAATAGAAGATCAATGATCACCCTACTTCTGGGTTGTAAACAATAGCACCTGCTTCAGCTCTTTGAAGCAGAGGATGAATTTATTGCAGGTCATTAGGTAGCTCAGAGAATTTCTGGGAGGGCTGGATCCACTGGAGGGCACACAGACAGAAACAATATCGAACTACCCATGAGTTTGTATCAGAGGCAGCCCTCTTGCAGCCTTCTCTAGGCACAGATATCATAACAAGCAAAGCTGATGTTGGGCCCTCGATTCCAGAATTGGAATTTCCCAGAAACAGAGGTCTCTGTTATTGGCCACCGCAGGAAATGTGTTTCATGCTCCTGTATGCTCACCCTGCTCTCTTCGAAATCAAATCTCTGCCCAGCAGAGCCTGGATCACACACCTGTGCCCTTACTGCAAGGGAGGCTGGGAAAGCAAGGGAGAGAAAGGGGTAATTTGTCTAAGACTGATGCTCTCTGCAGGTTGCCTTCTACACCATGAGTTCCTCCCCTGGAAACTTCCTGGAAACTGGCTATAGCCCAATTGGCTTAAGGCAGTCAACTCTGGCCAACCACGAGGCTCAGGCGCTAGCACTCTGATCATACCCAGGGAAGGCTGGTACTTCTGCAGTCTTGAATGCTGCTTGGTTGCTGGGGTTCAAGCAATAGTTTACCGTATCCTACAACTACAACTGTGAGCCTTGGTCCCCAGCTTCCGCATTATACCAGAGGAAGGCCTGATGTTCCCCAAAGCCATGAAAGATGAGGGTAGGGCTGGAGCCAGTTTTCTACCATGCCATAATACTATGGTACACTGACCCCTAATTACCTGATGAGAGGGGCCAGTGCTTTTCTAATCATGTACCTCGTAAGCCCCATGGCCCAAGATTAAGGTCACTCTCTGGGATTCTGCTGTCTGGCCTTGTTAATCTTCGTGCAAATGCCTTAGAACTGCTGAAAAACAAACTGAGGTATATGAAACATGTTTAAGAGTTTACTTGAGCAAGAATCGATTTGAATTGGGCAGTGCCAAATGGGAAGTGGTTAGGAGCACTCTGCCCACAGGGGCCAGGGGAAAAACTTGATAGAGAAATGTAGAAATTATGTGATTGGCTATAGCTTAAAGCCTGCTTGGCTGTTTATGATTGGCTATCTTTAGTATTTTGATTTCATAACCTGAGGCATTTGTAAAGGTTAAGGTTTAGATTTTGGTCTGCTTATGCTGGCTGCCAGGGTGTTAGAGTCACTCCTCTCTATTGACCTCCTTGTTTAATGAGTTTAACAGAATACAGTGGGTAATAGGGACCGGTGAACGTGCAACTGCTTCTATTTTTGTGAGGTCTGTTCACTTATTCATTCAGTCCGTCCTTGTGTGTGTATTGAGTGGCATTTTCCCTTTTTGCACTGGTGCAAATGTCTGGTTTCCACCTTTGGGAGGGCGGGACTCTTCATGTGGAAAATTACCCAAATACGGGAAAGGTGTTCAAAGATGTTGGGTGGCCACAAAGCCTGACGGGTATCCATTACCCTAATAAATACCAATTCCTGATTCATTCCCCTTCCCTCTTCCTTGCTGGCATAGTCCATGTGGACTCCATAACCGTGAGAGAGTAGACTTTGACATCAGGCATGCCTGGGCAGGCTTGGGTTCCAGTTTGGCTACTGCTAAAACCAGCGTGGCCTTGGGCAGGTAGCATGACCTCAGGAGTCTCAGTTCCCCATACCAGGAAGGCTTCTCTCAAAGGGTAGTTGCTATGATTAAATGAGAGTATGCAAAATCTTACCAATATGTCAAGCACACAATAAACATAGGAGAAATGCCAGCGATTCTTTTTTTTTTTTTTTAAGATTTTATTTATTTATTTGACAGAGAGAGACATAGTGAGAGCAGGAACACAAGCAGGGGGGAGTGGGAGAGCAGGAACACAAGCAGGGGGAGTGGGAGAGGGAGAAGCAGGCTTCCCGCGGAGCAGGGACCCCGACGCGGGGCTCGATCCCAGGACCCCGGGATCATGACCTGAGCCGAAGGCAGACGCTTAACGACTGAGCCACCCAGGCGCCCAATGCCAGCGATTCTTAAAAGAAGACTTCAAGGAGAGTTCTTTCCTGCTCTTGACTCTTTAGGGCTCAACCTGATGATAGTTCATTGTGTTCTTTTGCTAACACTCACCCAAAAACTAAGTTCCAGCGGCAATTCTGGGACATCTACTCTTCACCAAAGCAGGGGCAGGGAGGAGAGAGAGGACTGGAAAAATTTGGAAGGCTCATGACAGTTCACTCCTATTTATTGTAAGTAGACGACAAGCTTCCTCAATCTGAAAGTCCAAAAGTTCAAGGCAGCGTGGTGGCAGGCCAAACTGGACCTGGGGGTCCCAGGCCACCGTAGAATTCCAGCATTACTTTTTACTACCTATGGGGCCTTGGGCACTGGAACTTGAGACCCACTCACTTATTCTTTCAGCCGGTCACTCAGTCAACAAATACTTATTGATCATCTGTGTGCCAGACTGTGGACTGGTGTGAATAATACAGAAAATTCTGTAAGGCAGAGCGATGTGGGGGCAAATACTCCTGACTCACCATGAATGGTGTGACAATAAGGGTGCTTACAAGCTAGAGCAATGGCGCATAACAGAGAACTTTAGTCTTTCTGGGTGCAGGGAATGACTCAGAGAAGCCCACACAGAGTCGGCAACATTACAGCTGGGTTTTAAAAACTGAGTGGGAATTGTCAAGGCAGACAGTGGGGTAAGGACATTCCAGACAAGGAGAAAAGACTTTCCCCATACAACAAATTAATCCTGACCTTACAGAAATCAGAGGGCTTAGGTAATCAATAACCAGCTATTTTTTAGTGGATAAAGCCTTTAACAACAAAAAGCTCTTTATCATCACCAGCAGCGGCAGTGACAATGACCAGAGTACCACCAGAGCTGTTAAGTGTCAGTTCACAGGATCTGGTCTGGGCAGAACAGGTGTTCTCTCCATGGAATGAAGGCTCACTCTGGAAGAGAATATTGATGGGGTCACTTGCCTTGGTCCCTGGACCTGTCACACGCCTGTTGTAAATATCATAATACCAGTCAACTTTATACTGGTGAGCTGGGTCTCTAGAAAGGTCTAGAATTCTAAAATAGGACAAGAGTGTAAAGTAAGGTAATCACTCTATTACAATTAGGTCAGAAGGGAAGGAGGAACAGAAATGGGCTATGTGAATTAGCATTTATGAGACGTATGAGTATAGTTATAATGTATCCGACATAGTAAACCAATATAGTTTTATTTCCTCCCTGAGTCATGTTCCTGTACAGTCTTTTGCCTCCATGGCTAAACCTTAAGGCTCACTGCTTTAGGAGAAGAGAGAACAAATCCTACCCAGGAAAAAGCCATTGAGTTTCAAAGTCTATAGCAAGCCTTGAAAATAAGACTTTTTCTAAATAAAAATGTTTCTGTCATAGAGAAGAATAGAACAGTGGTTGTTAGAGGGGAGGGCAGTTGGCGGGTAGGCAAAATGGGTGAAGGGGTGAAGAGGTACAAATTTCCAATTATAAAGTAAATGAGTCATGAGGATGTAATATACAGCATGGTGACTATAGTCAATAATATCGTAGTATATACTTGAAAGTTGCCAAGAGAATGAAATCTAAAAGTTCTCATAACAAGAAAAAAATTTTTTTTCTATAATTTTCTATGGTGATGGTTGGTAACTAGATTTACTGTGGTGATGATTTCTCAGTGTATACAAATATTGAATCATGTTATACAGCTGAAACTAATATAAGTTATATGTCAATTATACCTCAATTTAAAAAAATGGAATGGAATGCATAAAATTTCAGATACCTAATCTATATTTGTAGAGAAGTGTGATTTTAGTTTACTTATGATACGCTTATTTGCACAGAAAAAATGTAGACATTTATTAAACAAATTGAAATATTTGTTCTTGCAGAATAAATAATAAATACAAATAGGGGAGTTTCTAAATTTCTTAAACTCCCATTCGACAGATCAAGTGTCAAGCCTCCCGAGACTTGATTCTGCTTAGGGAGTTTCTTAGTCAGTTTGGGCTGTTATCGCAGAATACTATAGACTGAGTGGCTTCAGCAAAAAACATTCATTTCTCATAGTTCTGAGATCAGGATGCCTTCATGGTTGGCTTCTTGGTGAGGGCCCTCCTCCTGGTTCACAGCCCACTTCCTTCTTGCTGTATCCTCACACAGGGGAGAGTGAGCTCTGGAGGCTTCATCTCTGTATAAGGCACGAATGGCATCTGACCTCATTGAAACCTAATTACCTACCAAATGCCCCAGTGAGTACCATCCCATTGGAGATTAGGGATTCAACATATGAATCTAGGGCTTCACCGTCACAGGGAGGCATTACTCAGGATGTGATGAAGAGGAAACAAAACGTCCAGCCCTTCTTGCTCAGGTGGGCTGCAACAGGAGGGAGGCAGAGACAGAGCCAGGCAGAGGCATGTTATGATTCTATTTTCCCTTCTTGAAGCTGCACTCTGATAGGAGACCTCAGAAATATCCAGCTAGGTATGAGAAAATTATGGGAGTTAGAGGTGGCCAGTGATGCGGGTCAGAGTATGTTACGCCGAAATGTGGTGCCTTGGCATAATGAACATTTTAAGATGAAGCAGTTTGAGAAATGGCAGAAGCAGGAAGGACTCTCAGACCTCCCGCGTCTCTCCCCAAGCAGGTCATTAAACCCTCATGTGAGAGATGTTCTCCCTCTGCCAGGAGGAAAGGAGCAAGCTTGTCTCTGCAGATGAGGGGTGATGAGAAGAATCTGGATGAACAGAATTTGCCAAGTTTCCCCCGCAGCTTACTACCTTTAGCTCATACGCTTTTGTCCTATTACATCTTCCCTCGTATAAACGTGCACAAGGTTCACTGTTCCTTTGGGTCTTCATTTCCTTATGCAGGCTCCAGTGTTACATAAAATTTATATTAAATAAATGTGTATGCTTTTCTTTCATTAATCTGTCTTTTGTCAACCAATTTACACGGCCTCAGAGGGAGAACCCAACAGGGTAGAAAGAAAAGGAATTTTTCCTCCCGTACAATGGCTTCTGAGGTGATGCTAGAGGAAAGCTGTGAGCCTGAAGGGTTCTCATGTGTGACCTCTTCCAGTATGACACAGAGTGGTGAAAAGTGATTGAGGAGTGTGAAGTTGTACTCTGTGAGGTGCTCCACGACTTGTCTGGCATTCAGGGAACCCAGACGTTCCCTCACGTCTTAGTGAGTAGGTGCGCATGCTCTGAGAGAGCCCTAGAGCTGTGCAGTGTCAAAGAAGCCCCTATGCCAAGACTTTGTAACAGAAGGAAGATGGCTGAGACTATGGGTATCATTTGTGAGGAGCAGCATGTCATCTCAAAATGTCTACTGGGTCATACCTCAGGGGTCGCTGGCCTGGAGGCTAAGCAGACCAGACATGTGACATCGGAGACCTGCAAGGATCTAGGACCTCAGTACTTGAAATGTATCCAAAGACCAGCAGCATCAATATTACCTGGGATCTTGTCAGATGTGCAGAGTCTTGGGTTATCACCCCAGACCCTGTGAATGAGGATCTGTACCTTAACAAGGTACACAGATTATTCACATCACATTTAAGTTCCAGAAGCCTTGATCTAGAAGACATTGTGTGAATCCAAGGGCTCTGCCTCTCCTTTACAATCCACCATGAGATGTATAGCACAGTCACCCTCTACAGCCGTGTGCTGTCTTAGGGAAGAGCAAAAGAAGGGGGAGAAAATGCGAAAGACTCAGCATTATCTAAAATAGACTCAGTTATCTGAAGAGACTCTCTGAGTTCCTGAATTGGGTCAAGTTTCCTGGGTTGGACCAAAACTGTCCCCCTAAGGTTAAATCAGTGGTAGAAAAATAACAGAACTACATTTTCTTTGATCAGCGCCTTTTGAGGGTAATGGTTGTTCTTTTTTTTTTTTTTTTATTATTAGTCATGATTCTTTCTCACCCAGACCAGATGAATAATGTACACATTGTGTGGTTTCTCATTTGCTGTTTCATATTGCTCACTTTTATAGTCTTTTGTGCATTTAAACTTTTTTGACTCCCCTCTACATGAGTGAATCCATGGGTCTATGACATGAAATACTTTTGTAAATTTGCATAGCAGGAGACCCAGCTTAAGGCCAGTTTTTGTTTTTGTTTTTGTTTTTGTTTTTTTCCCCTGCCCTGAGATTCAGTCAAGCCTGGACATGTCTGCACAGCTGCTAGAGAAGACTAGCAGGACTCTATTTCAGGCACTAAAAATCCTCATAAAAGAGAATTCATCTTAAGGGAAAAGAGTAGTAGTAAAGGACAAAAGGAGCACCGAGTTTCATAGTATATATAGCAAGTCTTGAATTAGGCTTTTTTGGTAAAACAGTTTCTGAGCCTCTTCAACATTTTATTCAATAAAGTGCCAGGCCTCAAATAAAGTTTTGAGTTAAGTCTTGTTTGAAACACTAGTTATATATCTATCCGACTCATCACCCTCCAAGCACGCACACCCTTGTTTTGCAACACACTTGGTGACTACTTTATTTATTCATTCTTTTATATCATTCTGTGTCTTTTATTTGAAGCCATATGCATGAATTATTTTATGTTAAAATAAACTGTTACACATATACACACACACAAAGTGCCAGCCTTGTGGGTCTCAATTATACTTAGAGGGGCACAACCCAGGATCTGACAGAGAGGGAAAGCAAAGCCCAGCCCTTCTGGCCCAGTTGGTTCAAAGAGAGGAATGCCCGATCAGAGGTGAGGAGTATCACTCAGACCGCCTCTTACCAGTTCAAAGATACGAGAGCCCATCAGGCATAACCTCCTTCAACTTTCCAGTATTTTCTCTATAGACACTTTTATTTGTTAACCCATCCTCAGCAACTTTTCTCTTGTCTCAGGGCATCTGATGTTGCGCCTTTTGTGAAATGACCTTCGCCCTTGCCCCTACCCCTTCCCACCCTCTTTAAGGGGCGTGGCTGTTGTTGGGTAGGAGCAACCTTGCCTTTACCCCTCTTGGGTTCGGGTCTGGAGGCATGCAGAATAAACTAACAAAAGACAAGTTAACAGGAGTAAGGCACAATATTTTCTGAATATTTATTTACACAAGGGTTCGTGGAAAAGAATTGAAAATTCAAGAAAGCTATTGCACTCTATTGGAAGCTATTGGGGGCTTATATAACATTTTAATGAAGGAAAGGAGGTTTGAGCATCAAGAGAAGATTGAGCATCAAGGAGTGAAATCTATGGGGGAAATTAATGGAATATAAAGGTTATTTTAGTAAAGTTTGTTTATGAAAACTCATCTTGCTATTGATTGTCTATCTCTGATGGTAAGAATTGCTCTTCTCTTCCTGATGGTGATGGGGGCAGCTTCACAAAGAGAAATTTATGCCCTGTTTTTTAGGCCGATAAGAAGAGGGCAGAGAACTCTGCCTGCATCTGTTGATTCTCAGTTGCTGTCAGCTCGAAATAATCCTTAGCCAATTAACAAGTCAGGGAACGACAGATGTTGGCGGGGATGCGGAGAAAGGGGAACCCTCCTACACTGTTGGTGGGAATGCAAGCTGGTGCAGCCACTCTGGAAAACAGTATGGAGGTTCCTCAAACAGTTGAAAGTAGAGCTACCATTCGATCCAGCAATTGCACTACTGGGTATTTACCACAAAGATACAAATGTAGGGACCCGAAGGGGTACGTGCACCCCAATGTTTATAGCAGCAATGTCCACAATAGCCAAACTGTGGAAAGAGCCAAGATGCCCATCGACGGATGAATGGATAAAGAAGAGGTGGTATATATACACAATGGAATATTATGCAGCCATCAAAAGGAATGAGATCTTGCCATTTGCAACGACGTGGATGGAACTGGAGGGTGTTATGCTGAGTGAAATAAGTCAGTCAGAGAAAGACATGTATCACATGACCTCACTGATATGAGGAATTATTAATCTCAGGAAACAAACTGAGTGTTACAGGAGTGGTGGGGGGTGGGAGGGATGGGGTGGTTGGGTGATAGACATTGGGGAGGGTATGTGCTACGGTGAGTGCTGTGAATTGTGCAAGACTGTTGAATCACAGATCTGTACTTCTGAAACAAATAACGCAACATATTTTAAGAAAAAAGGAAAAGAAGAAGATAACAGGAGAGGAAGAAAAGGGGAGTATGTCAGAGGGGGAGACGAACCATGAGAGATGATGGACTCTGAAAAACAAACTGAGGGTTCTAGAGGGGAGGGGGGTAGGGGGATGGGTTAGCCTGGTGATGGGTATTGAGGAGGGCACGTTCTGCATGGAGCACTGGGTGTTATGCACAAACAATGAATCATGGAACACTGCATCAAAAACTAATGATGTAATATATGGTGATTAACATAACAATAAAAAAATTAAAAAAAAAAGAAATAATCCTTAGCCAACGTGGCCTCTTTGGGGGTGGCATATTTGGATCTCTTCACTATATCAAGCATACATTTCCTCTGTTATAACTTCGTTTCCTTCCCCAGTGGCTTCTTCCTCTCTGCTTGTAAACGTGCTCAAATCTTTCTCATCTAAGGATTCATCCTTCTAGTGGCCCTTCCACATTCACTCAAAATAATATTTATTCAGGGTTTACAAGCACAGACACTGATCTAGGTGTTAAGGACGTTGTGGGTGAATAATACAGATACAGTCCTTGTCCTCCTGAAATGTATAGTCTGTTGTCCAATCTCATTTCCTTTTTTTTTTTTTTTAAGATTTATTCATTTCTTTGAGATAGAGAGAGAGAGAGTGCGCATGCATGCAAGCAGGGGGAGGAGCAGAGGGAGAGAGACAAGCAGACTCCACGCTCAGTGTGGAGCCTGATGTGGGGCTCGATTCCAGGACCCTGAGATCATGACACGAGCTGAAGGCAGATGTTTAACCGACTGAGCCACCCAGGTGCCCCTAAATATATATTTTTTTAATGATTCCCTTTTTCCATCCCTACCATCAGGTTTCTAGATTGGCCACAATCATCTCTGGCTCATCAGTGGTCATTATAACTGGTCCTCCTGCCTCTGGTTTCAGCTCCGTTAGATCCCTCCTCCAGATGTCAGCTATAAAGGTCACTCCTATGCTTTTGATCCCTCAGAGACTCTCCATTTCCTATCGGATAAAGTCCAAATTTCCCAGTGGGGCCTCACACTTTTGTCACTGCCTTCATCACCAGCCTCCTCTCCCTGACTTGTTCTCTGTCCTTGCAGGTTCCACATACAGCATGTCCAGTGTGTGTAACTGCTTAAGCTCAAAACTGCCAAGAACATCCTTTCTTGGGCTCTTTTTGCTCATGGACACCTGGCTATATTTCCTAGCCTCATTTTTCAAGTTTTGGCTTTTTGGCTTTTTTCTACCTACTCTAAAAATCTTCCCAGGTTTTTCCCCTTCCTTTTTTTTTTTTTTTAAAGATTTTTTTAATTTGTTTGACAGAGAGAGAAAGAGAGTACATGCAGGGGGAGCGGCAGGCAGAGGCAGAGGGAGAGGGAGAAGCAGGCCCTCCGCCGAGCAGGGAGCCCGACACGGGGTTCGATCCCAGGACCCTGGGATCATGATCTAAGCCAAAGGCAGACGCTTAACCGACTGAGCCACCCAAGCGTCCTGGTTTTTCTGCTTCCTGAAGGGAGAGATGGGTGTCCTTCCTCTATGCTTCCGTAGTGGCTGTATGTATCACTATCGTTAGCGTCACTATGCTATTATTTTATAACTACTCATTCTGTCTTTCTCACCAAGCTTTGAGGTTCTTCAGAAAAGTGTTTGGAGCATAGTAGGAACTCAATAAATATTTGTGGAATGAGGCATGATCTGCGCTTTTCCATCACTAGATGAGATTCCCCGGACTGTAGACATGGAACTTAGTCCTAACTGGTTTTATTGCATAGTGTCGTTGGATAACGAGCATCTCCACCAAGAGATGAGATGTTAATGGCTCTACCTTAGCCTTCCACTCACTACTTCATTAAGCCTGTCCTGTGGTGGGAAATGTACTTCACCCATGGCTATATGATAAACACCCATGATGCACATTCATTACCACTTGTTTTTTATTTCCTGCCTCGATCATATCCCAGCACACTGGTTTCTCTTTCCATTGAGAATAAAATCAGACATTTAAGGGTGAATTTGGGAGTTAGGTAAACAGATAAGGCTAAATTTGAGAAAGAAACCATGTGTGTAACATGCCATTGAGCCTTTCAGTGTCTGAGACCTAAGGTTATCTTTGTTCACTTATCCAATTAATTGTATATAAATGTGTATTTACATTTTAAGCATCCTTTGAAAACTACCACATAGCTTCACAGAACGAGGATTGATCACAGAATGAGAATGCTTACTATGGGGTGTCATGAAGGTATTCAAACGCCCAGTGCAAGGACTGAGGGCAGCCGTTAGATGTTGGGTAAACCCTCTGTGGAAATCCACATCCTCCTTACATGTGCACAGATGCAAATGTTCTAGCTGGAAAAGACCTTAAGGGATTATTTTGGTGAACTCTCACTTTACAGATTCAGAAACCGAACCCATTAGAGGTTTAAGTCTGTGTTCTCAGTGTTCCATGGACAGTGCCGGGAAGCAGGATGTCCTGGAGAAAGGGCTACAAATGTGAATTTTCTGTTTCCATCCCATCAGCAGGAATTTGACTGAGGTGTGGGTTGGAAATCAAGGGCTTCAGTAAGTTGCCAAGTTATCCTCCTCTTTTCCACTGAATTCAGGTAGGACCCTCACCCTGCCACACCAGTTCCTTGTGATTCTTTCCACCTTTGTGCTATTCATAAATTGGATAAGTAAATCATTCTTGTTTACATCCACACAGTTTATAAAAAGTTCACAAAGACAAGACTACATTAGAGCCTTTCAGCTTACATTAGGGTTTCCTTTGCATTATATCCCTTTGGGGTTCTTCATTGCCTGATTGGTAATCCTCCCAGCTGAATTTTATCCAGTGTTTATTTCTCTATCTTGTCCCAAATGATGTCATGAAAGATGACCAATGCCTGGCTGATACTCAGAGCACTGTATCTACCTTTTCCCTCAACTTGCAGGCTTATGAAACTATCAGAACATCCTTTTTAAAAATTAAGATGAAATTGTTTTTTATTTCTTAATATTCTCTCTTTCCTCAAAGTCTCTCCTGTTTTTTTTTTTAATCTTTCTCTGACAATGACTTCTGCCATTCATTGACTCTTTCCCTCTGTTTCTTTTAGCCCAGTTTTGTTTTGTTTTTTAAAATCACGTCTACATACTCATTATTCTACGTACGGAGGTGGTTTCATCTAGACCAATGACTTCAACCACCATCTATTTGCCAATGACTCCAAAATCTCCAGCCACCCTGTCCAAAATGTAAGTCCCATATTCTCAGCTATATCTGGTGATTGGCGGCAGCCTTGTATTAGAGGTACAGTCACTTTCTGTCTGCCTACACCCCCTTCTTATAGAATATGCCTTCCTGCAGCCCATCAAGGGTAGCCATGCAGATCACCATGTGACCTCTTCCCTCAGGCCATAGCTGATTTTACCAGAGGGGCTACCTGTTCTAAGCCAGTCCAGTCAGTTTCCCTTGCCTGGAAATCCCTGGCCAGAAAGGCCCACGGCTATAAGGTGATACAGGGCTTGAGACCTTATCCAGTTGATAAATAAGCAGAAGAAGCCAGTATAGAGAGAGAATCTGGTGAATGGGGCAAATGTGCAAAGTGAAGCCAAGCAAAGGGCAATAGGATTTCAGAGAGATCAAGATGGAGCAGGTGGTTGCCCAAGAATTTTCTGGTGCCATTGAGACCCCCTGTTGTGTTGCCTTCATTGTAGTTCTTGAAATTCAGTCATTCATTTCTCAAATATTGTTTGATAACCTACTTACATCAGGAACTTTGGTATGGGCCAGAAATATTTTGCTGAATAAGAAAAATGTGGTCTCTGATCTCACACATCTTACATTTGAATCTTTTTTCACAGTAAATTCCTTGTCACTTGCACATGTCTGAGTGAGTTTGTTTCTTGCAATCCAGTGATCCACGGTCAGTATATAACTTAATTCTTAATATATCCCAAATCAAACTTTTGATCCTCACTATGCCAGCTCCTCAAGAAAGCCCAATCTTGATCAGTGGTATGGTGGTACACCCTTGTTTTTAAAAGCAAAAACCTTATATTTGCATTTATGCCTCTTCTGCTTAATACATATCTAACTAATGGCCAAATACTTTAGATTCTACTTCAAAATGTCCTTTCCTTCAGATATTCCTTTTTATCCTTACTTTTATCCTCACTTTTAGATCCCTGACACTTCTCACCTGCAATGTTTCAACTACCTTTTGTCAGGTCCTCCTGTTGTCAGTCTGTCCCTACGTTGGCTCATCCTCCATGATGTCACAGCACTCCTTCCTAAGACCCATTTGTCATCTTGACACTCACCCCTAAACATATCCATTGCCTCCTTTTCGCTCCAAGGACAAAGTATAAACTTCTTAAACAAGAGGCCCTACATGACCTGCTCCCAAATTCTTCTCCATTGTTCTCTCCCACAACTTGGACTCCAGTGATTTCCAACCACATGAAACACCTAGCATTTCTGAGTTTGTGTTTTTCCAATACACATTTCTTTTTGTCATAAATAATAATGAATTAAACTTGCTTATAAAAAAGTCTTTTTGTACAACCCTAATATTTTTTTAAGGATAAATGCCTAGAAACAGAATTACTGCACCAAAGTCTATTTTAAGATTTTTGATTTTAATGGTTAAATTCTTTTATTAAAGAGATTGTAACAATTTGCAATCCCATTGATGTATGAAAATGCCATACCTCATAGACTGAATATTATCACTTTTTGACATTTGCTAATTTAATGGAATGATAGCATTTTATTTAGTCCTTTTTTTCTGTTTCTTTTCTTATGTGAATATAGTTGACACACAGTGTTACATTAATTTCAGGTGTACAACTTACTGATTTGACAAGTTTATACATCGTGCTACATTCACTACAAGTATAGCCACCCTCTGAACCATTACATCCCTATTACAGTATGATACTTTTTATTCCTGTGATGTACTCATTCCATAACTGGAGGCCTATATCTCCCTAATTCAATTTTTAAAAATGAATACTTATACTGAAATTGTAGTATGTTTTATTGGAGTTATCCAGATGTTTATATTCTGTATCCATTGTTCCATGAAGATTTTAGTATGTTTCCTAAAGAACTGTCTGCATTCTGAGTTCATGATGGATGGATGCAAATACCTTGTCTGTCTTACTTGTGGCAAATTTTCTTCTCGGTGTGTTGGGTCTGCATTTAGTTGTGATCATTCTATTCTTTGACTTACAGAAGCTTCACATTTTCCTTTCAATTCAGCCTTCCAAGTTTTCTTCTTTGTATTTTCTTCAACAGCTTTTAGATTTGGAATGTCTTTATTCACAAAAGGACCACAAAGATGCTTTTCTCTCTGTTTCCAGGTTTTGATCACTTCTTACCACCTGGACTTGGCTGCAATGTCATCTTCAGGAAAGATTTAATTTTATTTTTTTCTGAAATTTTAGTCACCATTTTTTTTATGATGGCCCAAAAATTTATAGCTGGTAGGGCCCATGTTCATTGACGATTCTTCCTCCTTATGGCCTTTTTTGGCATTTCATGTGTATTTTTGCCTCCAAATGAATTTTATCATCACACTGTCAAATATTTTAAAAATCCCGTTGAGATTTGGATTGCATTTAGACCTATAAAGTAATTTGACATATTTACAATATTCATTTTTCCCATCCAGGAACATCATATATTTTTCTAGTTGATGTCCCATAGCCAGGTTTTGCAATTCTTTTGATATAGATCATGCACATAAACTTATCCCTACAGTTTTGTATCCCTTTCGTTGTTAAAATAGCAAATAGGACTGTTTCGTTGTTTTTCTATTTAAAATATACTCTTGCTGATATGCAATAAATATTTCAATTTATATTTTTGTCTCAAATCTGTACTTTAATAATTTTTCAATAGATGCTTTGTAGTTTTAAGGTTACATGATGTGATATTATTTATATATAGTTATTATGTTGTCTCTTCATTTTCTTTTTTTAAAAGATTTTATTTATTTATTTGAGAGAGAGAGAGAATGAGAGATAGAGAGCATGAGAGGGAAGAGGGTCAGAGGGAGAAGCAGACTCCCTGATCAGCAGGGAGCCCGATGTGGGACTCGATCCCGGGACTCCAGGATCATGACCTGAGCCGAAGGCAGTCACTTAACCAACTGAGCCACCCAGGCGCCCATCTCTTCATTTTCAATAACTAGAATCTCTTTTCTTTTTCAAATATTAATATAGTGTTCAGGACTTTAAAGACAGTATTATATAATAATGGGATGGAGGGAATCTTTATCTTATTCCTACTGTTAATGGGAATGCCTCCAGTCCTTACTCTGCTGTTAAGAAAATGGCTGGCTATTGGTTTAAATTAAATATTCTTCCTCACATTAAGGAAGCATCCTTCTATTCCTGGTTTGTGAAATGATTTTTTTTAATAAGGAATTAGAATGGAATTTTATTGCCATCTTGTCATTATCCTTTGAAATAATCATACATTTATTCCAACAGCAGATATCACACACACATACTGATTTCCTAATACTAAGTCATTTTTGCATTTGTGGGAAATACTTCATTTGGTTGTAGTATTTCATTTCTTTGATTAACTGCTGAATTATATCTGTTAGTGTTTAGGATTTTTCATATCTATCTTAAAAAGTAGGATTAACCTGGAGTCTTTATTGTTGTTGGTGTTATTTGTGTCATTTTGATATCATGTTTATCTGGCTTTATAAGACAAAGGGAAGCATTCTGTCATTTTCTATGCTCTGGAATAGTTTGTGGGTTTTAGATTCATTCAAGGCCGTTTCCTCTCTCTTGCTTCTCCGTGTCACACCATTCCCTCTCCATTCCCACACTCCTATTTTCACTTGCTTCTCACCTGGGTCACCATTCTGAACCATGGGAAGTTCAGGGTGAGATGCAGGTTGATGTTACCTGCATGCTGCAAACACAGCCATGGTGTGTCTCCCCAGAGTCCAGCTGTGGATGCCTTAAAAGAGTCTCAGCAGGAGCCATCCAAAAGGCATTCACCAAGAACACCATCCAAATCAGGAAGCACCTGTGCCACAGGGGGTCTTAGAGAAGCCCAAAGATCGGGGACAGCCAGTGTGCTAGCCAGAGGAGGCATGGTCTGCCTCTGGGGAAACTGCTCGTTGCAGATGTCCAAAGGGGGAACTCCAAGGAAAACACCAGAGCCGTGGGATGAAGGGGCCAGCCACTGTGCAAGCACCACATAGGAGGTCCTGTTACCATCATAGAATGTCCCAGGCAGGTAAGATCAGTTAAGTCCCAAGGTTCCCTTCTTCCTTCCTCAAGACCTGAATCTTAAGCAGAATGCAAAGTCACCCACACCTCTCTTTGCCTGAAATAGGCCAGTGTTAGAGGAAGGGGAAAATTTAAATTAAGTGAAAGTTGGACTTCTGATATTATACTGAATGGGGTTTTAATTATTTAACAGTTGCTGGAGAACTTTTGTTACCAGAAAGTGCCTAGAAAGCTATGGAACCTATCCAAACTTGTGTCAAGGGAAATGATTTCACAGAGCAGAGTGAGAGAGGGTAGTTACGTGGAAGATCAGTGCTGGCTTCTGCTTGTTCCCACTGACTTCAGCTCAGTTGGCATGCAGGCCCAAAGGGGGCACTGAGAGTGATTCCTGGCCTTCTCTTATATGATTACTTTTAAAATGTTCTACTGTATTGTGCTTTGGAAGTTGATGGCAATACACTGCTTAATCTAAATCTTGGACATTGTAATTTGCCTTTTATCGATAGAGTCTGTAATTGAAAATAAAATGAAGGACAGGGAAGAGCTTGAAGGGAACAGTGAAAAAGGCTCACATGAGATTTGGGCAAAAGAAATCTAGATGCCAACGTATTTGGGACAAGTAAAATGTATTTTAAACAGTATTTAACTGTATGTTAAACATCACAACTCACAGTTTGGGGGGAAAAAAAAAACACCTTTTTTCCCCCAGAGTCCAAAGCATTTCTAAATATATTGGAAGAATCTTAATGGAATGTGGCATTGTTTTTTTACTTTGATCTGGGTATTTTTAATGTTCTGTTTATTTGCATTCTTACCTTTTAGGTCAGAGCCTGAAAATAATATGAGGTCCTTGCTATAGTCATGTAACATTTGATGTTTTTCCTTTCTTTGAAGTTATATTAAGGCCAAGTTTATGTTAAGAAACAACTTACCAAATTCATTAGGTATAGCAGCTTGGAAATAAATGATCTCTTCTAATTATCAAGAATGTTTAAGATCATTTGGTAGGATTTTGACATTTCCAGATTTATCCTCTCTTTCTTTTTTTTTTTTTTCAGGGGGGAGAGGTTTGGGTAAATTCATCATGATAGGAAAAAATAGTTTTAGGACAATTCTCACATCTGCCAAGGATTAATTTAGCACTCATGATTTTTCAAAGCCCACGTTCCCTAGATATAGACTCTGAGGTACAAGCAGTTTATTTAGGGGGAGATGCCAGGGAAGTGATGAAGTCAAGACGGGAAAGGAAAGGAAGCCAGAAATTACCACTGTGGGCTGTCTTACTGAGAGCCTCTGAGAGACTGAGGAAAGCGTCCCTCAAGCTGGAGCTCATCCACCGTCTCTTGTTGGTTGTTGGTTATGAGGTGCTGGGTGCCAGTGGGTGTTACGTATCTAGCACTTCCCACAGGCCTGTGTGTGACAGGTCTCTATGACCAGAGTCCTCAGGCAGTAAGGGACTCTTGGCCTCTGGAAGAGCTGTGAGTTCTGAGGAGATCTGGACAGGACAGCGACAGAGTCTGCAATACTCAAGCTGGATTTGAGAGGCGGAAGACGGCAGTGGTAAGATTGCAGAGTCTAGAGCCAAACTGGGTTCAAACCAGCTATGCCCCTCCTCACCTGTGACCTTGAGGACATTATTTAACCTTTCTGTGCCTCTGTTTCCTCATCTGTAAAAAAGGAGATAGTAAGAGTACCTAATCTATTGTTGTGAGGATAAAGTGGGTCAGTATGGATAACGAGCTAAAAATAGCATTGACACATTGTAGGCTGTCTAGCTATATTTACCATTTGGGAACTCCAAAGTAAATTGCCAACCCGTTCCCAACAGTGCACCTGTGCTAAACAATTACCATTTACCTGTGTTCTCTTCACTGTCACTTAGTGACATGAGGCACCTTCTGATAATTTTAATATCTTCACTAAGAACTCAGAACTTATAAAAATAGAATTATCCTATGACCCAGCAATTGCACTACTAGGCATTTATCCAAAGGATACAAAAATAGTTATCTGAAGGGGCACCTGCACCCCAGTGTTTATAGCCGCAATGTCCACAATAGCCAAACTATGGAAAGAGCCCAGATGTCCATCGACAGATGAATGGATAAAGAAGAGGTGGTGTGGGGCGCCTGGGTGGCTCAGTCGTTAAGCATCTGCCTTTGGCTCAGGTCACGACCCCACATTGGGCTCCCTGCTCAGCGGGAAGGCTGCTTCTCCCTCTCTCTCTCCCCCTGCTTGTGTTCCCTCTCTCACTGTGTCTCTCTCTGTCAAATAAATAAATAAAATCTTTAAAAAAAAAGGTGGTATATATATACAATGGAATGTTACACAACCATTAAAAAGAATGAAATCTTGCCATTTGCAAGGACGTGGATGGAACTGGAGGACATTATGCTAAGTGAAATCAGTCAGAGAAAGACAAATACCACATGATTTCACTCTTTGTGGAATTTAAGAAACAAAACAGATGAACATAGGGGAAGGGAAGGAAAAATAAAATAAGATAAAAACAGGGAGGCAAACCATAAGAGACTCTTAACTATAGGGAACAAACTGAGGGTTGCTAGAGAGGAGGTGGGGTGATGGTGGGCATTACGGAGGGCACTTGATGTAATGAGCACTGAGTGTTATATGCAAATGATGAGTCACTAAATTCCACCCCTGAAACTAATACACTATATGTTAACTAAATTGAATTTAAGTAAAAGAAAAAAATGAATTAAAAAAACCTCAGAATTTAGCATGCTATGTATGATATTGAGTAACCTCATCTCAATTGGTATTTAAAGTTTATTTTCCATTCAGGGTACCTGGGTGGCTCAGTAGGTTATGTGTCTACCTTCAGCTCAGGTTATGATCTCAGGGTCTTGGGATCGAGCCCTACCTCAGGCTCCCTGCTCAGCGGCAAGTCTGCTTCTCCCTCTCCCTCTGTGCTCTCTCTCCCTCTCTCTCAAATAAATAAATAATCTTAAAAACAAAAGTTTATTTTCCACTCATATACGTATAGATGTATTCATCATTCAGGGGAGCATTTAAACCCCTCCCCTAAGCATCTTTTGATAAAGTTCAGTTGATTCTCCTTTTCTCCTGGAGATCACACAATACTTAGGCCCACATCTCCACAGAGGACCCTATGGTCCGAGGCCACTTCCTGTCCCCTGCCTTGTCCCTTATCTTCCATCCATGGTACTTTGCAGACAAGAGGCCCCAAGTCCCACTGGTAATTCACATAACAGAAAGCACATCTGTTATTTATATGGAATTTGAACTTAATATGATAGGAGCAAAGCACTTTTCAAAATAACCAAGAGGGAAGAAAAGGGTTAAGAAGTCTCAATGGCCATAAGGCACAAATTAAAAGCAGAGATATAAGAAATGATCCTCTTGGGGCACCTGGGTGGCTCAGTTGGTTAAGCAACTGCCTTCGGCTCAGGTCATGATCCTGGAGTCCTGGGATCGAGTCCCGCATCGGGCTCCCTGCTCGGCGGGGAGTCTGCTTCTCCCTCTGACCCTCCCCCCTCTCGTGCTCTCTATCTCTCATTCTCTCTCTCTCAAAATAAATAAAATCTTTTTAAAAAATCTGTTTAAAAAAGAAATGATCCTCTTGTCCCAAGAAGGCTGGGAGTGGGGTTTTATGCTCTTTAAATACATCTGCTTCTATTCACACACATTTGCATGTATGTCCACCACAAGCAGCTAGAGAAAAGTGAGTGATTCTTTTAGCAGATAGAAAAAAGGGAACCAAGTGAATCAGGCCCTTTCTGTTATTTCACGAGCAACCATCTAGACTCAAAGACTAGGCCAGGAATTCTGAAGTGGAAAATTTAGTGTTTTGCTCAGTAATTTTATAAGCCATCTCCCTACGTATCGGATAGCTTCGAGGAGTTGTATTTTTTTTTTCTGCTAGTTTGCCCCTAAGTATTTGAGTCCATTATTTTCAAGGGAGCCAAGAGATCTCCTAACAAACTGCACTGGCTTCCTCTGATGCTTAAAAAAAAAAAAGAAAAAGAAAAGAAAAAGAAAGAAAGAAGCAGTTGGAGAAGTTCAATAAAATATTTTTATGCACCCTATTTATTTTCCTAGACATTTAAATTTTTCATGCAGGCCTGGCATGCTCAATAATTCAAGATTATTTCAAAATGGCCAGGTTTTATTTTCCATGGATTATCCTCAGGGACTAAAGGTTTAAAGAGATGACAACCATGAAAAATCCCGGACCTGCCTCCAGCCATGCACACTGGATACTATCTCTACCAAAAAAGTAACCCCTGTCTGCTCCATAGGAGGCATCCGACAGTTAACTTAACGTAGATAATACCACGTTGCACAGCTAACTTTAGAGCAATGGGGCCATCTAGAGTCCAAATAGGGAAGTACTGAATGGAAAAATCCTACCTGGGATTAATTTCTAGAGGAACCTTGAGATCTGGGTGTTGAGAGGATGAAAGGGAAGCATGTATGTGTTGGAGCCTCTCTAGCAGGTGATCAAGACAACTCAGCTGCATGATGACTCTCCTAGGTAAAGCACATTGAACATTAAACGTTAAATATGTATAAGCATTTAAATTAAATATCGTAAACCTCATATATTTTATGAGTGTGTTTGTATAAAAAGGAATATATTCCTGTTTTATATTAAAACACTTTATTCAATCTAAAAGCTAACTTTTTATTTTTATTTTGAAAGAAATCAAAACACTTGTGGGACCCTAGAAGTACTGGGGGCCTTAGGCACTGTGCCTAGTGGATAAATCCTGCATGCACACATGAAGGAAGTCAGGGGCTTCTAAAGTCCAGAAACCTTCCTTCCCTTGTACTTTGTGTACTGAAAGTTGTCCAAACATGCGGAAGGACCTGCCATATTTCTTTGTATTCCCTGCACTTGTTTCATCTTTTAGAATTTCTCACATCTATAGTAAGGTAGATGACACAGGTAACACGGTCGTGGTGGTCTTTTTGTTCCCTAAGGGCCTCGTTGAATTAATGACACTTCTCACCTAGGAAACCTCTCAGATTGTAGGAGATATGGTACCCTAGCTGTGATGAGACATACAGCGTCCCTCTCAGAATGGCTCCAACCTGGCTCTCTGCTCCCCCGCCCAGCCACCTAGCCACACATCGAGAGGCAAGTGCTTTGTCATTTTTCCCCCCTCTTGAAAGTCACACAGCATCAATTCTGCTGTCCTGTAGGTTGAAGCAGTCACAGCAACCCCCCACCCACATTTACAGAAGAATGACAAGGTCACCTTGTAAAGGAACACGAGGGAGGAATGTGATCTGGCAAATGTCCCCTCCCCAGAGACAAATTAATAGTGGTTTGAGGCCATTTCTAAAGGGAAGGGGGTGGCGAGGGTCATGAACATAAGTGACATTTTGCCCATTTTGGTGTACTGCAGTCATCCCTGTTTCTTTAAGAGACAGGGAGACACCCCAGGTAGGCTCAGGTGATGCGGGTTATCGTGGAGTTTTGCTAAGGAGTTGGAAAAACAGAAACGGCAGAGGGTGGCTGGTATGTCCTTCTTAGCCAGCTGAACCAAGCCGTGAAGTTTTCTTTAGGGCTGTTGGGTTATGACGTCATCACTTGATCCCTTCTCCAGAGCTCAGCCATCAGGCTGCTTTCTGGGGGGGACTCCACCACCCACTTCTCTGGCCCTTACTGGTTGCCCCGCTGTCTGTTCCCGCCTCCCCATGGCTTTTACCTGCATCTTGTCTTGGCTGAGTCCCCATCACTGCTCTAGTGAGCTGTGTGCATCGGTGGCAGGAAGCCCGGTGCTTCCAGACAGCTTTGCCAGCACAAGCTGCTGGCACACCCTCCTCTGGTTAACGTTGATTTTATCAGGGATACTGGGGCACTTGGCAGCAGGGTGGGAGAGGAGTGACTCCCGGTCTATCTCGAGAGTCACACCATAGCGGTTTCTATAAGCTCCTAACTATGGGGCTGAAATTTTAGAAGTTGGATTTGCAACAGTCCATAGTAAATGTGACTGTGAATCTAATCATGTATCACAGGCATCCCTGCTTCAGAAGGGAGTTCTTTTCCCAACTGACTCCTAGGCAAGAGCCAATAGGGCTCTCAGGGCATTTGGCTCAAGAGAAATACCTCTCATTGCCTGCAGAAGTTAATTTTCTAAGACTGAGACCAGGGTGAATAAACAGGGAGAGAAGCAGGTGGAATCTCTGAGAGTAAAACCCAGCAAAAAAGTGAAATAACTTTTTAACCAAAGCAACTGCCAAACTCTTTAATATCTTTCTCTCCTCCTGTCTCCGTGAGAGTCTATTGTCTGCTCTGTAATTGCTGTCCTTGAGCTCATTTGGCTCTTAAAGCAAAGAATCAGGCCTTTGAATGCAGTACATTCGGAACCAAACCGTGAGTCTGAATGTGCCACACTCAGTGCTCTTGTAGGTCAGACTTCAAGTGGAGTTAATTACCACGGGCTCTTTGGACCCAGAGCAAGCCAATGCATCAAACTGGAAATTTCCGTGGCACCCTTAAACTTCACATCTCTGGTGCCGAAGTAAAGCACAGCTTGCCTCACATAAAGGAACATATATCATCACCCCCAGAATGACCAGCGACCTCAACAGACCTGCACAGGTATGCTCTGGAACAAACATCAGACTTTCTCTCTGTAGACAAATCTAGGCAGCACCTTTATTTGTTGATCAGTCAAAAAATATATATATTTATAGCGATCAGGAAAGAATACAGAGGAGCCTAGAGAAAGACTGCTACTTAGAGCTACAATTTTTGTTTGTCTTGTAGATACAGGCACAGAAAAATGGAATTTTAAGAGGCTATATTTACTTGATCTTTTTGTCACAATCTCTTAGACTCTAACACACATGAGAATTTTTGGCATGGCAGATATCCAAGACTGTGGTGAGCTTAAACATTCAGAGTATACATGTATATTTCTAAAAGTGTAACTTTATGTACAGACGTATTTTATTCCTAATATCTTAGTTCTTGCTGCTGAAAAGCTCTCTACATTATTTCATCTGTGAACGCTAGTACCAAGATTTGAATATTTTGTTATTTGGAAAGGGGGGAAATCCTGCAGAGAAAAAAAAAAATGACCAGAATCTTCCTTATGCTTTTTTCAAAGGAAAGCTAATTATTAGTTGAGGAAAAAACTTGGGGTTCCTCCACGAGGGACTGCATCCTGGCCAATGAATCCATGTAACTGCCTCCCTGGTCTCTCCTCCTCAAAACTTAACTATGTTTGGCTTCTGGATAGTGTCAGAAGCAGAAGTAACACATAGTCTTGACGAATAGAGAACCAGTTTTTCCTGAGGGAGATTTTAATCACGTACTACACACGTGAATCCTTTTAAAGAAATCGCTAGGTGCAGTCCCCACCTCCGTTAATCTGCAGGGTGAGCGAGACACATCTGTCTTTTAGTTGCGCAGTGTTTTCGAATCAAAACAAACACACCCTTCCACGGAGAAGGGTCTGCCGTCCCAGTCAAGGTTTCGGCTCGAGTTCTTCTTTGTGATGCTGGGGACGTCTTCTCTTTGGGCCCCGGAGGTAGCCATCTCCCGGCACCTCCCCACGTCAAGATCACCCGCGGCAGCGTGTGCTGCAGTCCTGAAGCACGGCCACTAGATGGCGGGAGGGGACTGAGTTGGAGCCCCGGCGGCGGCTCCTTTCACCCTGCAGGGGGAGGAACACTTCTGTTTCAGTGCTTTTTCTTCCTGCCCCTTTGTTTGACTTCACCATTTTCCGTCCTCCTTTCTCTCGGCTGTAGTTATGTGGCTTGCTTTTCAGCACCTCCGTTCAAGGAAAGCCAGCCCGGCTCGGTCTCGGGCGGCGCGGGCTTGGGAGCACCCGGGGGCTCCCGCAATGACCCTGGCTCTCCCGCGCCTGCCGCCCAGCAGCCCACCGCAAGCATTCGCTCCCACGTCCTCCGCACCATTCTTTTCAAATGTCACCCAGTCCAGGGCCAGGTGTTCATGTCTCAGAATAGGCACACAGCTCTGCATAACTTGGAGGTAGTGCTATTTATGCAGGTATTACCTAAACAAAACAAAACAAAACAAAACAAAACAAAACAAAAAACAGCTTCAGACCGTGTAAATCAGAATATTATAATCTTATGATGGGGATTAAAAAAAAAAAGATTCTACTGAGGGGATGCAGACCAAACGGGCCCCAGACCTTGTATTGGAATTGACCTTCACTATATGGACCCAGAAAGGGGCATAGAAGGGGATTGAGAAAGACTGCTCTGCTAAGATTTTTTAAGAAGACATTCTAAAGAGCACATCAGTTTTTTCTTTTTTTTAAAATGACCTAATAATCTGAGAAGCCAAACCAAATGCGGACTCACCCGCCTGCCAACACTGAGCGAGAGGGGCTGCCAGGCCTTGGGCCCCCACAGTGGAGAGTAGTGGGGTGGCAGTGGGGGTGGGGTCTTCCAGGTCTCTCACACCGATTAGAAGTCTGTGTTTTCCTTGAAGCATTGGAGTAATTCCCATTAATGTTAACAGGATTTATGAGAATAAGAGTTGGAGAGGCTTTGGGGCCAAATCCCTAGTGGGGTCTTCCCTACTCCAGTTGGACCTGCAAGGGCCTCGGAGTGGCAACGAGTCAGAAAGAACCATAGTAGGTGGAATTCAAGAGCACTTCCTAGGGAAGTTCTGCTAAGTTTTTAGCCAAGTCTAGTTTCCTAGGGGATGATAATGGTACCCACCTCGTGGGGTTATTTTGAGGATCAAATGCAGGAATGAAAGTCAAGTGCTTAGTGCAGTATCTGGCCCACATATATCTGCATCTCAGTGAGGATGATTAGTATTCATTTGGGCCTGTATTGGCAGCTTATTCCTATCAGGCAGAATCTAGTTTTAAGGAAACACACCCGAGTGCCATGACGGAAACATTTCATCATAAAAACCCAAGCAGGTGTGAAATGAAAATCCCTACCTTTTCCAACATGCTACCCCCCAACCCACACACATACTTGGGGTGAATTAGACAAGGTAGGCCGAATTTCTCATCTCCCCTCTTCTTTTGCTCTGTGGCAGCAGCGTGATTTATGGCTCTGCGGGGAGAGCCGACCAAACTCAGTTGTTTCAGCTGACCTTCCCTGTGAGTTTTCAGGTTGAAGTGAAATCCAATGGGGTGTGAACTGAAACTCAAGACTATCTTCTGAAAGCCCAATGCACTGAGCTCAGTGAGGGATCAAGCCAAACTAAAACCAAACCGTCCTCCCTCTTTCTCAGGGCGCCTGGAGCTCACAAAGCACATGCCACTTCAGAGCCCTGCCCCGTAAGGAAGGGTCTGCAGCACCTGGCTGGGAGCAATGGGCCATTGTCTTCCCGGCAGCAGCAAATCCTCCGCTCACCCCTGGAGCTGGCCCTGTGCCAGTGCCCTTAGCAGCCTGGCAGGCTTTTGTCTTGGGGGCTCGAGGAGCTCGTTACATTGGGGAAGTGAGACTGCCAGAATACTCACGGAGGCCCAGTCAGCTTTTCTTCCCACAGCTGGGAAGCAGGTTCTAGCTCTTTCCAAACCCCTGATACATTCTAGCTGCAGCACACAGAGTTGGGGCTAGGGCATGGAGATGCAGAAGCTTCTCAGAAAAGGGAGTCATTAGTGTCTCTCTGAAAAAGCCAGTGTGGTTTCTAGGAGATTCTGAAGTGATGTTCTTAGCACAGAACTAGAGTCTAAAAAGATGGAGGGAGAAGTTACTGGTCAGGGTCAGGGGTTAAAAGCATGAATTTTGGAGCCAGACAGACCTGAGCTCCAGTCCCAGCCCACATTCTTCACAGCTGAGTGACCTTGAGGAAGTCACTGAATCCCACCGAGGCTCTCTTTGCTCCATTTCTCTGTCCATTCTTCATCTTACCCTTCCTGGCCCAACACGTTTTATACTTTGTATTCACCAATCAGAAGGCTGCAGCAAAGAGGGGTTTTTATCAATCTAATCATCAAAATTAATTGAGCAGCGTGCTCAACACTTTATAGTAATTTTATTTAATCTTCAGAACGCTTCTATAAGGTAGGTATGATTCACATTTGACCAATGAGGAAATAGAGATTTAGGGAGGTTGCCTTAGATTTACAATGACCTTTCTAAATTATAAGTCTGGGTATGTTAGTCCTTGGTTTAGAATCCTACCATGGATTTATCTTCAGGATAAGATAAAATTCTTAACACAACACACACAACCTTTCACATTGTAATCTTTGTGATTTGCTACTTGGCCAGCGTCATCTTTCTAATTTCTGGATTTACAGCCCACCCTGTGCATCGTTCTCGCACCTCCCAGGCTCTGCACAGACTCTTTCTTCTCCCTACCCCT
Organism: Callorhinus ursinus; assembly: GCF_003265705.2. NCBI lineage: Eukaryota > Metazoa > Chordata > Mammalia > Carnivora > Otariidae > Callorhinus > Callorhinus ursinus. The sequence goes on from NW_027397101.1 coordinate 21,735,478, forward strand.
CCTTCTCAGCCAGACAAATCCTGACTATCCTTTATCATGTGGCTCAGGTACCTACCTACTCAAAACTAGGTAGGAGCAACTTGGTGACAGGTTTTGTGTCTTTTTTTTTTTTTTTAAAGATTTTATTTATTTATTTGACAGAGAGATAGAGAGAGAACACAAGTAGGCAGAGAAGCAGGGAGAGGGAGAGGGAGAAGCAGGCTCCCCGCAGAGCAGGGAGCCCGATGCGGGACTCGATCCCAGGACCCTGGGATCATGACCTGAGCCGAAGGCAGACGCTTAACCGACTGAGCCACCCAGGCGCCCCACGTATTGTGTCTTTTACCCTTGTATCCTCAAGACTTAACAAAGTCCTTGGCTCATAGTAAGGTGATCAATAAATGTTTGTTGAGTGAATAATTAATATATAAAAAGGTATAGAAATGATAGGAAGGCAGATTTGTGCTCTAAAGTCCTTTCTAACAGAGCTATCTATGAGTGACAACTCCCAAGTTTTAAAGAGAAGTATTCTAATCTAACAAATATGTTATCTATAGAATCATCATTAGCAGTGGCAACATTTATATCCCTTGAGCTTTGTTACGGGCCAGGCTTGTGTAAGTAAGCACTTTACATGTATTATCATGTTAATTTCCATAACAAGCAAGTGATCAAGTATCCTGAGTGCCCCCTCTTTCCAAAACAGGAAGCTGAATCACAGGGAGGTTAAGAAACTTGCACAAAGTCATTGAGCTCCTCGTGGTAAAGGTACCCTTGCAGTCTGACTTCATAGCTCATGCTCTTCACAGCCACTCGCGGGCTCTGCGGAATTCATAGGCATTGGTAGGAAAGGTCATGGCCAATTAATAGTGGAAAAGGCCTGTGTTCAGTAGCACCCGATCATTAAAAGTTTTGAAAATCATGGGATGAAAACTTGCTCACTTTGTAACTCGGCATTTCCCCAGATGATCGACCCTGGCCACTTTTGGAGGGTGTGAGAACCCCTGTTCACATGTGTCAGGTCACTAGAGTAACAAGGCACATAGTTGAGGAAACACTGTCCTGTAAGATGATGCCTTTGGTATCTCCATCCTCTTTCCAGATCATCCTACCACACTGATTCCATTTCGATTTTCCCAAAACAATGCTTTCATCACACCACTTCCCTTCTCAAAACCTGTCAACATGTTCCCCCATCCCCAAGGTTAATTCCAAATTCTTGAGCCTGACACCAAAGAGAACTGCTTTTGCTGCCCTTATTCTGGATTCGCTTCAATGCAGCACTCGTGCAGTGGAGAGACCAGGATGCCGCTGCCTCAGAGCCAGCCATTCACATTCCTTGTTTTGAAAATTTTGATAGGTTCTGTGAAGTCGGTTTTTAAAGAGGCTGGACACAGTGATATTTGAAAACTTATATACCATACATTTTGCCCCAGAGTCTTCTCAGAGAACATCTGGCTCAGTGGTTGTCAATCTTTTAGGTCATGAACTCCTTTGCGAATATAGGGGAAGGAACGGAGCCTCTTGGTGGGGGTACACATAGAGACGTAGTAACTAAATGTAATTTTAGGAGGGTTCACAGATAACCTGTGGTTCATGAGTGGCTGTCAGGTTAAGAGCCTCTGAAAAAGTCCAACCTTCTCATTCACAGTTTGGGAAACTGAGTCCCACGATCTCACATGATTGTACTCATTCAGATAGCCAGCTACCCAGCAAGTGGTTAAGCTAGAATTTGTTCCCAGGTTTTCTGACTCTTTAAGCATATGTCTATTTTTAAGGTTTCTAATGAGGGAAACTTGATTAATTTTACTGCATACCACAATAGGTCTGCATGTGTTTCAATACAGGATTGGGTTTGGGGAAATCCATTAAATTCATGTGACATGAGCACTGACCAACAGTGACTGATACTTTTCCAAAAAAAGACATTAAATAATGATGATCACAGAGTATGAAATAAAAGAGCAGGAAGCAAAAGCTCATTAACCAAAAAACACGATGGTTGAGATAGAATGACAACATTCAAAGCTCTAAGCTATTAAAATGAAAAGGGACATAAGAACGTAGCCCCAGATGAGTAAGAGGACAAAATGTGCAAGGTCAAGATGATCTCCAGATTGTAGTCTTGAACCGTTGGGCATTCAGACTGAGGCCAATAAATTATCCAAGTGAAAGCTTAGCAGCAGAGCAATTATAATTGACAACTGAGAAGGCTGAAAAACTCACAGAACTTCCATGTTCAATAGTCGATTTAAAAATGGATTTTTTTTCAGCAATAAGTATAGGCAATAGCTGAATACTAAATAATATAAATAAAGATATTAGGTAATAATACATCTAGCACATAAAACACACAAGGGAAAAGTAACAATTCTTTTCCATCATGCGAAAATATATTTAGAATGTTAAGGATGTTAATTTCATTCCAATGTCCCTCTTGTTGTAATTAAGGCTCATGAACATCATACTGACGTAGATAATCCATTCACTTACACATATTCCTTTTCACACCAAAAGGGAGTAGATGCAGACAATAAGAAAGTCTAAATTGATTGACAAGCCTACCACAACTTTTAGATTTAAATCATAGACAAAATGGTACATGTTACCTTTCAATTAGAGAGACTGACCGATTTGGTTTGCTCAGCCCTGCCCGTCCTGGATTCAGCATGGGAAAGACATTTGGTCACTCGACTTCAAATAACCACCACCACTCCTCGAATAATTATGTCTCTATAATCCATCTGTATAATTTCTATATGATAACAAATTCATTGAATAAAGAAATAGAAACTGAAGTTGGCTATTTCACATTACAGACCAAGCTGGTTCATTTTTACTTTAGAGATTTAGCTTTTTTTCCTTATGTAGAATGAATAAGTTTTGTTAATTTAGTAAAAAATCATCCGTTATGTATCAGCCATAATGGCTAACAGCTGAAATTTCTCATATATTTACATACCATAATATTCATGGCCCCATTAAACATAGAGTAGAAGAACAAACAAATACGAGGAATAAATTCATGTGGAGAAACTCTGAAAAACATTACTGAGCCATAAGAGAAAAGGGAAACCATTTAAATAGTCACAGATCTCAGGAAAACATTTCTGTTCTGTAATGGTCAATATTTCTTTGTCTCGGACGAGAGCGTGTGGTGTAGAGATGAAAGCTTGGGAAAGAAGGTCGGAATTCCTGGTTATATATATTTTAACTGCCACTAATTTATTGCTGAATAACTTTGGACAAATTATGTAATCCAAGTTTATCTCGCATAAATCTTTTGCAATACTGTAGTGAAATTTAGCTTGTAGAAATATTATGAGCCTAAATTAATAACAATAACCTTGCATCCCTTGATGCTTTATGGCAAATTTAATATATGTCAGGATGATTTCCATTTCATTGTCTGGGTGACTAAGATCAGCAGAAGCTACCCGAGTTCATCCAGCTTATACGCGGAGGGAGAAGGGCTAAAACTCAGAACTTCTGACTTCTATTCTGGTGTTCCCTTTCGTTTTCAACTCTTTCCATTGTGGTTCATATTTTTTGAGGCCTTTGAGAATCTCGTGACAGCTATATACCCTCTCCTTATAAACAACAACAACAACCACCACCCACATGCATGGGTCCCCCCTGACACAGGCCTGGGACAAGCACACAAATGGAAATGGGGACCTACGTGCCACATGACACAAGATGTTTCCTCATCCTTCCAACCCTGTTCTGCCCATGATGACATTGATGCCATCATCCTCGAGCATTTCCGAGGAACCTAAGACTGGAAAGCCAGGTTTGAATTTAGAGTTCTTGGGTCTCTTGGAGTTTCTCACTCGAACGTGGTGGCTGGAGAGGGAGCTGGTCCTCAACCCTCAGCTGCTAACCCTCAGCCCAGTCCGCAGCTTGCCCTCTCCCCTTCTCTTTCCATCCCTGGGGAAGGTGGGGGGGTTTCCTAAGCACCTGTGGTATAAAATCCCACCCTGCAGATTCCACCTGTGTCTGCACTTTTGTCTACAACCCTCCTTTGCCCAGAGTGGCATGAATTGCCCCCAGGAGGATGAAGTTGGGGAAGAGACTTGGGCTCCTTAGGCTAGGAATTCCAGGGTTTTAGGAGCAGAACCATGTGCCATGAAAGGAGGGGGTCAGCTTATGGTGGGCACGTTCCCTTGGCCTCTGGGACACTGCATCCTGTTGAGAGGGGCACAGCCTGAGCAGGGCACTCTACAGTATTCCATTTGCCTGATCCAAAAACAACACTACATGCACACATACTCAAACAATTCTACGGTATGTACAATTTCTGATGATTCACCACCCTTCTGTAGCTCTTCCATAGATCCCAGATTAGGAACTTCTGATACCATTATTTAGTAACAGTAAATCCCATCTGTACTGCTCTTAATATAGTATAAAATGCGTTTACACTCAAAAACTCAGAACCTCACTCATTTAATTCCTAATTTCTTTCATTGATTTAATTCACTCATTCATTTGTCAAAGAACATGCCAGAGGCTGGGCTGTCAATGAGGAATTGCAGCAGTGGGTAAAAACAGATTCTTTCAAGGGGTTCAACACAGAGTTGCCATAGGACCCAAGCAAGTCCACTCCTAGGCATAGTCAAAAGAAATGAAAACATATGTCCACTTAAAAACACTTGTACATGAACCTTCATGTACATTATTCATAATAGCCAAGAAGTAGAAACAGCCCAAATGTGCATCACCTGATGAAGGGATGCACAAAACGTGGTCTGTTCACACGATGGAATATTGTTCCCCAATAAAGAGGAATGAAGGACTGGCACATGCAACATGTGAATGAACCTTGAAATATGACGCTCAGTGAAAGAAGCCACATGCTGAAAACCACAGGTAGTAGGATTCCATGTATATGAAATGCCCAGAGTAGGTAAATCCATAGAGAGTGAAAGTAGATCAGTGGTTGTGGGGAGGAGGGATTGGGGGTTACTGCACAGGGGTAGAGAGGCTTCGTCGGGTGATGAAAATTTTCTGAAATTAGAGGTGATGGTCACTCGACCTCCTGAAAACATTAAAACCCACCGAATGGCATACGTTAATAGGCCAAATTTTATGGTATTTGGTTATATCTTTTTATTTTTTTTAAGATTTTATTTATTTATTTATTTGAAAGAGAGAGCATGAGCTAGGGGGAGAGGGAGAAGCAGACTACCCGCTGAGCCAGGAGCCCAGACATGTGGCTGGATCCCAGCACCCTGGGATCCTGACCTGAGTCGAAGGCAGACGCTTAACCAACTGAGCCACCCAGGCGCCCCTGATTATATCTTTTTTAAAAGGGAGGAAAAAAAAAAAAAACCACAGGGATGAAAAGTACAGCAGAGGAAATATAGCCAATAATATTGGAATAACTTTGTATGGTGACAGACGGTGACTACATTTACCATGGTGAGCAAGAATTGTCGAGTCACTATTTTGTACACCTGAAACTAATAACACATTGTATGTCAACTACAACTTGAAAAAAAGTGGGAAAACAAAAACAAAACAGATCTTGTTCTTCCTTTCATGGCGCTCACAGTCTGGCTCCATGGAGACCTCTGCCCCATGAGGGCAGGCTCCGAGATGGGTGGCCGGGCGCCAAACTGGCCCATCTTTTCCTCTGTGCCCAGCCCCCCCCACACCTGACAGGCCAGTGAAAGACTTGGCAGGAAAGGAGCAGATGGCTTTATTTCCCAGTGTTGGCTTCCCCAGTGACATCCTCAGGCCTGTCGTGCCCCCCCACAGGCGCCCCCCTAACCCACGTGTGGGCCCCTCTCCAGGCCCCCGCCATCTCATCCCTCGCTGCATGTGTGCTTGGCAGAGGCCGAAAAGGCAACCAGCACATCCTGCCTAATTTAAGTGGTAATTTCCTTTGGGAGTTTCACTCAAGTACAGCCCTGGGAAAATCGTGGCAAAGAGCTTTCCAAGAGGAAATGTTACTCTGGACTTCCCGGAGAGTTTTTAAGACGGGGAACTTTCTCTTTTGCTTGACGAGAGCCTCTTAAGAGTAGCTAATTACAGAGAACAAAGGGGTGGTTCGGGGTGGGGGGGTGGGAGGGGTAGGGATGGGCCAAATAGGTGAAAGGGATTAAGAGGCACAAACTTCCAGTTCTAAAATAAGTCAGTCGTGGTGATGAAAAGTACAGCACAGGGAATATAGTCAATAATATTGTAGTAACTTTGTGTTGTGACAGATGGTGACTACCCTTACGAGCATTTTGAAATGTATAGAATTGTCGAATCACTATGTTGTACCCCTGAAACTAATATAGTATTGTATGTCAACTGTGCTTCAATAAAAAAACCAGAGTGGGGACGGAGGGACTCTACTGGGGGTGTGGTGTGTGGAGGGCAGAGTGGTGTTTCTGTTTTCTGCCCCTCTAAGGAGCTATGGAGGAGGAGATGGTAGAAGAGATTTTAAATGTAGAGGTTTGGGTGGAGGAGGGAGGGCTGGTAGAGGCCTCAGAGATTTGAGATTTGGTCATCCTTGGAACTTTGTTTTCCTAACGGTAAAGGGTGTTGGTTCCCCCTTTAGCCATAGGGGTAGGGTAGAGTGGGGACAAAGTGGGGTGAAAAACACTTCTCACTATCGGGCGGAAGATACCTGCGTGTCATTGGAATTGCTTGCTGGTAAAAGTCAATCCCCAAGTCTCCACCCTGACCTACTGTATTAGAAATCAAGGAGGCCGAGGTGGGGGTTCTAGCCCAAGAATGCGTATTTTTAACGACCTTCCTGGATGATTATTAAGCAGACTAAAGTTTAAGAGCCTCTGGTGGGCACAGGGTCCTTGCTGCTGAAGATTTCAGTACTGGGTGGGCTGAGGGTTTCCCAAGAGGATCCAAAAGGAACTAAAAGCAAAAAAAAAAAAAAAAAAAAGAAAGAAAGAAAGGAAAGAAAAAAAGAAAGAAAAAGCAGCAGGTTTAAGAGGAACCAGGTAGAAAATACAAACTAATGGCCCATTCCATTAAGAGAAATCAGGAAACAAAGCAAAGCTGCCACCAAACCCTCCTGCACTCATCCACTTGCCCCGGGCACAAGCTTTTTAGCAATGTTGTGGCATTTAAAATGATGCATTATAAATTTTCCTATTATACTGGAGAAATGAGAGCAAGCAAATGTAATCAGTTATGGCAGATCTGAGTCAAAGGAGTTATTTCGGTATTTTTAATTAACTTAGTACACAGCTTTGTTAAAGCAGTGCTTCTCAACCTTTTCTAACTTCTGGTCTTTCCCTCAAATTTCGGAGCAAGGTAGTCAGGTGTGTTTTTTTTTAAATCTGTCTCCTACATAATGTTATAACATTAATCATAATTTTTCAAACCCATGCCTGTCCCCATCTAAGAATTCTTGCCATCTTGTCATACTTTCTTTGATCCCCTGCCCCTCTACTTTATTAGATCCCTGATAAAACACCTGGGCAGTTTTTTTGACCCCCCCCCCCCCCCACTCCTCTCCCACCTCACTTTGCTGCTTCCCTGCTTTCTCTCAGTGCCGCTCACCACACCTACTCTTCATTCTTGTCTAATTAGCAGCCCCTGTCCTTGCAGTTAAGACCTGGCTTATTGTCTGTACAGGGCATGGCTGATGCTGAATGACACGCGAGCCTGTCCTGCCCTTGTCATCTTCGCCGGAGCTGTCCTAACTGCTCTTCAGCAAGTCCCCTTTGTGTCTCATGTGTGTCCCAGCATGAGGAGCCCAAGGGAGGCATGTCACCAAGGTAAACCATGGAGAGGTCATAGAGATAGATCTGTACACTCCACCGACCAGTTGAAGTCAACACAACCCCTAATTCTGAGCCTTTGAAGATGTGAAAATTAATAATTAATAAAAGGAAACCACACTTAAGATGGAGTCGGGAGACCAGAAGGGGGAGCTCTCTTGCCCTACCACTCATTGGTCAGTTGCAGAATCTAAGGGGAAGAGAAGTACCTTGCAAGTCTCATGCTGCTTAGCTAGCTGAGGAACCCAGCTGGAGGAAGAAAGATCTCTCCTCTCCCAGCAACAGGCCAGCCAATGAGAGACAGGCACAACTCAGCCAATGAAAAGCCACTACACTTCGAACTCCCGGTTTCTGCCAATGCACTTTTTGTTTATAACAGCCCAACATCCCCTTTACCTTTATAGGAGAGCATTTTTCTCCATTGATTTGAGGGTTTGGCTCTGGTTTTGTCTTAGCTTGCTTGTTCTGAGTTGAAATCCTCTGCTGTTCCGAAACAAACCTATTTTTTGCTGGTAAAATAGCTGCCAGTTTGGTTTTTAAGGGTAACAAAGCAACTTTCAGGTGGGCGGTGTTAAGAAAACAAAATCCAACTGAGTAAATTTGAAGATCTTACTGTTGCTACTAAGCCATTCATGAATTGGGGCAGCATCCCATCTAGCAAGTAAAAGAGACGCTCCAAAGGGCTATAGGAAGGGAACGGCTCTTAAAGGCCTGACAAGGAAGTCATAAACAGAAAAAAGGATTATTTTAGGTGAGGACAGCTTCTTTTGGGGAGGAAGGATTTTATTGGGGGGATTACTTCATCTTTCTTTTGGGGGATGGAAAGTCCCGGCAGATTAGGTTGGGGGCTGCTCAGAAAAGTCCTGAGTGGGAAAGACTACGTTTCTGGGGGAGGTTGAAACTGTAATCACATTAGGTATTAAACTCGGGTTTGGTGACGTGGCCTAGCCTAAGTGACTCCATTTGGGGCCTTTCCTTTGTAAGAGAGTCAGCAAGAAGCTAGGAGGAGAAAAGCTTTTTTACTGGAAAGAAGGAATATTAAGCAAGTACCTTAAACATTTTTGGAAAGACAAACTTTGAAACCCAATTTTCAAGTAACCACAAAAGGTTTTGAAAGCATTTCACCTGAGTATCAGGTAGACGCCTGCACCTCATTGTTCAAACTTTAGTTTAAGCTGTATGTTTCCTGTAACTGAGGCTGCCGCCGAGATAAAACTGAGAGCTTACCATGATGTCTGGGACCCACCTTGCCTGTGTTACCATCCTCATATTTTCTAGGCCTCCTTAACTATTTAGCTTTGGATTCATCATGTAGACTTTGTGGCCTTACTGTTCTGGGACTTTTGTTGTTAGTTGTCTTCACTTGTTAGAATTTGGCAGCTCACGAGAGTACACACAATTCAAAATCTGGGAGCGGGGGGCCTCTGATTAGAAGATTTATATCTTTAAAGTTCCAAAGGTAAGAAATGTAGAACTGAAAATAATGTAAACATAAAACACTTGGAAGTAGAGGAGGCTTCTAGTAAATGAGCTAAGTCCTCCCTTTTCATATTAAGGTGTCTAGAGATATTATCTCAAGTTGATAAATGGAGAAAACGAGGTTAAGCCTCTTATCTAGATTTATGGAGGTACTGCTAAAGGAACTAAAAACAAACAGTTAAGAGGTTGAATCTGGGGAGCGGGATGGGGGTGGAGGCAGAAAGCAGAGGGGCAAGACGTGGCTGCTTTTCACCTTAAGTTCTTCTGTCCTTGTTGATTTGTTCCCACGCACATGTAGTTGATTTTTTTCTTTTTTTAAGCAAGAAACAAAGGGGAGAGAAAGAAAAACATGGTGGGAACATAAAATTGAGTCAAGAATTAGGTTTAAAAACACACACCACATTGATTCGCACATTTGCTGCAGCTGGGCCACACATTTGGCTCCCAGCTCTGCAAGGGCAGTCGGGGAAGGAACCCCTGGTCAGCTGATTCATATCATCCACACATGAAAACAAACGAGTTCTTTGGGAGAATTTTGCCTGCTCTTTGTTATTAAAACATCAAAATGAAATTTCTTCCTGGAGCCTTCTCAAGAAGACACGGAGATGCGATTAACATCTTCAACACGCTTTTCCTCCCCGCTTAGAATGAGTCTGAACCTGGATAGTTGATGTCACACTCAAGTGCAAATCAGATAAATAATTCCAATGGGAACCCAGCTCCCTGCTTGGTCTAGGGTTAGACTTTGGAATATTTGGAAGATTAGAAGTAGTTTTATAGCAATAGAATCCTTATTTTTAATTTTTAAAAATTAAAAATGGAATTTCTCTGAACTTTACTGAAAATTATCAGATGACCGTGAGCTTGAAACTATACTTTCTAATGAGAACCTGGATTGAAACTAATCAGTGTTGGCTGTTGAAATTTTTCCATGTATCCTAATAACCAGTCAAGTTGAGAGAATTTTGTATATGACATTTGTGTCTATGCAAACATAAAATATTATGAACACAACCATATAGATTACACATATATAAAATCTATGCACACATATATTTCTCTGGACATGGAAGCTGTGTTCTAATGATGTCTTCACAATGCATGTGGTGGGACAACCTTATAGATGAAATGGTTATATTTCTAGTACTTTAGCAGTTAAATAACATTGCACAGAAACTAATATTTACACCAACAATTGTGATTTGGTTATTACAGAAGCAATATGTTTATTAAAAATGCAAATATATAAAAAGGAGAACATAAAGCACCTGTTAATAGAATTACCACTCAGCCATTTGGTGAGTTTTCTCTGTATGTGTAGATTACAAATGAAATAATATTGTAAGATACATTCTTAGAGACTATTTGCTTTAATACACTGTTTTTATTTTTCCATGTTATTAGCCATTCTTACAAAAATATTTTTTAAAAGTCTGCATAACCCATCATTTTGGTACATATTTGGGTTATTCAGCCAATTCTCTACTGTTGGACAACCATTTTTTAAAACATAGAAACTCATTTTAGGGCTGAATGGTTAGGCTTTTAATATGCTATTTTTTTTTAAGAAAAGTCTGAGAGAACAAAGATTCTAAACAGGATAGAAATATTTTGAGGTTGACTTGACTTATATGCACATGGTTTTAAGGCTACTATTGATGTTCCCAGTACTTTGACGCTTTCAGTTTTAGGAGAAATTTCACGGTTCTGGATAGAAGTATGGTTTATTAAAATGTCTTAAAGCACTAACTATAGACTCTGAAATAGTTTTATTTTGTTTCATGGTATTAAATATTATTGATTAGACAAGACACTAAAAACTCACCCTGACCAAGTTTCTGGGTCTCTTTCCCTTATTTTGGTACTTAACGACTGAGCCACCCAGGCGCCCCCAAAGATTTTATTTATTTGACAGAGAGAGACACAGCGAGACGGGGAACACAAGCAGGGGGAGTGGGAGAGGGAGAAGCAGGCTTCCTGCTGAGCAGGGAGCCTGATGCGGGGCTATTTTGGTACTTAAATGAGCAGAAATATGACTTCTGGTTTAACCCTCTAGTGCAGTGGTTCTTGAATTGTCCCATGGCTCCTTGGTGTCCTGTAAGCTCGGCTGAGTTTGTTGTTGTTGTTGTTTTTAATCGCTAAAATTCAATAATCATGTCTTCTCTAAATTTCTGGGGGGAAAAAAGTCACCAGGTATAGTTTTCTAATTTCAAAGTTTTCCCTCCACAGATTTTACTTCAAACTTTAGCATTTGCTACAGCTTGTCTCCCTGAGACAACTTATAAAACTTAGGAACAAGCGATGATCAAATGGTGATGGGAAAGGGGAAAACATGTTAGGTGTCTGCTGTGTCTGGTCATATTTTTTTCATGGACACGACTGCTTATGGTAGATCATATAAATAGATAGGATTACTAGCAGAAGGCATATACTGTGTCTGGGTTCTAGTTTATGTAATCGAATGGAGTATAGTAACATATCCTGGTGTTCTGCAAGGAGTACGGCACCACGTTGGTGTTCTATCCTTTAAACCTATCTGAGAATTGGGGAACCTGGGCGGCTCAATCGGTTAAGCAAGTGACTCTTGATTTCTGCTCAGGTCGTGATCTCAGGGTTGTGGGATTGAGCCCCATGGGGCTCCACACTCAGCAGGGAGCCTGCTTGAGGATTCTCTCTCTCTCCTCCCTCTGTCCACCCCTGTGCCATCTCTCTCTCTCTCTCTCAAATAAATCTTTAAAAAATAAAATATATGTATGTATATAAACCTGAGAACTAATGCTGTAGATAGAACATAAATAGCCAACTCTTAGTGATAGCCATGCTAAAAATCACGACTTGTGCCCGAGTCCTCCAGGCACACTCAGATAAAATGCTCTAGCTTGTCTGGAGTGTTCTGTGGTAGCACAAAACTCCAACACGTTTTTCTTAACCCCAGGCTATGCCAAAAGTGTTTGACTTGATTGTATGCTCCTCTCTGCCTGCTTTCCCACTTCTCATAACACCCCTGGGTAGGGTGACACTCCCATCCCCACTGTACCCAAGGGAAATGAAGGGGTCAAGGGTAAGAAACTCCTCCAAGGCTACAAAGCTGTTAAGTGCCACTTTTGCATGGTTTTCCTTTAGGGTATTTCTCAACGCTGCTCCCAGCTCCTGTCTGAAGGAGAAAGTGAGAGGCATCTGGTACTGTGTTTTCAGGGCAGCTGAGGATTCTCGAGTATGGGGTTTGGGAAATAATCCCGAAGAGGGGAACGTTCGCAAGAGGCTTTTGCTGACTGCTTTGTATACCCCTTGCTATTATACGGAATTTTAGGTCTTTATTTCGTGGAAGACTTTTTTTTTTTTTTTTTTTTTACTCGTTGAGGGGGTAATTTTAAGGACCAGGTCCTACACTGCTTCACACATTTGTGGCGGACTCCATGTCTAGCACCTGTGTGTGACCTTGGAGAGGTGGCATCTTCTCACGGGGCCTCAGTTTATTTGCAGAATTAGCAGCTTGAACGAGATGATGCTTCTGGCTCTTCGAGCTCCTGTCTTCTGTGGCCCTGTGACCCAGAGGGCAGGCAGGATCTGTGAACCCTGCTGCATTTTTCACGAGCGTCCCTGTGGGCTCACCATGTCAGGGCATCGATAGATTCAGTTCTGAGGACTTGCTGACCTAGGGCTATTCATTCACTCCCACTCAAGGTGAGAACTTAGAAAATGGCGATTTTATTTGGGACAGGCCTTGTGTCCTACAACGCATGCTCCCAAGGATGCTCTCTCAATGCCCTGTTCAAAGCACTGCCTAGCACACAGCCGAATCCCAGTGTGACTTTTTGTAAAGCCAAATGCCACTGAAAAAAAAACAAAAAAAACAAAAAAAACAAAACGAGAAAGCCTCTCTCATTTTTATTGTGTTCCTGGCCATTCCAAGAGTCATTTCCTTTCCTTTCAGGGAGATAAAGAGACATATATTATGTGGGCAGAAGATGCTGTGTTCTGGTCAATAACGTAGGCCACAGAGGTCAATGGCTTTAAGCCAAGGCTGGCTGAAAGCTGCCATAAATTTTCAAAGGTGGGGGAGGAAGATTTAGAGACTGATGTACACTGGCTGAGAAGAGGAAAGACACTGGGCATAAATGGCCCTCTAAAAAAGAAGAGTATCAGTCCCATAAAATCCTACAGCAGTCTATACAGGGTCCCTGGAATGGAGAGAATTTTGCCCACCCAAGTTTTACTATGCAGCAGAGACAAATAAAAAAGGTCTGAGAATAAATCTCTGAGGCCAATCTGTCCTGGGAGACTGAAACTCGAAGCCTTCTTCCCTGACTTTCTGATTCCTCAGCATCTTCAGTGTTGATGAGCTGACTCCAGGCTTGATGGCACAGCCCCATAAAGCCTCCATTTTGTCTGGTGTTAATTTGTTTCGCTTTCTGAAGGTCTACTTTATGGACCACTGTAGTATGGAAGGATCCTATGTTCAGGCTACCCAGTCTCCTCTTGCTGGAGGACCCAGAGAACCACAACACCTGCTTTAGAATGCCACCAGATTTATTTACCAGATTTTGTAGAGGATTGGGAGTGTGTGCGTGTTTGAAAGGGTGAGCTGTGTTGTGAAAAGGAAGGATGGCTTTTTCTATTCTAAACCCATCTGAGCTAAAATGCCCATCATATGGCATTTGTAATTCTGTACTTACTGCAAGTACATGATAAATTTACTTTTGTTTTAATAAAATTTAAGGATATTGTATAGAACAAGATATTGGATGAATATACTTGCCATGAAGGTCTGTTTCTGTCCCATAAAACACATGACAAACACGACTAATAAGGAGTCATTACTGCGAAGTAACCCACGAGGGATACTTTGTGGCCGTGTGTATGTGTTTGCACACGCATGTATATGTATGTTTACAGGAGTTTCTCTCAAAAGATAAAATATGAAAATTTAGGGATTTAAAACAAAAAATAATCTAGCAGCTTAAAAAAAACTTACCTTGTTTTATTTACCTATCATTCTTTACCTCAGTTGGCATTTTGCTAGCCTTCATAGAACACTGAATAGTTTTCTAAGCCTTACACATGTTTTATCTCATTCTGTCAACCCTCTGAGAAACTAAAATTCAGTAAAAGTAAATATCTTAATTTTCAGCAGCAGAGCTAGGGAAAAAATAGCAGTGAACACTGATGTGGCCTTTATATGTGACCGAGTTGCTGCTGAGCACATCACAAATATCAGCTCCTACCCTCCCAGCGAATCTCAAAGATACAGATGCTGTTACCATTGCCTTTTTATAGAGGAGGCCACAAAGGTGCAGAGAGGTTAAATAACTTGCCCAAGGTCACCTGGAGAGTCAGTGGCTGACTTGGGCTTTGGAGCCAGGTGCTATCCAGGCCACATTTCCTGTAGGACGAATTTGAAAGGAAACTGCATCTGCAGTCACAATCCAGGCCGTGGGCACATTTATATCAATTGTGAAAGAATATGGGAATTTCTTAGGGGGAAAGAAAAGGACAGCTTAACATGGTTAAATGGCATATTGTGTTTTTAATTTACCCTGGCTAACACAATCACCTTGTCAGCTGAGTATTTAGAAGTAAGAAGATATTTATAACCAGATTGCTTAAGTGTCCTGAGGCCACCATTTAGGTCCATATGGCACTGTGCCCAGGAAGATGTCATCTGTGTCACAAAATCCCTACTTAATCCTGAGAAGAATTTAGACCTAAGAGAAGGTGAAGCCTATTGTGCTGTCATAACTGGGACAGTGATTGTCCTAGATGTCGACGGTGTAGCCTCCAGGCACTGGCAAAACCAAAAGAAATGTGAACCTGGAAAGAAAATTCTTGGTCTCTTCCACTGGTCGCCTCTAAAGAAGGGCTCCAAAGGAGCTTTCTAGAGAAATCTAGAAATCTACCTGAGACCCTGAATTAGAACTAGAAGTAGGTGTTTGTTTGTCTTTTTGTTTTGTTTTGTTTTTTTTCCCCAGAAGCTTAATAAATTATCGGTCATCTTTATGAGGGTCTTGGAATATTAAAATATTTTTTAAAAGCTTAAATGGGGTAGCAACAATCGTGTATTTTAAATGATGACCTTAACCTGATTAATGCTCTTAACACCTGCCTCTAGCTATAATGCACAACAAGTGTGCTACTCACAGAATAATTATAGGATATATAAAAATATATAGGTATACTCCATTAATGGGACACTCATTTAAAGTTGTATAATGAACGGCTTCTGTTACTGTATTGAAAGGAACAATTAAACCTGGGCTTTCATGTGCTCACCCTAATTACTTTCTACCCTAGAAGAATTTTATTCGAGTCTACTATTCCAGCTATCTTTCATAACTTGCTCCCAGGAGGGAAGTACGAAGAGGAAGAACTGTTTATTTTCATTATATCTCTTATGTCCCTTTTCATTAATTCTTTTTTTTCCTACAACTCAAGCCATTTCTTTATTGTTTTAGAGTATATACAGTGCTTTTGAGCCCAGCAACTGCCCAAAACCCACTATTAGTTGCTAGCAAGAATCTTTCTGAAAGAAACCTCGAGAGTGCATTTGTGCCTCTTCTTGGAAAATGACAAGTAGAACATTTTGCAGCTCATTCTCTGCTGAGATATCTATATATTCATATATAGATAAAAATATATCTATCTATATCTGTGTCTACATCTGCATGTGTATATTTTTTGGGGCTGACCCGAAACGCAGAATGGTATTATCTTCAACACTGCACAGTTTTGTCATTACCTCAAGTAAGAAAAGTACTGCTCCCTTTTATTTGAAAAGCTTTAAAAAGTTACTTGGCCTGCTCTATTCACTGATATTTGAAAGCTACTACAACTTGACCTTTCATTCATTCATCAAAAATATGTTGAGATTCTACTTGGTGTAAGACACTGAGCTAGAAATTGGGAATACAAAAATGACTTCAAAAAAAAAAAAAACCCAACAACCCTGCTGTCAAGTTTCAGCGTCCCTTTATTTCTTTTGGACCATGAGGCATGATGTTCACTCTGGTAGAATGCACAGTACCTGGGTGGCAAGAGGCTGGAGAAGCTAGAAGTCCTATTTCATTTATATGTGCCCTCATTAATGGGCTTCTAGGTGTGTGTGACTATAATATATATGATAGATTACATATATGTACACATGTGTGTGTATGGTGTGTGTGAGTATTGTAGTTATAGGGGAAAACGACCATTCTGAGGTGCTGGACTTAGTCGTTCAGTCAGATTTCCATTTAGAGGAAAAGATTGTCCAATTTCTGTTTGATCCACCCCCAGCTTGTCCCCTCAGTATTCTCTCCATGGATGGGGCTTTCCTCCACACATGTCCCTTTTGTACATACAGAGTGGTCCTGATAAGTCAAATCATATACATCTAACTCAGCTGTTTCTCTTTGAATTAAAGAATAAGGACACCAAATCAGAAGATTAGTATGTTCAACACAGCATTGAGTTGTCACGGACAAGCATAAAAGACATTAAATTGCAGACTCGGCTGTGGCAATTTTATTTGCAATTTCTCTGAATCGGGAACAAGATGCCTCTGCTTTATAAGAAAACACTAGCAGCGCCAGGCTCTTCCAGTACAAAAACAGGTGGAGAGATGGCGGGCGGGGGGGGGGGAAGCGAAGAGAAAGTTGGGTGGGGTAGGTAGACCATCAGAGAGAGAGAGCAGGAGAAAGCAAAGCAAGTCTGTGGACATGGACTCCCTTCATGTGAGAACTATTCCTCAGTCCCTACAGCTGCTCACCAGACTAAACTCCCCAAACATTTTAGATCTATGTTTCCTTTTTTCTTTTCCATGTTCATTGCTTTATACAGTTAAAACTAGAAGTGAAAAGGAGTGATTTTTCACCTTGTTGTCAAGGGCGGACCACAGCAAACACCTTGGTTTGGCGAGCAGTTAGTAAATGCCAGGCACTAAGCACCTTACCCTGATCATTACATGGAATCCCCACAACACAGCTTTGTGTTAGGTGTTATTATCACCCTTATTTTGGACATGAAGAGACAGAGGTTCAAAAAGATCTCACGGATGAGGCAGCCAATAGTTCTCCAAAGCCCACAGTCCGAGTTCCTAACGCTCAATGAACCTCTGATCGTTGAAATGGAGGTCTCTTCCCATTACTGTATGAACAGACTGTTTGGGGGCATACATCCCTCAGGGACTTGGGCACTAAGGGAAGTCCATCTCTTCCAATGGAGACTGCCAAGTTCCCATCCCACACCAGCTGCAGCTTTGGAAGTAGCCAGGCATTTTCGAGATTGTCCAGGATCTGGGCACCCTCCCCAGAAGCAGTGGAGAAGACTGCCACTTTGGGGTCTCAATCACGTTCAACTAGGAAATGCGAGGACTTTGGAATTTCATGTTTATTGTGGTCAGTGGTGAAAGTTGGCTAAAGTGGTTTTCTTGAAACTGCAGCCCCCTCTTAACCCTCACTTAGTGGTTCATAATTGACCCCAAGCAAACTGTCACCAAGTCTCTCCTGCCTCCCCCAAACTTGAGTACTGCTAGTGAGTAAAACTACTCGATGGTTTGAGTGGAGTCCTAATTAATGAGTCTGAGTCCTGCCTGACACAGGCTCATTCTTAACCTGGTAAACTCATTAAACCTCTGCTCTTCATTTAGCCACGGGTGACTAGAGTATCATAATTTCCACCAAGTGTGCTCAGTGATTTACTGGCCCTTGAGTTTCCCACATTCCCATTGTGTCCCATCTGAGGAGCTCCATCAGTATCTTTAGAAATTTTTTTTTTTTAAGATTTTATTTATTTATTTGACAGAGAGAGACAGTGAGAGCAGGAACACAAGCAGGGGGAGTGGGAGAGGGAGAAGCAGGCTTCCCGCTGAGCAGGGAGCCCGATGTGGGACTCGATCCCAGGACCCTGGGATCATGACCTGAGCCGAAGGCAGATACTTACTGGGCGCCTGGGTGGCTCAGTCATTATCTTTAGAAGTTTATTTAGTGAAATGAGAAATCTCTCTGATCTATCCTGAATTCAACAAGTTGCCTTTAAAGACAAATGAAAGCAAACCGCTGGCTCCACAATTTCAAACAACCCATCTTGCCCTAACCGTAAATCAGCGAAGGGGTCTGAAATGCAGTTTCCAGACAGACCAGGCCATCCCCTGAGTTCATGAGACAACCTGTGCTTTAAGGACCAGTCCCCACTCCACCAGCCGATGCTAGCCCTTCCTCTTCTTGGATAAGAAAGGGCCCAGGGGTTCCATCTCCATTCCCCACATCCGGTGGTTTCAAAAATAAAGGCAGCTTGAAATCCACAAAAACAAAGCAAACACGCACACACTCACATGCAGAATTCAAGGTTGTCCTCTATCTGCTTTCATTCACCCAGTGACTGCCCAGGTCAGCACATCAAAGAGAATTCTCAGAAAGTGCTGTGTTGTCATTGTTGTTACTGCTGTGTTTGTGTCAGTGTGGAGATCTCTATAACACTGCCTCCCTCTCCCCACCTGAGAAAATCCACAAAGCTCCAAAAGGCCAAGGTGAGTTGGTTTCTAGTTTTAATGAATTCTCCTAAAGCCCCTGTCGGGAGCAAGTCCCCAGTAAGTGTTTTAGAACAGTGACAGCTTTGCAAATACTGTAACATATGTAACTTGGACTGGGTCAATACATGGTGGGGAAATCAGATTGTGAGCTGGTCGAGCTGTTCATTTTGGCTGTCTTTACAATCAATCAGCCTGACCAACTGAGCCTGCAGTGATACTCGCTGATTATGGAGAAAGCTAAAACAAATGGATTGGCCATGCTGTCCACCGGGGCCCATTCAAAAGCTACAGCCTCTTGTCGATACATAGCCAGGTGCCATCTTTGAAAATCGGTTATCAGAGATGACTCCTGGGCCCATCTAAAAGGGAGACTGCATTTCGACTGCCCCGAAAAAGTGGATGTGTTCAATTTATTTCAATAAATTGCATTCCGTAGATACTGTAGACCTATTTCAGAAGCCCGAAGTTGATAGATGTTGGTGCCAGGCCACAGCAACAATGATTATCCTGCTGGACCCCAACTTGCGTCTTGTTTTTCCTTAGGGTAGCTCTTGCTTTTGTGCTTAAGTCAAAAGTTGTAAACAAAGCAATCATCTCAACTATATTTCCCAACTGTGAAGATAAATTTCTTTCAAGAAGATCCAGGTTCCAGAGTGCTATGCAGGACTCCTAAGCCCTTTCTTTCTTTTCTTTTTTCCTTTAAGATTTTATGTGAGAGCAAGAGCAAGAGTGAGAGCACAAGCAGGGGGAGCAGCAGAGGGAGAGGGAGAAGCGGGCTCCCGACGCGGGGCTGGATCCCAGGACTCCGGGATCATGACCTGAGCCAAAGGCAGACGCTTAACCGATTGAGCCACCCAGGCGCCCCATCCTAAGCCCTTGCGTATAACCTGCACAAGTGACTGGACAGATTCAAGCTACCGTGGCTCCTCACTGCCTTCTTTACTACCAGCCAACTCATCCGTGACTGCCGGCAGGATACGTGCATTGTGTGAGTCCAAAGGTCTCTGAGTTGGTGGGTTGAGGCTAAGATGTTCCAATAAAAATGAAGGCAGCCTCCCAGTCTTTGCCCAAACTTGATTCCAATCACATCTGCTTGGAATAAATCACCTTCACAATATTTTCTTCACAACTTCTCCAGTTATAATAGAGATAAGCGAAGAAGCTGCTTATTAACATTTCCAGATAGAGAAGAAGAGGAGAAATTCATCAAAATAAATCAACGCAAGGACAGCATTTCCTCCTCTATGGAGTTTCCTTCAGGTTCAGGTAGAGATTGCAAGTCGATGGGCCACTAAAGAAATAGGGCTAAAGCAAGATGGGGGGAATGCATATGTTTAAAACCTTCATGTATTCATCATAAGCTATGATCTTTAGGGTATGCAAGCATTATGGACTGTCGCTTTCCACTTAAGCAGGACTCTGGAGGCATCAAATTAAGGGAGATGACTTCATGATGAAATGGGTTTTTCTGGACACAAAGGAACTTGCGTGCAGGTCAGAAGGTGGAAGGGATGGAAGAGGTTGGATTAGATCAGTCTAGGAAGAAAGCAGAACGAGAGGTGATGAAACAGTCGAAGGCTTTTAAATACACTGGGGCAGAGACTGTTAGTTGTCTCAATAATCCACATCCATTTTCAAAGTTTTATTTTAGTAATAGGACCTCCTGAGTTTTCGCTGAGTGGCTGTCCAGTTGGAGACAAAATTTACCCGCCTTCCTTGCAGCTTTGGTATTTATGCCTTGACTAAATCTGGCTGATGGGCAGCGCAGAAGTGATGTGTCACTTCTGATGATGCCTTTAAGGAAGCTAATTGCTCTCCACTTTCTCTTTCTTCCCAAACACCTCAGTGTGGACGTGGCGGTTCATTTTTGACCATGCAGATGAGGGCAACCTCTAGTGGATGAGGTAAAGAAAGAAGGCACCTGGACCCTTACACCACCTTGTGGAATGGAACCACCGCACACTTCTGGACTGCCCACCAGTGTAAACCGGCTGTTTAGAAGAGAGGTGGTTTAGCGCAGTGCCTTGTGAATCCAAGTGTGGTCAGATCAGCAGCAGCCCCAGGGAGCATATTAGAAATGCAGAATCTCTGGTTCCACCTCAGGCATGCTGAATTATATATAATCTGCATTAGATTTTGGAGCCAGAGCCTGAGTTTATATCCAAATCTGTGACTTAATTAGCTGTATCACTTTGGGCAAATTATTAAAACTCTCTGTGACTCAGTTTTTTCATCTGTACCTGGGGGATATTAATACCTCCCTGATAGGGTTGTTGTGAGGATTATATCAGTTAATATAAGTGAACAGGTTGATGTAGTGCTATGTAAGGCTTGCTATTATTATTACTATTATAAAAAACAACTTTGTTTAAGCCACTTGGTCTCTGGTAATATACAGCCTCATGAAGCTTGTATTTTAGTGGAAGAGAGAGGAATGACATGGAGATGGGGATTATCTATGAAGTTTGGGTCTCATTATCAGGTTGTGGTTCAGACTGTGTGCCTTGATTACTAGGTTGGAAAATTTAAGCACCATGAAAAGAGGAAGTGAAAAATAGATCAAAACCTCCTAGGGCCAATGAGGTTGTGGTTATTACATAATCTGTCTAGGGCCAACAAGATTTTTGCTTAAGAGACTTTTGGTGACCACAGGAAACCTATATTCCAAAGCAAAGTCAGAAGATTACTAAGTGGGATGGTTGGCCCCCAGTTGAGTTCCCTGATTGGGCTCACTCATTACTGAAGAGCAGGCAAAGGCCCCTCCCTGAGGCCTTTGATGGGTATCACCAGGAAATATCACTTCCTCATGGAGAGCCTTGACCAAAATGGGAATTCATTCATATAACTCTGGGAAGTGTCCAAATCTTCCACTCACTTTTTTTAAATTGTGTTTTTCTTAAGTTGTCACGGTTACTTATATATTTTGTTTTTTACTTTTTAAATCTGTGATTTATCTTTTTTTTTTTTTAAGTGTCTTGACAGGGAAGAATTTCTAATTTACCAATTTACCAATTTTTTTCTCTTATGGTTTGAGTTTTTTGTGTCCTATTTAGGAATCTCAATGTCACAAAGATTTTATCTCATTTTTCTCTAGAATTTTAATAGTTTTAATTCTTATATTTAGTTCTATGACACAGTTTGAGTTAATTTTTGTGTAGACAGTTTAAGTTAATTTTTGTATAATGTGTGGTGTGTAAGGGTCAAGGTTCACTTTTTTTTTATGCATATATTTAGTACCCAGCATAGTTTACAAAAAAACAACCAAAACCACTCTTGGGGTGCCTGAGTAGCTCAGTTGGTTAAGCATCTGGCTTGATTTTTGGCTCAGGTCATGATCTCAGGGTCACGAAATTGAACCCCAAATCGGGCTCTGTATTGGGTGTGGAGCCTGCTTGAAATTCTCTCTTCCTCTCCCTCTGCCCCTCCCTTGGCTCATGTGTGCTCATGCGCATGTGCTCTCTCTCTCTCTCTCCTTTTCAAATAAATAAATCTGTTTTTTAAAAAAAGACTATCCTTTTTCCATTGAATCGTCTTGACTCCTTTGTCAACAATTAATTGATTCTAAATGAAGGGTTTATTTCCAGATTATTTAAATGTTTATCCTTATACCAATATCACAGTATCTTGATTACTGTAGTTTTGTGATAAATCTGGAAATTAGGTAGTATAACTCTTCCAGTCTTCTTTAACAAAATTGTCTTGGCTTATCTAAGTCCTTTCTGTTTGATATAAATTTTAGTAATGTTGGAAAAATAGGCCTAAACATGGGCAGTCCTGGGAAAATTGGCATGTCTGTTCCCCCAAGTGAGTTTGGAAATCATTGATTTTTGCAACTTCAGCAGGACTATGCATTAGGCAATAAAACAGCATTTTCTACCAGACTTCTTCAGTCTTATTTTGGGATTCTTTAGATTCCATTTTTTTTTTTTTTTAGATTGATTGATTTGAGAGAGAGAGAGAGAGAGAGAGTATGTGTGAGCAGGAGGTGGCGGGGGGTGCAGGGGCAGAGGGAGAGGGAGAGAGAGAATCTCAAGCAGTCTCCATGGTGAGCTGGGAGCCCAACGCCAGGCTCATTCGCCCAACCCTGAGGTCATGACCTGAGCCAAAACCAAGTCAGACACTTAACCCACTGAACCACCCAGGCGCCCGTAGAGAGTCCATATTATATCAGCCTCTGTTTGTAAGAATTTTGAAATGATTCCTTGGGCTTTCCAACCCCCTTCTTTGGAGGAAGCAATGCAACCAAATCTTATTTTATACAGAAGCACAGTGTCAAGAAGGCCAATATTGCCATAACTAGTCAGTGAACATCTCTATGACTTGCCAATGCTTTTTAGGGGAATTGGCAGCAGTAAGGGAATCAAAAAGCCTAAAATCCCAAAGGAGAACACAGGCAGCAACCTCTTCGACCTCAGCTGCAGCAAATTCTTCCTAGAAACATCGCCAAAGGCAAGGGAAACAAGGGCAAAAACGAACTATTGGGACTTCATCAAGATAAAAAGCTTTTGCACAACAAAAGCAGTCCACAAAACCAAAAGACAACCGACAGAATGGAAGAAGATATTTGCAAATGACATATCAGATAAAGGGCTAGTATCCAAAATCTATAAAGAACTTACTAACTCAACACCCAAAGAACAAATGATCCAATCAAGAAATGGACAGAAGACATGAACAAACATTTTTCCAAAGAAGACATCCAAATGGCCAACAGACACATGAAAAAGTGCTCAACATTGCTCAGCATCAGGGAAATCCAAATCAAAACCTCAATGAGATACCACCTCACACCCGTCAGAAGGGCTAAAATTAACAAGTCAGGAAACGACAGATGTTGGTGGGGAGGCGGAGAAAGGGGAACCCTCCTACACTGTTGGTGGGAATGCAAGCTGGTGCAGCTACTCTGGAAAACAGTATGGAGTTTCCTCAGAAAGTTGAAAATAGAGCTACCCTACGACCCAGCAATTGCACTACTGGGTATTTACCCCAAAGATACAAATGTAGGGATCTGAAGGGGTATGTGCACCCCGATGTTTATAGCAGCAATGTCCACAATAGCCAAACTGTGGAAAGAACCAAGATGTCCATTGACAGATGAATGGATAAAGATGTGGTATATATATATACAATGGAATATTATGCAGCCATCAAAAGGAATGAGATCTTGCCATTTGCTACAACGTGGATGGAACTGGAGGGTATTGTGCTGAGCGAAATAAGTCAATCGAGAAAGACATGTATCATGATCTCACTGATATGAGGAATTCTTAAACTCAGGAAACAAACTGAGGGTTGCTGGAGTGGTGGGGGGTGGGAGGGATGGGGTAGCTGGGTGACAGACATGGGGGAGAGGGTATGTGCTATGGTGAGTGCTGTGAATTGTATAAGACTGTTGAATCACAGATCTGTACCTCTGAAACAATACCTTATATGTTAAAAAAAAGAAGAAGAAGATAGAAGGAAGGGAAAAATGAAGGAGGGGAAATCGGAGGGGGAGACGAACCATGATAGACGATGGACTCTGAGAAACAAACTGAGGGTTCTAGAGGGGAGGGGGTGGGGGGATGGGTTAGCCTGGTGATGGGTATTGAAGAGAGCACGTACTGAATGGAGCACTGGGTGTTATATGCAAACAATGAATCGTGGAACACCTCATCAAAAACTAATGATGTATGGTGATTAACATAACATAATAAAAAAAAGGAAAAAAAAAGCCTAGGTTATGGAACAACACAAATATTATTTACCTAATAAGCAATGATCAAAGTTCTTGTTTAGTTTAAAAGCTATGAAAGTAGGTAATGAAGTCCCCCCCGCCCCATATCACTGCTAAGATTATTTAGTCTGACTTTAAAGCAGTACGGGGTGCCTGGCTGGTTCAGTTGGGAGAGTCCTGCTTTTTGCTCAAAACCCTTAATGCTCCTCTAGGTCTGTTCTGTGATCAGAGACATGATGGCCTGGGCAGCTCAGGCCTTCATCACTGGGACCTTGTTCACACAGTCAGTGCCATAGTGTCCCAGCAGGGAAGGGCATCCTGGCCTTTTCTTAGTCCCCCTTGTCAAGGTCCTGATACTTGAGCTCTGGAGTCCCTGGCTTTCCAAGGCTGCTGCCCGTGACTGATGGAGGAGGAGTCGTGGTATAGGGTTCTCGAGGACCTCATCGTGCCTGACTGCCTAGCGGTACATCCCGGTGCGGGAAGGGCATCTTGCCTAGAAGCCTGCTAGGCTCAAGAGCAGGTCTTTTAGGTTCTCTCAAAGACATTGAAAGACTGGGATCCAGGTGCTTTAACTAGATAGACTTGAGCTGAGTCCTTGTCCCCACAGCGGAATGATGTGGCCACCATGCTGAGAAATATTAATGAGGAATAGTGTCCAGCTGCTGCAAATTAGCAAAGCTTCCCTGAAAAGTCTGCCCAGAGGTTGCTGTTTCTTCACCATTTTGGAGCTGCCTGAGGCCTGAGCTCTACCACTGAGGACTTCTGAGACCCACATCTATGGAAAGTGGTGCAGTTGCACCCCAGTGATGGTATACTGGATGTGTCTGAGCCTCATGCACTGATCAATAAGGGCCGGCTGCCCCAAGTCTCAGACTCCAGTATTATCCCCTGCCCTTTAGGAGCTAAGTGACATTGGGCAAGACACAATCTCTCTAAGCTTCAATTTCCTTGTCTGAAAAATGAGGATAAAATACTTGTTTTGTCTACTTCACAGAGAGGTTTCTTGTAACATCAAATAATCCTTATTCTTACTGGCTTTATGAGGCACTGGAGGCATCAGATAAGTGTGTGAAATAAAAGGAAATGTGGGTGAAAATATTTTGTCAAGGTTAAAGGGGCACACGAGTGTAGACATCACTGCTTGTGACTTTTTAATAGTAAATACAGGCTAAAATGTCATCATTTTTATGTTCAGTGAGAATCAACCGGCAGTTTCGAGGCTCTGCTTTTGTATCTGGGCCTTTGGGAAGGAGTGGTAAGTCACACACAAGCACCTTAAGCCTGGAAAGGCAATTTTTGTGTGGTGAGCTCCAAAAGAATTAGAAGCCAGTGTCCTTTCACTGTGGCTCTTTTCCCCTAAGACTCACACTTCGATTCTTGCTAATCTACCTCTCATTGGAAATGTGTAAAGGAAAAAATGTGGGTCCCCTAGCTCAGGGCTGGAGATAATTGGCAGAACACAAGAGGAGAGTCTGTGATCAGGGGAGGGTATAGAAGTGAAAAAGAGGGACCTGGGAATTGGAGAGAAGAAAAGACAATGTACAAGGAAAATCAATCCTCCTGATTGTGGCATGTAGAGAGAAGGGACTAAGCTATAAAAATGGAAAGTGGGGACCTTAGATTCAATCAATCAGATGCCATGTGGACATAGCTTTAAAAAATGAGGCTATTATCGCTCAAGTTCATTTGACAGAGCTTACATGTAAGAGTTCAGTGATGATCACTCTTGTCCACAATCGTAAAATAAGGTGCCAAAGTGATTTATCACTCCGCTCCTCTGATATACCCCAACTTTAAGAAGTATCTATAAATTTGGATTTCACCTTTAAAAACCCTTATGTTGTAAATGAGCCCAGTATCTGGCACACAGTAGGCATTCAATAAGTATTTGCTAAATAAATGAACTGAAAGGATGTAGACCTACTTGTGTTAATTTGTTGTCATAGAGTTGGAGGGTTCAAGGCTGGAAAAGAATACATTTCCCTCCTTACCCTTTTATTTCCTTAAACAAACATGAGACTCTCAAGACTCTTCCAGTCTTTGTAGATAACTTAATAGCTGGTGCTCATTTAATGATTGTTGTTAGGCACTATGCTAAGAAGTTCACGTGATCTCAGTCAATCAATGTAAGTGAGAACATAATCACCCAACTTTCAGGATGGGAAAAGTAAAATTCAGAGAGGCTACTTTTAGAAAGGTCACGTCACTCCACAAAGGTCCCACAGCTGGTAAGTTGAGATCAAGTTAACCAACTGCATATGGTTGCCTTTAATAATTTTATTTTAGTAGAAAGGACACTAGGAAGTGGAACAAGAATTGTAACTACCCTTTTGTAGGTGCTTAGGGCCAGAGGAAAGTGTGTATAGAGGGTAAGCTACCATTAAAACCTGAACACTTACCTGTTGGCAGTGACCTTAAGAATAGATGGAGGAGGGGGTGCCTGGGTGGCTCAGATGGTTGGGCGTCTGCCTTCGGCTCAGGTCATGATCCCAGGGTCCTGGGATCGAGTCCCGCATTGGGCTCCCTGCTCCTTGGGAGCCTGCTTCTCCCTCTGCCTCTCTCTCTGTCTCTGTCTCTCATGAATAAAAAAAAAAAAAAAAAAAAAAGAATAGATGGAGGAGGGGCACCTGGGTGGCTCAATCAGTTAAGTGTCTGCCTTCGGCTCAGGTCATGATCTCAGGGTCCTGGGATTAAGGCCTGTGTCAGGATCCCTCTCAGCAGGAAGCCTGCTTCTCCCTCTCCCTCCACCCTTTCCCCTGCTCGTGCTCTTGCTCTCTCTCAAATAAATAAAATCTTTAAAAAAAAATAGATGGAGTGACTAGGGCAGAGGCTTTCCAATGCTTTTGATGCAACCAAAGTAAGAAATGCACACACACACACAATCATACACACATACAATCTCACAATCATGCACACACAATCTCACACAGGCACAATCACACACACACACACACAATTACACATACATACATAACTGAAATAAAACTTTCATTAAGCAACGCTTACTATTACACTTCTTTCCTTCCATTCTATTCTACTCCAGTATTTTTCTGAGTTTAGTTAGCACACAGTGTTACATTAGTTTCAGGTGTACAACAGTGAGTCAACAACTCAGTACACTATGCTGTGCTCACCACAGGTGTAGTTCCCATCCGTCACCATGCAACACCATCACAGTATCATTGACTCTATTCCCTATGCTGTAACTTTTATCCCTGTGACTTAGTCATTCCATAACTGGAAGCCTGTGTTTCCCACTCCCCGTCACCTATTTTTCCCAGTCCCCCAATTCCCTACTCTCTGGCAGCCATCAGTTTGCTCTCTGTATCTATAAGTCTAATTCTGCTTTTGGCTTGTTTATTCATTTGTTTTGCTTTTTAGATTCCACATAATGATTGAAATCATATGGTATTTGTCTCTGTCTGACTTATTTCACTTAGCATTATACCCTCTAGGCCTATCCATGTTGTTGCAAATGGCAAGATTTCATTCTTTTTATGGCTGCATAATATTCCTGTGTGTGTGTGTGTGTGTGTTTGTACCACAACTTTTTTTATCCATTCATCTATCAGTGGACACTTGGGTTGCTTCCATATCTTGGCTATTGTAGATAATGCTGCAATAAACATAGGGGTACATATATCTTTTCAAATTAGGGTTTTCATTTTCTTTGTGTAAATACCCGGTAGTGGAATTACCAGATCATATGGTACTTCTATTATTTTTTAATATTTTACTTATTTGAGAGCGAGAGAGCATAAGCAGGGGGAGTAGAAGACAGAGAGGGAGAAGCAGGGTCCCTGTGGGGGGCTCGATCCCAGGACCCTGGTATCGTGAGCTGAGGCAAAGGCAGATGCTTAACTGACTGAGCAACCCGGGCACTCTGATACTTCTATTTTTAATTTTTTGAGGAACCTCCATTCTGTTTTACTTTCTTACACTATATACAAAAATAAACTCAAGATGGATTAAAGACCTAAATGTGAGACCTGAAGCCATGAAACTCCTAGAAGAGAATATAGGCAGCTATTTCTTTGACATCAGCTGTAGCAACATTTTTCTAGCTATGTCTCTTAAGGCAAAGGAAACAAAAGCAAGAATAAACTATTGGGACTTCATCACAATAAAAAGCTTCTGTACAGCAAAGGAAACTATCAACAAAACAAAAAGACAACCTACTGAATGGGAAAAGATATTTGCAAAGATATATTCAATAAGGGGTTAATATCCAAAATACATAACTTATACAACTCATTGTCAAAACCCCCCACATAATCTGATTAAAAATGGACAGAGGAGCTGAATAGACATTTTTCCAAAAAAGACACACAGATGGCCAACAGACACATGAAAAGACACTCAACATCAAGAATCATCGGAGAAAATCCAATCCAAACCGCAACGAGATAACACCTTACGCGTGTCAGGATGACTGGAATCAAAAACGAGAAATCACAAGTGTTGGTGAGGATGTGGAGAAAAAGGAACCCTTGTGCACTGTTGGTGGGAATATAAATTAGTGCAACCACTGGAAAACAGTGTGGAGATTCCTCAAAACATTAAAAACAGAAATATTTACTTCAGTATTTTAAGTGCTGGTTGGGACACGCTTAATTGACCTCACACGCACTCCTAAGTTCTGATCTGCCAGTCTGAAAACCACTGAACTAGAAGGTAATAAAGGTGATGGAAGGGGCACAGACTTTTGATTCATTCACACAAAGTGGGGCTTGAATCCCAGGCTGCTGTTATGTTAACTGTGTGGGCTAAATCAAGTAACCTCTTCTTTGAACTTTCGTTTCTCATCCACAAAATGGGGATAATAATATCTACCTCAGAGGTTATTGAGAATGGCAAGCAATGAACGTAGACACCTACACTGGCACCTAGTATCTCTCAGAGGTATGATGACAGCAGTTTGAGGAGGCATTCAAAAATGAAGAGTGCCAGGGTGCCTGGGTGGCTCAGGTAAGTGTCTGATTCTTGATCTCAGCTCAGGTCTTGATCTCAAGGTCATGAGTTCAAGCCCCTCTTTGTGCTCTGTGCTGGGCATAGAGACTACTTAAAAAAAAAAAAATTGAGTTCTGGCCCTGGCACTAGCCAGCTGTGTGAGCTTAGGTAAGTAATGTCTCTAAACTTCTAAATCATGTCATCTCTCTAAGCTTCATTTACTCACCTGTAAAAAAATTGGAGGAATAGTAATACCTACCTCATGTGATTTTTTGAGAATTAAGTGTAATCATATACATGTAAAGCCCTTACCACACTACCTGGTGCTTAGGAAGCGCTCAATAAATTATTGGCTATATTAGCTCTTCAACAAATAGATCTGTTATTGTCCTGGAACCCTCTAGACAGGTTACAATATTTATTTTGACAAGACAAACTCAGGATTTTGTGTGTGTGTGTGTGTGTGTGTGTGTGTGTGTGTGTGTAATCAAAACTGCCTTTATTTTGCTCATCAGTATTCTCTAGAGGCCAAATCAAACTTGGCTGCAGCAAAGGAAATCATTTTTGTAAAGAAAGGTTAGGTCCAAATTTGATTCCCTCTCCTTGTTCTTCTTTGAAAGTATTTCCACAAAATCCAATCTTTGGCTTCACACTAAAGGCCTATTTTCAGTTTGAGTAGACTTTACCAAAAAAAAAAAAAAAAAAGGAAAAACAAACAAACACCGTGACTCTACACACCATGTAGTGGGGAGTGAGTTTAATTTTTTGAGTTCAGCTAAAGAATGCTATCGCATGGTCTCCTGCCTAAAGCCTTCCTTTTTCCCACTTGTGTGAGGCAGCCTTTAAGATGGCCTCTAAATGATCAAAACCTCATGGTATTCATACTCTGTGTAAACTCTCCTCCTGTTCAGTGTGAGCTGTACTTAGTGACTCACTTCTAATTGAGAAGATAAGGTAGAAATCTCAATGTAGGACTCAGAGTCAGTCATAAAAGGCAGTGTGGCACCGCCTCTCTCTTCTGCATTCCTTGCTCTGGGAGAAGCCAGCTGCCATGTTGGGAGTAGCCCCATGGAGAGGCCCATGTGATGAGGAAGTAAAGCCCTCTTGTCAGTAGCCACATAGGTGAGATTGGGAAGCTGAATCCTGCAGCCCCTTCAAATGACTACAGCCACAGCCAGTAGTTTGACTCTGACTTTACCAGAGATGCTGAGCCAGAATGACCCAGCTAAGCTGCTCCCGGATTCATAACTCTCAGAAACTGTGAGATGCTAACTGTTGTTTCAAGCTGCTAAGTTTTGGGGATGGTTTGGTAGGTAGGAATAGATCGTGAATACGCTGCCCTTGAATCTTGCTTCCCACAGCATCTCATTCATTCATTCCCTCATTCATTCCATGAATGTTTATGAACTCCTTGCTACTTGTCGGGCAGTGTAACTACCTTCGGATCCTCACTTTGAGGAGCCTACAGTCTAGTGGTAGAAATACTATGTGCAAACTAACAGTGAAAGTGCTGCGTACATGTGAAATGCCACCCATGTGGTTTTGCCGGGGCTTTGGGGACGTGGAGGAGGGAATGAGAACTTCCAGCCTGACCAGAAGAAAGGGGGATAGAGGTAAGAGATGGCACTTGACTTAAGCCTTGACACCAAGGTGTGATGGCTTTGCCATGTGTCAACTAGGCTAGGCTGAACTACGTTCCCCAGAATTCCCTTTCTTCTATGTTTCGGTTTAGGGTGAGGCGCAAGGGAGATTCGGAAGCAGCAGCCATTTTGTAGTGCACACATGTCACTGCTGATCTGCTAACTTAACTTGTTGGTGTGAGGCAGCACCAAGCCTGTGATTGCTCTACCTTGCCCTGCATCCTCCTTTAGCTTTCCTGACTTCTGGGCCAGACATGTACATTTAGCTCTGTGATAAAGGGGTTTGGCTTCTGAGGAATAGTCTCCTCACCAAAGTGAGAGGCAAGAGCAGACTAGGTTTGGATTGTTCCTTGTGCCTGGGGTGCCAGGCTTCCTGACTGCCTGCCACATGGATTTAAGCTCCAGTCTCAGATGACAGTCTTCTAGAGACTGCTTCACCAACGCCCACAGTTGTGGGAGCTAGTTCTCTGTGACATACATGAGGTCCAAGGTGAATAGGTGAAAGAGATGATTCAAGGCAGAAGGAACACTGTGAACAAAAACACGGAGGGGGAAAATGTAGGACTGATAAAATTCTTAACCACTGACACACCCTTGGTACTGACTCACCAGAATCAATGGTGGTCCCAGCACTGACCGGCCAGAGTGAATGGTGGCACCAGCACCAGCCAGTCAGAACAGATGCTGGCTGTGGTACCCGAGCAGGGTCTTCAAGGGTTCTGACTGTTCCCCTTTAGTTACTGAATTATGGAGACTAAAGAGATGTCTGAGTGGATCTTGAGGTGGTTAAGAGCATTTGGGCCATCAAAGATGTGACTATTTCCCAGCTGGAACAAAAGTGTTTTCTACTTTAATAACTTGTGCTCTTTCCACATGGGGGCCCAGTGTACAATGGCTGCAAACGGTAGTCTCCTTGATAGTGTATGCAGCCTGTTGATTGAATGGGTTGCCCCAAGAGATCTTGGAGACAGCCTTTTCAGCAGACATTGATGTCTGACCTCATGCTATCCCCAATCCAGGCTCCAAACAGGTATGTGGGGTGCCTTTGGAAAGCACCAGGGTGCAGTGGCCAGGGTCCGTGTTCACCAAGTCATCATGTCCATCTGTACCCACCTGCAGAACAAGGAGCATGTGATTGAGGCTCTATGTAGGGCCAAGTTCAAGTTCCCTGACTGCCAGAAGGTCCACATTTCCAAGAAGCAGGGCTTTCCTAAGTTTAATGTGGATGAATTTGGAGACAAGGTGGCTGAAAAGCAGCTTATCCCCAATGGCTGTGGGGTCAAATATATTCCTAGTCATGGCCCCCTGGACAAATGGCAGGCTCTGCACTCATGAGAACCTCGGCACTACTCCCGTCTTATTCATGCCCACCAATAAATCCTATTTCCTGTCAAAAAAATTTTTTTAACAACTTGTACCATCATATTGATGCATTCCAGCTGAATGCCAGCTCTGAAGAAAATATGCAAGGGGAGTGCAATGAAGAACAAATTGTTTAATGTGACTGGAACATTGGCTGGCTTGGTGTGTGCCTATAGTTTTCAACCCCAGTTACTCAAGTCGGTGAAATTGATTTAACCTGTTGTGTCTTATGTGGCTATAGTCAAAATAGCTATTAAAATGGTTCCATGGAGAAATGCAACTTAATCCAATTATAGGAGACCAGGACCCTATCCCTTTACTAAATGAAGGATCAGAAAACAGGAATTTTAGCCTCTATTCTGCCACTGACACACTGTGATCTGGCAAGTCACTTACCACAACTCATCCTGAAGCCAGAATGTGGTGACTTGACTTAGGCTTTTCTCTCTGCAATTTTCTGGAGATCTGGAATGCTTTTCCATTCCTTAAAACTATAGCCACTAGTCCCTTCAACTCTGGAGTCAAGACAAATTTCACTCGAAAAGTTTGCTTTGTACTTTCCTGCCTTGAAACCACAATTTTACTCCTACCATTCCTTGTTATGAGTTGCATTTTTCTCTCTCTAGGTAACATCACAACTCTGTTTATCCCTCCTTTTGAGTGATTTGATCTCTCGGCAAATTATTTACGAGGTATTTCTTTTATACCTCATAAGGTCCCCTGGTACTTAGAAATCTGTATACAGCAGGTGCCTATTAAATACTTAAATATTCCTGTATCATTTGGTAAGTTTTCCAGTTCCAAAGGGAAGTCAAGCAGGACATTCTAAACTAAAATATTTAAGGGTTTTGGATTGCGTACAGCTCTGTGTTGTCTCTGCCTCCCTTCCACTAGCATGAATAATTAAGAATAGAGTTGGACCCCTGTGTGTGCATGCCCATAATAGCATTTGTGTGCATATAATAATGGTGTATAAATTAACTTCTTTTGCTCCAAATGAAAAGGCAGCCTTGTTCAATGATGAGTAAGTATGAATACAAAGAGCATTTCGGCATCCTCAGAGCAATTAATATCTCTTGTATAATATCTCAAACTATAAGAAATTAGTATTTGCCATTCAAGAGAAATTCAAATCATAAACAAAATATATATATATAGTCAACCCTGAGATACTGAACAGAAAGGACTATAACCAAAAATCTTAAGGCTTTTGAAATTACTATGAGGCAACTTTTCCTTCTTCAGCCTGGAAAGTTTCCCAAAAAGTGAGGTAGGTCTTTCATCATTTCTACTTGCCTTGTTTTTGTATTTAGCAAATATATATTTAATTGAATTTGAATACACTTGCTGCAACCATGGGTGAAAAAAATTAACATATACACTTAGCATGACCTTGTGAAGCATACAAAGCAGGACAGAATAAGAATTATTCATCCTCATTCTGTTTCCCTGGAATAAATCCTAGGTTGGTCCACTGTTACTAAACCATTTTTCAATAATAGTTCATCTGCCAGCATTAGCATGAATAAATTTCCCCTCACAGTATAGGAAGCAATTCACCACTTTCTTTATCTTTCTTAAGCACATCCAATCCTTCAACAAGTTCACTTGTCCACTTACACATACAACTAGGTATATACAGCTCCTAATTCTTAGCAAACTTCTCATTCCCCAATACAAAAATGTCTCCATCTACCCCAGTAGATTTAGTCAGAATTGGTCTTCTGAGTCCATATTTTGCCTCCTGTAGATTTCCTTTCATAAAGAGCATCACAGACGCTTTATTCATTAGCATTCTGAGTTGGTCCTCTAACGTGGGGGTAGCTCTAATGCAATTTATATTCAGTTCATCCCATGCTTCTAGTTCTTTACATCAAGCCCCCCTATTTGTGCTGAGGATAAGGGAGCCAATTGGAAAAGGTTTTGAACCCTTGGCAATTTCACCGTAAAATCCACCAAAATGCTATAATCTGTATGCAATCTTCATTAAGAATTTCTGCCACCTGCTTGCTGAAGCCACAGCACAGCTCCACTCATAATCACCATGCAGGGGGCAGCATTAGTTAACGTCATTAGACAAATGTTGAGATCTTCTTTTGCATGTTCAATAGCACCAGGTGGGAAGAAACTGCTAGATCCAGGCATGGAACTTTGGGGGCTAACTTGGGCTTATGCATTAATCAGCCAACTTTTTGAGCATCCACAAAAAACCAAAAAGGCTAGACTGCCAGTAATTGTCTGTTGTTTTTTCCAGATATGTTAGGGACAGTGTCAATTTTCAACTTCACTGAGGGTGATCTGTAGGAGCTGTGTGGGCAATGAGCAAATCACTTAACCTGTCTGTGCCTCAGATTCCTGGTCTATAAAATAGGGATGATAATTGGATCTACCTCCTGGGGTTGGTGTGAGGATTAAATGAGTCCATACAGATGAAGCACTTTGAACGGAGCCTGGAGAGCTGTTATCACCCTCTTCCTCCTCATCTTTGTTTTGCTAACTCTGCTTTACGCTGTTCCGTTAACCGCACTGGGGACCCCACAGTGCCCAAATGGGGAGTCAGGGAGTGATTGGCCCCTGAGGCTCTGAAGAAGC
Source organism: Callorhinus ursinus (assembly GCF_003265705.2). Classification (NCBI taxonomy): domain Eukaryota; kingdom Metazoa; phylum Chordata; class Mammalia; order Carnivora; family Otariidae; genus Callorhinus; species Callorhinus ursinus. The sequence continues at coordinate 21,770,440 of NW_027397101.1, forward strand.
ACAGCAGCTTCTCCTGTTTTTTGTTTTTGTTTTTTTCTTGTTTAACCTTCATTCTTGGGGCACTTCCTAAATGCCAGTCCCTATGCTAAGCTCTTCACAAACATTTTCTCATGTAAACCTCAAAACAAGCCTAAAAGGAGAAATGCTACTGTAATTTCCATTTTATAGATGTGGACATTGGAATTTGGAGAAGTTAATTTGCTTATACAATTAAACTCCACAGTCTCTAAGAAGTGGATGGCTTTCTTATATGTCATATTAACTTTGCTTTAGAGGTTACAGTCACCTCAAGACTAGTTATAAGAACTTTGAGAGCTGAAAGGACTTTTACCCTTGATGTAATCCACACGAAGGAGTTAAGCCTCAGAGAAGTCAAGGACTTCACCCAAGGTCACACAGCCAGTTGTGACCAGCTGTGACGCAGGACTTTTGCAGGGATCCCTGCCCCTACAATGCACTGCTTTTTATCTTCATGTTATTTTACATAATTAATAGAGCCCTTCAAGTGTGCAAATACTTAAAAGTATGCATTCCTCTCAGGGCATGAGTTTCTTCAGCACGGAAGTCATATACTTAAATGGAAAATTAACTGAAGGGAGAAAAGAAATACTTGGGAGAGGTTTTTTCTTATTTAAAATTAAACACAATTGCTTTAAGTGAGCAACATCTTAAAAGATGGGATTAAAGTCCTACCCCAGAAGCCACAAATATGATAATAAAAGGTTTACAGTGCTTGTTATGCTAGACATTCTTCAGTTCCATGTTTCTTTCCTGTGTTTTTAACTAGCGTGGAACTGAGGGAATTAAGTATTCTTTCAGCTTCTCTTAAGCCTTTTCCTGCTTTAAACCTGAACGCCTGGGGCGCCTGGGGGGCTCAGTCATTAAGCATCTGCCTTCGGCTCAGGTCATGATCTCAGGGTCCTGGGATCGAGTCCCAAGTAGGGCTCCCTGCTCAGCGGGGAGTCTGCTTCTCCCTCTCCCACTCCCCCTGCTTGTGTTCCCTTTCTGCTGTCTCTGTCAAATAAGTAAATAAAATCTTAAAAAAACAACAACACCTGAATTCTGTATGGCAGAGAAGAAAAGGGAACTCCTTGTTCCTGCATGCACCCCATCCCCTGCCCCATGCGGCCACACACACACACACACACACACACCCCTCTCAGAATGAAATCTCCTCCTTTTTTTTTAAATCTCTTCTTTCTCACAGCCTCCACACCCTCCCCCAAAATCCCCCCCCAAAAAAACCTAAACCTCAACATTTGGCTCAGTGACGTTTTCTCAAGATCAAAGTCAAATGATCATTTCCATGAAAATCAAAGTAAAGTCAGTCTCTCTCCCTCTCTCCCTGGAAAGCCTGGGTTTCCAGCCTGTGAAAAACTAAAAATTCCACACTTCCCCTCTTCTTAGGATGAAACCCTCTGCTCCCTCTTCCTTTCTTCAGGTGCCTCTTCACTTCAAGCACATTTCTGCTTTTCTGCAGAGACGGTGATAGAAACTTTCAGTGTCAAATCCAAGAACTAGCGACTGTTAGTGTCTCTCTCTTCCTGGGGTCAGCAATGCCTGCGAGGCTTGAGGTGAAGATGGGACAAGAGAGCCAGGGTGGGGGGGGGGGGGGGGGGGGAAAGAGCAGGGAGGCTGGAACAGAGGGGGAGAGGGGGCAGGAGGTACAGTGGGTAAGGTAGGAAAGCCCTACTTAGTGACTTCCTATAGGTCAGGCGTCGCCCTACAGGTAAGAAACATACTCTTACTTTACATGTGAGTGGCCTCAAGTTCACAGAAATGGTTTAAAACTTTCAAGGTCACAGAGCTTGTGAATGGTCTAGTTAAAATACTAACCCAAGGCTGTCTGACCTCAGAGTCCAAGTTTTGTGCCAGGATGTGAGGTCAGTGACAAATATGAAGAAGAGTGGAAGGGGCTCTGTGCAACACCAGGATCCCACCGTTACATACCTTCATACATCTTTATGATGAGTTATCCACCTGACCTCGTTTAGCACAAATGATGGGCCAAAAGCAACTGCAAGCTAAACTGTGGACGAGGACTCTGCCCCCTGTCACCGGCCCACCCTCCCTCCGTGCTCAATCGTACATATGCCCAAGTAGCTCCTATATTGCAGGGGGACTCAGGAGGTTGTGGTTTCGCTCTTAAAGTGGAAGGGTCCTTTCTGAAATCATTGCTGCTGTCCAGGAACCCTCCCATAAAATCACTAATTGAAGCGTTAACTGATAATAGGACTCCATACTTCCCTTTTGACCAAGACGTCATCTGCGAAGTTTCCCACAAGTGAAAATAATTTTCCTCCTCAAGAAATGGCAATAGTAATTCTGTGCTAGTTAGAAAATGCCTTCAGAAAGGAAATACAGTTTTTTTTTTCATTTGAGAGGAAAATATCAAATAACTAACACAGGAAATCTCCCTAGAGTCTACCTCCAGTAGGAAAGCTCATTTTATATTTTGCAAGTTTTATGAGAAAAGCATTCAACTCTAATAAGTAGCTATTTGAGTATTATTCCTTGTGTGTGAAATTCATTTGTTGAGACTAGCATAATACCATGGGATGAAGACTGGTCCCAATAGGAGCTATAAGTCATCCTAGGGATTATGACATGAAATGTTCAGATATCCATTATTAAAAATGAATGTTTTCTTTTGCTACTTTTTGGCCTAGTGGGGAAAAGAAAGAAAAGTACCCTACAGATTCCATTAAAACAAACAAACAAACCAAATCCTAGAGTGTATATTCAATAAAATCCTGGCTTGACACACGGTCCTGAGTTGGTAATATGAATCAGCAAGTGGTTTTCCTGATCTGATTGGACAGGAGTATAAGGAAATGGAAGGCAAAACAAGCCTTTAATGAGCACGCTACCCTTGCCTATTGCCGTGGTACATTGTAGCACTGTTTCACTACTACTCTGGACTTAGATCTGTGACCTGCTTTTTGGCCCATCTGATTAACAAATGTGTGGCAAGTAGAGACCTGAGAAGTGTTTCAGTTCCCACTTGTTCTTCTATTCTGCCATAGCCATGAGAACATGTCTGCATTAGTCTGCTGGAGGATGAGACACACACAAAACAAAGCTAAGTCACCTGTCACCCCAGCGGAGACGATCCTAGATCAGTCAACAACCAGACGATCCTCCCACACATTAGCAAGTCTGACCAAGACCAGCAGAATTATTTAGCTGAGCCAAGAGCAGCAAAGCTTCTGAACACACCTTTTGGAGGCAGGAGTAATAAATATTTGTTGTGTGGTTTATGGTGGTTTGTTATGCAGTGTTACTGTGGCACTAGATAATGGATACAAAACCCACAGTTAGGAAATAGTTTCTGGATATCAAAACATATTGTAAGTTGTGTTGCATGTTATGTGAAAGCCACGGTAAAGATTTGTGTTAAGATAGACTGTAGCCCTGTATGGGTAAACCACAGCCAGGTAAGAAGGGGAAGGATTCTCACTTAAAAGGTAAGCTCATTTCCCTACCAATCACTCAAGGAAAAGGAGTATCTCCCCAAGTGGAAATGAAATCTAAGAGTAAGGGTCATAGTCAGGTAGGCGCTATGACAGGATCTCTCCTAGGAGAGGATTTCTCTAGGGTCCATTCAGAATGACTTCTGCTTTATGGGGATTGACCAGGAGCTGAGAAGTGAAGGGTTCAGGGGTTTCCACATGACAACGATGATGATGATGGCATGTGACACTTTATTGAGCAGGTTGCTTATTTTGTCCCAGGGGCTCCACTCAGCTCTTGATATGTATTAGCTCATTCAGTCTTCATACCAGCCCTATCGGGTATTGCTTTTTCTCCATTTTATACATGCGGCAGTTGAAGCCCACAGCTATGATTAAATAACTTGCCAAAGACAAAGAACAGAGCTGGGTGGTCACCAATCTGACTCAAGGACCTCTATGCCATCGGACCATGGAACCACACATCAGACAAGTGGGGTTGGGGCCAGACTTGATACTTTGTACACTCAGTTGTTGTTACTCTGTTTCTGACTTGGAATGGGAAGGAATTTCATCCCACCATAAGGCCAGTATCATGGTGGCAGCAGGAAGGGAATAGGTAGAGAGAGCTGGAGTGAGAGAGAACAAAAGAAAATACCAATGGGAAGGTCAAGCTGGGGACAAGGTCAAGTGCCCTTAGTCAGGTGCTTTATCTCATTCACTTTGTCCAGGATATTCTCAAACTGGTGCTGTTTCCTTAGAGTTTTGGGGTTTAATTTTATGGCAGAGACTAGAATTTCCTTATGTTTTGTACTTGGCACTTTTCTAAGCATTTTACATACATTATGCATTGAATTCTAGCAACAACCCTTCAGTGATTAAAGATATTTTTTATCCCTAATTTTAAAGATCAGTGTGATTTGAAATGGAGTTTCTGGACTGATGGCAGGCTGTGAACTCTTTTCAGGCCTCAGTGAGATGAGAAATTGAGGTGAAAAATTGAGAGTAGGTGTTTAGAAACTTTTAACAATTAGAGCAATGTTTTGCCTGTTGAATCTAATAATCTAAAACAAAATGAGTATATACTCCATGAGTTTATGTTTTCTATTTCATTTTCCTGGTAATTCATTTTAATGCATTTTACAAAAGCATTTTTCCTCAAATGGATTAGATATTTTAAAAATGGAGTTTGAGAAGCACTTCTGGATAATAGGATTGAGGATCAGAGAAATAACTTGCCAAAGTGTTAGTCGTTAAGAGGCAGAACAAGACTCAAACTCAAGTCTTAATCCAATGCCCATCGGATCACTTTATTATTAAAATTAACATCCAAGTTGATTAAGACGGTGTCCACCTGCATCTGCCTCTTTAAACAATGATGTGAAGTTTGACTGCGGGGGGTGGCGGGGTGGTGGGGGGGGGGGTTGGGAGGAGAGTAGTAGGCACCGGGGCCTTTCTATTGACAATCAGTCAAGTACTTACAGAGCATAGAAATAGGACTTGGGAGCTGAACTTTAAAAATCAAAAGAATGCCACCAGTGTGAACCTGTAATACACACAGTGACAGCATGATTCCTGCAGATCCCTTGGAAATACCAGCACAGAGCTTTTTCCTTTGCTCCTTCTGCAACTCCCTCAAGGAGAAATGTAGGAAATACAGAAAACTCTCATTTGAGAAAAATTGTCTAACAGATCCTACACCAAGTGAAACAGTTGATTTTGTGGTCTTAAATTCAAAAGCGTTTCTTCCCATCATCTGTCAAAGTAAAACTGTGCCTTGATTATCTCAGTAGTAGTAGATCTACAACGGTTTTGGAGCCAGACAAACCCAGACTTAGGTCCTGCTTTTGCCTTTTTTTTTGCTCTGTAACCTTGGCATCAAGCTAACCTTTCTGGACTTTTTTCCTCATTTGTAAAACGTGAATAATTCATACCTCCTAGGATTTTGAGATAATTTAATAAGGTAACTCGTATAAACTGCTTTCATCAAGTATGAAGTAAGAGGATAATTACATCAAACGCCCCCAAACCAAATACATTTAACCAGCTTGTTTGAGATCCTTTCAAATGCTGTGGCTGTACCATCTCAAAATAATTAACTGAAAGATTTTTTTTTTAATTTAGTTATTCAGCAAGTAGGTTTCTTTTCAGCAAGGAGTAAAACAAGGTCATCTGACTCAATTTTAAAAATTGAATTAACTGAATAGTTTGCATGTTTTGTTGCCATATGTAGAGAGTCTAATAATTCAGGATAATTCTGGTCTATTGTACACTGAAAACTGGTTTCATTAAATTTGTGAGGTAGTCACTTTTATGGATTACTGATAATCTTATCTCACAGGGATGTTGGGAGAGCCAAATTAGATTATGTAGTATATAGTTTCTGGTACACGATAAGCCCTGAATTAGTATATTTTCCCTGTATTCCACTTTATTTACAATTGCCACTGTTTTTAGGTTGATGTCACTTTATAGCATTTGATTAGGTACAATGATTAGCACCTTGGTCAACTTTTTTACTTCAAGACTTAACAATGAAATTATTTGTACTGTGACGGTGAAAATATGGGCACACGTGATTTAAAGCCATTATGAATTTGCCTTGAAGCTCTATGGTGAAATTTCTTCAAACGAATGATAAGAAAACCTCTCTGATACACGATCCTCAAGGTCTGCACTCCAGCCAGTTTCTGAACTGGTATGGAGCCTTTGGCATTTCCTCAGCAACTGGCCCCTAAATTGTGTCAACAAGTGCTTGTGTACCCTTTATAGTTTTGCCTAACCTTTAATCATTCCAGCATTCTTTTCTGAACAAAACACAAACCTGTGCTTTAGATCATTAATTGATTTTCCTTGTGACATCCTGGGGATCTGAAGTCTGAAGTCTCTTTCGGGAGCATTTCAGGCAACACTGGAAAGGATTTCAGAACACTCTAGAGGACCAGTTAGAAAACCAGCTGCAATCTCACCCCAGACCTCTGGAAGGAGACGGTGTTCACCAAGTCTCCATATCAGGAATTCACTGACCATCTTGTGAAGACCCACACCAGAGTCTCCGTGCAGAGGACCCAGGCTCCAGCTGTGGCCACCACCTAGTTTTATACAAGAAAAATAAAGTGAACTAAAAAAAAGAAAAGTTCTTTTGTTAAAAAAAAAAAAAAAAGAAAACCAGCTGCAAACATTGAGTAATTTTATTTCCATCCTCTGGCTGTTGCTTTGGTGGAATCTACAGATTTTAGATCCTTCCAGAGCACACATAATAACAAGATCGCAGGATCATTTAAGCGTTAAATGAGATTAGGTATATAAAAGTACTTTTCAAACTATCAACCATAGACAAAGGATATACAAAGCTCAAATACTGTTATTTCATAGGATGCTTTTACTTCTCTGTGGTTCCTTTATGGGCACAAGATGGCTGCTGGGGCCAGATGTCACATATTTATTTATATGACTCTGTCCCAAGCAAGAAGGGAGGAGTGGAAGGATTTTTCAGAATTTTCTTTATTTGTATCAGGCAGGAAAGTCTTTCCAGAAGCCCCCCAATCCAGATTTCCCTTAAGTTTTCATTGACCCAAACTAGGTCACATATTCGTCCCTAAGGGAGGATCATAGAATTACCCATTCCAGGCAAGGAGAAACAGGATTATCATGATTGGTTTAGGCCAAAGGGGCACAAATGGTCTGGTTTAAAGATCTTTGATATTTAGCCTCTAGTCTTAAGAGCCTAGCATAGCTCTTTTGGGCTCCCTTACTTCTTGGCTCCTAGCCTGCTTCCAATGGATATTTCTCTCATCTCAACACTCCCTGGACATCTTGACTATATGTTCTGATTTTTCCTCTTAAAATATACTTTTCAATGAAGGAAGTATACAATCTCAAAAAAAAAAAAATCTTTCAAGTGTGCCTGAATTCTGCTACATGAACTCTTCCATGTATGTCTCCTCTGTACCTCTTGACCATCCAGGCCAATATGGAATTGATGAGAAATGATGAGCTTTGGAATCAGTTGGACCAAAATTTTAATCCTAGCCCTCTTACAACTTAGTTAAGTCATGGAACCTCTTTGGACCTCCATTTCCTCATCCGTACAAGGAACATTAAATGTCTACTTCGAAGGATTTAGTACAAGAATAGAAAGTACCTGGCAACCAAAAGAAATGATCCATTTTTTGTTATTTTCATCATCAAGTCACACATCAGTTGCTATGATTGCTGTATCTCAAAACCTGGTCAAATTCTTCACTCAGCTCACTTGAGTTGGAGACTTGGTTTTTGATGACTTATTCTGGCTTTAACGCTGTACTCCTTTAAGGGCACACTCATTGTTTCCAATATTCTGTTCTTTGCTGGTTGTAGTACAATTCTGGATAAAAGGGTCTCAGACCCCTGTGCCCTAGTCTGAAAGACATGACAATAATAAATGCTTGTGAAAATAAAAAAGTAAGATAAATGTAATGAACCTATAAGAACAATAAGGATCAGCAATTGCAGTCATAACAAAGACTGGACAGGTGGCTAATTGCAGTGGGTAACCTAGGCTTTGGCAACTTGAATAGCAACAAGGACAGTAAAACTTCAAAAGACGACATTATGCAGTATTGGTAAAGAGAGCAACTGAAACAGAGATCAGGAGAAGACAATGGATCAAAAGAGAAAGGGACTTGGGCATGACCCCAGCTATTCCAGTAAATGAACTATTGAGAAAGACTTGGAAGCACAAAAGATATTCCTTTATTTCCTTTATTTTTTTTTTAAGATTTCATTTATTTATTTATTTAGAAGAGAGAGAGTGGAGGGGAGGGGCAGAGGGAGAGAGAACATCTCAAGTAGACTCCCCGCTGAGCGTGGAGCCCGTCCTGGGGCTTAATCTCACGACCTCAAGATCATGACCTGAGCCAAAATCAAGAGTCAGATGCTTAATTGACTGAGCTACCCAGGCACCCCCCCATTTCCTTTAAAAGATAATGAAACACGTATAATTAGCTGTATTTGTTTAATTTAGATACATAGTCGATTTATGTTATAATCTTTTTCTTGGTGTATTGTTACACCAAATATTTATTTTTCTTTCATTTTTGGATACATAGATCTTCAAAAGAAGCCAGGCAACGTCTAATACAGTTCAATCTGGCTCTTGCCGCTGATCATCCCTCGTTGTGTTCATCCGCACTCTTACCCGCCCAGGGCTAAGGTGAGGTGAGTTGTCTCACCCGGGTCTCCTATGCTCCCACCTTACATTCCTGCGGAAGATCTGAATCTTACGGTGTTGGTGTTAAGAGTCCACGTTTCTTCTGACTTCAATTACCAGTATGCAGCCCTGTTTCCATTCATCCTCAGACTTTTCAGCTCCCTCCTTGGCTTTTCTGGCCTATACCCAACCAGTCCAGGGAACCAATCCTCAGAACCAGTCCTCTGTGGAGCCTTGCCCTGGGTCCCAGTCTACTTTCGGGTCTCATTCCCAGCTTCAAACTCTGAATTTGACCTGCTGTTCGCTGAGTTCCCGGGCCTCCCCAGATTCTGAGCTATATTTTGGTTCAACCTCATTCTTGGAATAGTGAGAACACTGAGAGGGAAAGAGAAACCAGGATCTCACCAACACTTTTCCACTTTTTTGGGCCCCGTAGTCCTACAGGCAAGGCCCAACACTGAGATGGTGAGGACGAAGCTTCGCACCAAGTGGTTGTTTAGAAAATGCTGCCTTTTTCTGTCATTAGTATACTCCTCTCTTCCTAACTTAAAAAAAAAAAAAGATTTTATTTATTTGAGAGGGAGGGGGGAGAGAGAGAGAGAGTGTGTGCACGCGCGCGCGTGCATGTGCATGAGCGGGGTGGGGGGGCAGACGGACAAGCAGACTCCCCACTGAGCACGGAGCCTCACTCAGGGCTCGATCCCGGGGCCCTGAAATCATAACCTGAGCTGAAGAGACACCGACTGAGACACCCAGGTGCCCCTACTTAACTTTTAAAACAACTGTAACCCCTCGATCAGAACATCAATTTTATTTCTATGGAATCTCAAGAGGAGTAGCTTTAATTTCATCAAATCTAAATAACAGCAACCTTTCATTGAGCGCTTAATCGCGATAACTAATACACTCATCACTCAGAACCTCTGAGGTATCATTGTTGTCACCCCCACTTTATGTATGAGGAAACTGGGAAACAGAGAGGCCAAGTAACTTCCCCAAGATCATACAACAAATGATTGCCTGACAGGATTCGTACTTGGACATTCTGCAGTCTGAGGTCTCAACCATTAGGTCACATGCTTCTAGATCTTTGCTATGGTCCTTGGTATAAATAATTAAATAAATCATAGAGGATATGCAAACTATGAATTTTGGCAGGGATTTTTTAAGTTTGGAGATTTTAAAAAAAATTTTGCATGTGAAAATAGATAATTCATCCTTTAATCAAAAGGATGATGCATTGAGATGTGTGATGATGCTCTGAGAAGCACATAGTTTATCTATAGCCTGAAGTGTAAAGTCATTTATATAGCCTAGATGATTACAAATGCAAGGGTGCTCTGGTTGCCTTCAAACTGCAGGAAAAGCTAGAGGGCGTGTATAGAGGCATGCCAGCCCTCCCCAGCAATGCTGCTTTTTAATAATTATGATGGTTAATAGCAGTCATAACTCCTCATACGTATATAGTGTTTTACAGTTTATAAAGCATATCTCCATGATTTATTTCCATTTTTGTCCTCCTGATACTCATTTGTAAAATGACTGGGCAAACAGCTCATTTAATTAAATGAGCAAACTGAGGAGTAAAAAGATTAAGTGACTTGTCCACAGTACTTCGATAGTGGATGACCACAGCAAGGTAAGTTCCTCTGCCACACACCCTCAACCCAGGTGTTTGTTACTAGACCAGACAAGTCCCAGATATATGAACTTAAAGGAGCTTTTAGTATCTAGAAAATAATCATTGGATTGAAATGTTTAATAGCTAACTGAAACATGATCATAGAAGTTTTTCTATCTACTCCAGAAGTGGTCCACATCACTGTGATTTTAGACTTACCTTTATGCTGTAAGTATATGGTTTCTCTTCTGTCATGAGAGGACATAATATTCTGAGTTAACAAATGGGGACCAATAGGAGAAGTTATTTTCAAGGCGAAACAAAAGAGGGATCTGGACTGTGTAAGGAAAGCCTACAAACAACAACAAAATACAAGACACTCAACAGGAAAATGGCAAAGCAATTAAAAATGGAAAATTTAAATGGCGATATTCTAGCCCACTAGTAATCCTAGAAATGCATTTTCTCCATCAGTTTGGAAAAAAATTAGAGAGCTGCATAATGCCATGTGTTGGTGAGGATATAGGTAAAGGAATCTTCACACACAATTGACAGGAAGATGAATATTTTGGTTCTGCAACCAGTTCTGATTCATGGGGGGAGGGGCACCCCGCCACTTCCAAACAAATAATGTTCTGACACCAGCTGGGTGTCCTACCATTTAACTCACTGTCTATCACAAAACAGTATCAGGTCCCTTGGGTTGAGGTGTCAATCCTATGAGACAACCCCACCACCACCACCCGGCCCCAGTTCTGGCCAATGGCAAGCTCACCTGTGCTTCTCACCAGCTGAGTATAAGTCAGAGTGTCCCACAACCCCTTCCTCAGCTTCAATTAATTTGCTAGGTGGCTCACAAAGCTCAGAGAAACATTGTTCTTACTAGATCACTGGTTTATTAAAAAAGGATAAAACTCAGAAACAGCCAAATGGAGGAGATACAAAGGGCAGGGTATGGATAAAGAGTGCAGAGCCTCCATGTCCATATACCACTCACCCAGCACCCCAAGTGTCCACCAACTCAGAAGCTCTCCAAACCCAGTCCTTCTGGGTTTTTATGGAGGCTTCAATTCATAGTCATGATTGATTAAATCATTGGCCATTGGTGATAGATTCGGCCTCCTTCCCTTCTCCCCTTCCCAGAGTTCAGGGGTAGGACTGAAAGTTCCAACCCTCTAATCACTTGATTGAGTCTCCTGGCAGCCAGCTGGTGAGTACCTATGGTTGCCTCATTAACATAACAAAGGACACCTCTATCCTCTCATCACACAGGAAATTCCGAGGGTTTTAGGAGTTAGGTGCCAAGAACAGTGGAAGAAGACCAAATATATATTTATTTATAAATCACAGTGTCACAGCAAACTAGCATAGCCATTCAGGAAAGTAGTTGTGTAATTAACATATATGTACTTTATACCCAGTAATCCTGCTCTTGGGTATAAATCTTAGAGAAGTCCTCAACCAATCTGTAAAGGAAAATGTATAGGGATATTCCTTGCAGCATATTACTTAGGTTGGAGGAAATTCCAACTTTCGTGTGTCCTTCACTAAAGAATTAGATGAGTAAAATGTGTATCAAATGCATTTGATAGTGTATTATGACCTTGCTAAAAGCAATAAATACATGTAATTACAGGAATAAAAAATAAGTTTCTTGAATGAATCTTACTGAATGAAAAGTTGAATGAAAAAAGAAAGATTTAGATTTCAAATCCATTTGTGTAAATCACAAACACATTCACAATGGCATCTAAATACCTTCAAAGGTACTCCTCGGCTAAATCTCATCATTGTGTTTAGGCTTTTACCAAAGAAGGGAGGTCCAACTATCTTCAGATACCTGCTGTCTTCCGCCTTGCACAAATCCCCAAAGCAAGGCAACATCAGGGGTCCAGCTACTTGACTGAAACACAAGAGAAAGGGAAAGATTCCGTAAATCAAGTCCAAATTAGTATCTCAGGATAGCGTTCCAACTTTAGTGAAGGAACTTGCACCCATCTTCCTGTCTTCTTTTCCTGACCTTGCTGCAGAGAAAAGAGGTACACACAACTAAAGACATACTTAAATACGTGCAAGTGGGCACCTTGGAAGAGGTGGCAGAATGTAAGTTGAGATAAGGATAAAGGAGAAAGATAAGGAAATCCAGAGTGGGACCTTGCTTTAGCCGATGAGGGTCATGAGCTATGAACTAAAGAGAAAGACAACCTCTTTTCTCCTATGGCCTTTCCATAACCCCCAGGAGAGTCTTATTAATAACTTAAATTTCCTGCCAGGAGAGATAGATAGGTACTTAGAGGTAGATTTAATTTAATTGCAGAGAATGATAGAATGGGCATTTCTGCACTTTTCAATTTGTCAAATAAAACTCCAACTTGCATCAACTACATGCTTCTATTCATAGAAGAGTCCTTTACTAAGCAGGTTTTCCAGCTTTATAACTGCATGTAATGCCCTGTATAATATCATGTCGCTGTCTGTATCATGACCACTTGATGCCATCTTTAGCAAAAGGATAGAGGCACTTTTATCAGTTCCTTAAGAGAGCTTTAGAGAGAAATGATAAGTTTCAGTGCACTCTTGTTCAGAAACAACCCCTCGTTGTTATCTTTAGCTTGCTTCAATTGCCAATTGTTCTTTGAGTTGAAGAATGTGTTACTCAGTAGAGAGAAAAAAAATGCGACCCTAGGATAATTTCTGTACTCTTAAAAAAAAAGTCTTGGTTTAAGGGACAGGTGGTGGTAGTAGATGAGGAAGGGAGAGAGAGTCAGTGCAACCAACCAATACTATGATTACCAAGACAAATTCAAGGAAAGGAAAGGGCATATTTTCTTCAAAATATTTAGCAACTTTAGAAATATCAGTTGGTCCCAGCTACCTTTAGACAAAACAAAACAGACAGATACCCACATCTAACTCTTCGGGGTGGGGCAGTGGAGAAAATGAATAATTTTCTGGGTTGTCAGAACGAAGGTCAGTGAAGAGGAAAGTTATCTTCTTGCTAATGAGTGGCTGTGGAGGTGGAGAGGAAAGCTAGCAGAGACAGGAAGGAAGGGGCACGTGAGTAGCTCTGTTGAATGAAAAAGGCAAGTTTTTCCTGTACACTGAGGAAGGCCTTAAAGCCAAACCAGATCATAAAGTATCAACAAAAGTTCAGGTATGTTCTGTGTGCCTGTGGTGACACATGTGGGCTCTCTTTTTTAAGTGGTAAATTAGATCTTTGTCTACAGGTGTGTGAAGAGCAGAGGCATGAACTAATGATCCCAGCGTATGGCAAGTAACTGAAACCTCTCTCGGGCAGCTTTTCAGCATCTTTAGCTTAGACCTGACATGACAGCCTGTCCTGGCATACTTGGGATGATTTAGAACAGTGCTCTCAAACTTTTATGTTCACATGAATCATCCAGGGATCTGATTAAAAATTCAGATTCTGGTTCAGTATGTCTGAGATGGTGCCTGAATTTTTGTATTTCCACCAATTTCCAACTGATGCCAATGTTGCTGGTCCTCCAGACCGTACTTGGAAGAAAGAGCAAGGGTCTAGAACACACAGTCACAGATATACATAGCTATTTAAGATGTGTAATATACACATATGAACTTGGACACACACATAGGTGCAAAGAAAGACATTCACTCATTCACTGAAACAATAAATTTTGAGTACATTTTTTTTAGGGCAGGCACTGTACACATACAGACATACATATGAAGAACCTCCAGATAACACACTTTAAGACTGATCTTTGCAGAGGGACCTTAAAATTACAGAATATTTCTTTGGTTTCCCAAGACACACATATTTTTCCAGCACCAATCTCTTTAGCCTTACTTTCCTTACTCTTAGTTACTAGACTTTCCTTACTCTTAGTTACCAACTTTAGAATAGGCAGCTGCTCACATGCAGAAAATCCCAGTATGCTAAAGTATCTCTCTTCACTGTCTAAAATTCTTAAAATGGCTGTATTGGCATAAAGATGAGAACATGGCTATTGAAATGATACCTGGGCTCAAATTTCAACTCTGTCATTACAACACAACTTTAACCTCCTAGGGCTCCAATTTCTGCATTCACAATATATGGATAAAAAGTCTCCCTCATGTGGATGGCTATTCACCTAATTCAACAAATATCTATTGTCGGTTGATTGCCTGCAAAGGACATAGAAATGAAGTCGATTCAACTTCTTGACACAAGGAATTCATAGTCTAGTAAAGAAAACAGATGTGGTAGAAGGATGTAAAAGAAATAGCACAGGGAGGAATTGATTAATTTACTTGGGGCATGGGTGAAGTCTTCCTAGAGGAGGTGATAGCTAAGCTGGGCTTTGAAGGATGGGAGGAGTTATCTGATAGAAAAGGAGAAAATAGACCCATGTTTCTCAAAATTAATCTGCATCCAAATCACTGGAGTTACAGATCCTGACTTAGTTGCTGGGACAGAGCATGTAATTCTGCATTTTCTAACAAGCTTTAAGTAATGCTGTTGTTGGTCCTACACCTTAGAGAAGTGAAGGAGTTAGGCATTCTGGTTAAGGAAATACCAGCACAAAGGTGCACTGAGAAACAGCATGGTGGATTTGAAGAATAATAAGCAGCTGGGAATGGTTGGACCATCAACTGTAAGGTAAGAAGTCATGGGGGTTGATGCTGGAGAGTGGGCAGAGTTGGATCAAGGGAGAATTAAATGAAAAGACATGAGTGACTCTTCTTGGCACTTAGTAGGGACTTCAGCAAAGTTGCAGGATATAAGATCAACACACAAATATGTTATATCTTTCTATTCCAGTGGTGAACAATCTGAGAAGGAAATTAAGTAAACAATTCCATTTACAGTTGCATGCAAAAGAATTTAATACCTAGAAAAAAAATCGAACCCAGAAGATGAAAGATCTGTACACTGAAAACACAAAACATTGCTGAAAGAGATGAAAGAACTATATAAATGGAAAGACATCCCGTAATCGTGAATTGGAAGACAATAATATTAAGATGGAAATACTACTCAAAGTAATCTACAGATTCAGTTCAATCCCTATCAAAATTCTAATGGCCCTTTCTGCAGAAATGGAAAAGCTGATCATCACATGCATATGGAATTGCACGGGGCCCTGAATAACTAAACGATACTGAAAAAGAGCAAAGTTAGAAGACTCACACTTCCTGATTTCAAACCTTACTACAACACTGCAGCAATCACAATAGGATGATATTGGCATAAGGATAGATGTATAGAACAGTGGAATAGAATTGAAAATCCAGAATAAACCCATACATTTATGGCCAATTTGTTTTTGACAAGGATGCCAAGACCATTCAGTGGGAAAAGAATATTCTTTTCAGCAAATGGTCCTGGAATAACTGGATATCCACATGTAAAAAAAAAAAGAAGTTGGGCCCATACCTCACACCAACTGTAAAATTTAGGGGACTTGGGGAAAGGAATGTATAGAGACTCTCTTTACTTGCTGTGTAATTTTCCAGTAAACCTAAAAATACTCTAAAAATAAGTGTAATTAAAAAAACAGGGGCGCCTCGGTGTCTCAGTCGTTAAGCATCTGCCTTCGGCTCAGGTCATGATCCCAGGGTCCTGGGATCGAGCCCCGCATCGGGCTCCCTGCTCCACAGGAAACCTGCTTCTCCCTCTCCCACTCTCCCTGCTTGTGTTCCCTCTCTCGCCGTGTCTCTGTCAAATAAATAAATAAAATCTTTAAAAAAACAAAAACAAAAAAGTCCAAATGAGACAGGAATCCACATTACTAGAATAGCTACAATGAAAAAAGACTGACAATAACAAGTGTTGTTGAGGACCTGCAGGATCTGAAACATACACTGTCAGTAAGAGTTGAAAATCATATGCCTATTTTGGAACATAGTTTGGTAGTTTTTTTGTAAAGTTAAACATACACTTACCACATGACTCAGCAATCCCACTCCTGGGAATTTCTCCAAGAGAACTAAAAACATATGTCCATAAAAAGACTTGTATGAAATGTGCATAGCAGTTTCATTTATAATAGCCAAAACATTGGAAACAAAAGTTCATCAACTGGTGACTGGATAGACAAATTGTGATACAAATATATATAATAGGCATACTACTCAGAAATAAAAAGGAATGAATTACCGATACACGTAACTTAGGTGAATCTCAAAAAGTATTATTATAAGTGAAGTAGCCAGATATAAACACTACATACTATATGAATCAGTTTCTATGAAATTCTAGAAAAGGCAAAACTGTATTGACATAAATTAATTTTTGCCAGGGACCAGGGTCAGAGAGGGCATTAACTATGAAAGGAGGCAAGAGAATGTTAGAGGGGTACTGGAAATGTTCTAAATCATGGTTGTGATGGTGTTTACATAATTGCACACATTTGTCAAAACTCACCAAGGTGTACATTAAAAATTGAATGTTTTCATATGTAAATTACACTTTAATAAGGGTGATTTTTAAAAGCATTGAAAAAAATGAACTCAGAATGGATCAATGACTTAAATATAAGAGCTAAAATTATAAAACTCTTAGAAGGAAACATAGGGGTAAATGTTCACAATGTTGGATTTGATAATGAATTCTTACATATGACAAAATCTAAGTAATCAAGAGCATTAATAACAACAAACAGGTAAAATGGATTCTATCAAAATTTAGAGTTTTTGTGCATCAAAGGACATTATCAAGAGAATGAAAAGATAACATACAGAATGGGAAAAATATTTGCAAATCACATATCCAGTAAGAGTTTAATATCCAGAATATATAAAGAACTATTATAACTCAATAACAAAAAGACCAACAATACAATTAAAAAATGAACAAACGACTTACATAAACATTTCTCCAAATAAGATATAAAAATGGCCAAAAAGCACATGAAAAGATGTTCGATCTCATTAGCCCTTAGGGAATTGCAAATCAATGGCTCTAGGATGGCTATAATAAACAAATGGAAAAGAACAAGTATTGGTGAAGATAAGGAGAAATCAGAATCCTTGTAATTGCTGGTGGGACTATAAAATGGTTCAGCTGCTGCAGAAAGCAGTTTGGCAGTTCCTCAAAAGTGAAACGTAGAATTACCATTTGACTAAGCAATCTCAACCCTCTGTAGATAGCTCAAAGAATTGTAAAGCAAATTCAAGTGTACCTGTGTTCATAGCAGCACTATTCACAATAGCCAAAAAGTGGAAACAACCCAAATGTCCATCCATAGATGAAAGGATAAATAAATTATGGCATATACATGCCAAGTAATGTTACTCGGCCACAAAAAAGGAATGAAGAACTGACACATGCTACAATGTGGAGGATCCCAGAAAATACTATGCTAAGTGAAAGAAGTCAGAAACAAAATATTGGCCTGTTGTGTGAATCCTTTTATACAAAATACCCAGAATAGGTAAATCCACAGAGATAGAAAACACAATGATTGTTGCCAGGGAGTGGGGATGGGAGGGAATAGAAAGTAACTGCTAATGGGTACAGATTTCCTTGTGGGGTGATGAAAATATTTAGGAACTAGGTAGAGGTGGTAGCTACACGATATTTGTGATTGTACCAAATTGTTGACTTTAAAATAGGTAATTATGTTGTACACTTTAAGTTTATATATTTTTGTCTTATCTTCATAAAGCTGGGAAAAAATTATAAAACACAGACAACCCAGTACAAAATAAGTAAAATGGTTAATAGGTGAATTTCAACTCAAGTTGAAAACAAAAAGTGATGAAAGACAATGAACTTGAACTCAAGCAGAATCAGTGACAATGGAGGGAATGAAGCAGATGAGAAGAGTGGTATGGGACCAAGGAGAGTGAGACAGAGGAGGAGGGAGTCAAAGGTGATGCTGAAACTTCTCACCTGGAAGAACTGAAACTACATTGGGAATGTGGGAGGAAGATCAGGTTTAAGTGTGGAGACCATGAGCTTCGTTGGGTCATGAGGATCCGAGGTGCCTGTGGAAATGTGCAGGTGGAGTGCTCTCACAGTCATACATATCCTCTGGAATATGATGGGGGAGCAGAGCTATAGGATACCCTAGGGGACAGATTTTATGCATGAAATTCCCTTCTGAAGTAAAATATTGATCATGTACAAGAAATCATTAACTTCTACCTTCCTACTTTCATGACACGAGTCTTTGAGTAGATTCAGTTTTGCCATTTTACTTTATTGGCGAAGACTGAAGATTATAAATATCAAGGATTCATCTAGGGACCCATAGCAAATCCATCCTGGAGCCAGAGTTGGTCCAATGCTGATGCTCTCACCACTCCTGCTTCAATACCACACACACTAGGCACCATTTCACTGCTGACAGCATCATTGGGCTTAATTCCAGACTGCAGGACCAAGAATTATATCACTTCTAAGGCTGGTTGGCCTCCTGGAGAAATGTATCTATTTCCTTAAAAGTCTTTCTAATTCTGGGGCGCCTGGGTGGCTCAGTCGGTTAAACGTCTGCCTTCGGCTCTGGTCATGATCCCGGAGTCCCGGGATTGAGCCCCACATCGGGCTCCCTGCTCTGTGTCTGCGAGGATCCTGCTTCTCCCTCTTCCTCTGCCTGCTCCCCCTGCTTATGTTCTCTCTCTCTGTCAAATAAATGAATAAAATCTTTTTTAAAAAGTCTTTCTAATTCCAAAAAATTGGGGGGATCAGGTTTCATTGGTATCTTAAAGCTAGAGTAAAGTCATGGGTCTTAGCAAACTCTGTTTTAGCCTGAGAATCCTACATCACACATCTGTACTCTTAATTTCCTCTGGCCACTTTCGCTGCTGTGTCTTCACTCATTTACCACTTTTACCCAAAGAAAAGGGAAACTGTGAATCCCCAGGTAGAGGAAACTTTGCTGGGGGGCGGGGGGTGGCGGGCACTGAAGCAACACCACCATCTCTCTATATTCTTACCACTCCCCACTCTGTGTTCATGCCCATAAGCTCCAAGTTTGGTAGTCCATTGGAAATGTCAATTTCATTGAAAACAAAAATACTTTTGTAAAATTATACTAAAGATGCATCCAAGAATCAAGAAGAACTTGTGAGTGCTATAGAAATAGTTCTTTATTCACATCTGGAAAACATTTGGTAGGGGCACCAGGAGGGGCAGATGAAGTACAGGTATGTATAGGAATCTAAGTGGTGTTTTTTTTTTTTTTTCCTACTTTCCTTGAATCCTTTCTCCCTACAACCTCTTTGGCTCCTCTTTAGTCTTTCCAAACAAGCTCCCTTGGAAACCTGCCCTTGCAAAGTTCTCCCTGTCTCCATTTAATTCTCTTTTCCTCCTTTGTAGCTGGTTTTGAGCCACACGGCCCCAGATGGTCAGTCTGGGAACAGACACAGGCTTTTTTCAAAGAGACAGTATTGATTCTCTCTAGACCCACAATGACCTCTTTCTTCTGCTTCTTCTTACTCCAGTTCACAAGGCTTTTAATCCTCACTGAAGACAGTGCTTCAATATGGGTCAGAGAATGGGCCACAACTCAAAATCCACTGTTCCAATCCAGGAAGCTTCGATTGGCACAAGCAGCATTCCATTAAGTGGGGTCTGGTGCCATTGTTTTTGACAAGGCTCTCACCAGCTGGTCTTGATATGCTTGGCTAAGATTTAGACAAGAGAGGGAGGGTCTGGCTTGAATGGGAAGAGAGACAAGAGCTGGCTTTAAAAAGGTGATACCCTCAGGACAAGCTTGAAGGGACAGGCAACAGGCGGTGTCCCCCACAGGGGTGGTTCTGCTTTTGTAGAAGAACCAAGAAGGCAGACAAGACACAAGTTTTTACACACTTAGCTGTCTCTGGAATAAAACTGAGCCCAGAAAAACACTGAATTTACTCATTCCAATTTGCATGCCCACCTTTGACACCAGATCTAAGGAAAACCTATGATGAAATAAAACATAAAATTCTGGTTGAAACTTTAATTTTCACAGTAGGCATGTGAAACACAAACATGCTCACAGCCATTAGATTTTTCTTGTGGGGAGCTAACTTTCCTAGTCACCTGTTGGAAATATCATTTATCCGGCAGCAGAGAAATACGAGATGTCCTGCTTATGAATTCTGCAGCTCGCTAATACACTGGCATCTAAAAAATGTGAACGGTGCTATGTAAAACAATTTAACAAAATACGTTTTAATCATATGGATATTAATAATAAACATTATGTATTATTCGATGCCTGTTTAAGCAGAATTTGTCAGATATAATAAACTTATAAAGTAGCAATATTATGAATGGTTGGGATCACTAGTCTTAGAATCAATAGAACTGCCACTCACCAGCTGAATACCTAGGATGAGTCTCTTAATTTCTCCAAGCCTTTTTCTCATTCGTAGAGTGGAGAGTGATAACACTATGCACAATGAGAGTGAGTCAAAACTCTTAACATAAACACTCAGCATAATGCTGGCCTGTCATAAGCACTTATACCTTTTATTGCTAATTTTTGATGATTTGGGAGTCATCATAAGGGATGTCAATTATTGCACCTAGCCCAGTCAATCCTTTTATGTAAGTGTCTGTTAAAGTGGATATTAATACG
Source organism: Callorhinus ursinus (assembly GCF_003265705.2). Classification (NCBI taxonomy): domain Eukaryota; kingdom Metazoa; phylum Chordata; class Mammalia; order Carnivora; family Otariidae; genus Callorhinus; species Callorhinus ursinus. The sequence goes on from NW_027397101.1 coordinate 21,791,242, forward strand.
TGAGGTCCCTATAGGCCATGCTTTATGCTAAGTAATCTGTCCCTATTTCTGTTTCTTAGGTTTTGCTTCCCCTTGCTGCTTTCAGTCTGATCTCCTTATAAACTAAGAACACCATTCCCTCTCCTGCTCACCAAGGAAACTAGATAATCTTGTGTGCTAAGTCAGTAGGTTTAAACTTCCACCCAATTCTAAATAAACAGACTAAGGCTCCAAGACTTCCTTGTAGAAAAAAGTACATGGGCTTTATGACAGTTAGTTCTTTTAACCCGCAGAGAGGTCTCTTGGAATGAGGACATGTCTGTCAGAGGAGAGGAGAACAGCAGCGTGTAGAGAGGGAAAGGTGCAAAATCATGGAGATGGGCCAGGCCATGTCGGAGAAGGGGGAGACGGTGCCCTGACTGAATCAGGTAACTGTGACGAAAGGCTGTCCAATGATGAGACTGGAGAGCTAGGGCTCAGCTATTCAGGGTAGTGTATAATATTAATAAAGAGGACTAAAACTATAAGCATTTTCAACACTTTGGGTGCTACATTAAGCATTATATGCATATTACCCCACTGAATCCTTACCATAGTCCTGTTAAATCTATACTATAATTATAGGTGACCGTAGATGACAAAACTGAGGCTTGAAAAGACTAAATAAATTGCCCAAGGTCTATCCAGGACTACTTGATTTCAAGTTCTATACTTGTAACTACCATGCTAGTCTCTGCCCTAGAATTAGTGTCTGAGAATAATTTTGGCTTCTCCGTGGGAGCGAAGGGGAGCTAAGTGGGGTTCTAAGTGGAAAAGTAATATGATGAGATTTATTTTTAGGAACATAACTCTGAACGATGGGTTATAGAAGAGAGAGGCTGAAGGTAAAGAGAACAGTCTGGACGTTCAAAATAGATCCGAGCAGGACCTAAGCTAAGGCTTTGGCATCAGGGATAAAGAGGTGGGGAGGGACTCTTGAAACATCCCCAAGGTAGAGGCAATAGGACTTGGAGGACCAGCTGGTTGAGGGCAGAGAAATAGGGTATCTTACCCAGGGTTCTAGACTGATGTTTGAGTGGCTGATATGGCTAGGCTGGAGCAGCACTTTTTTTTTTCCTATTTAAATCCTTTCTTTCTTTTTTTTTAATTGTTATGTTAATCACCATACATTACATCATTAGTTTTTGATGTAGTGTTCCATGATTCATTGTTTGTGCCTAACACCCAGTGCTCCACGCAGAACGTGCCCTCCTTAATACCCATCACCAGGCTAACCCATCCCCCACCCCCTCCCCTCTAGAACCCTCAGTTTGTTTTTCAGAGTCCATCGTCTCTCATGATTCGTCTCCCCCTCCGATTTCCACCCCCTTCGTTCTTCCCCTCCTGCTATCTTTTTTTTTTTTTTTTAACATGTAAGGTATTATTTGTTTCAGAGGTACAAGTCTGTGATTCAACAGTCTAACACAATTCACAGCGCTCACCATAGCACATACCCTCCCCAGTGTCTGTCACCCAGGCACCCAATCCCTCCCACCCCGCACCACTCCACAACCCTCAGTTTGTTTCCTGAGATTAAGAATTCCTCATATCAGTGAGGTCATATGATACATGTCTTTCTCTGATTGACTTATTTCACTCAGCATAACACCCTCCAGTTCCATCCACGTCGTTGCAAATGGCAAGATCTCATTCCTTTTGATGGCTGCATAATATTCCATTGTGTATATATACCACTTCTTCTTTATCCATTCATCTGTCGATGGACATCTTGGCTCTTTCCACAGTTTGGCTATTGTGGACATTGCTGCTATAAACATTGGGGTGCATGTACCCTTTCAGATCCCTACATTTGTATCTTTGGGGTAAATACCCAGTAGTGCAATTGCTGGATCGTAGGGTAGCTCTATTTTCAACTGTTTGAGGAACCTCCATACTGTTTTCCAGAGTGGCTGCACCAGCTTGCATTCCCACCAACAGTGTAGGAGGGTTCCCCTTTCTCCGCATCCCCGCCAACATCTTTTTATTCTGTCTTCTAGGGAATTGAGATATGAAGGCTCTCATTCAAAAGGAACCCATTATCAAACATGGTTGGGTTAAATAGGATTGTTTTGCAGGACTTTTCGATATGTTTAAACACTACTGTTCATTGGGAGTTCTCAAGGGAACAACTCCATATGCATCAGGGGATGTCTAGGAGCCTTTGGCAATATGGGTCTGGTGCTCAGGAGGGCTGGGCAGGAGGTAGAGCTCTGAGGATTGTTTCATTCAGATCTTTGACAGCATTTCTGTCACAGTGACTGCTCACTTGATAAGTGTTGCCAAATAAAGATATTTTTTAAAATTCCAAAACCAGTGGCTATACAACAGGAGTTGGAAATGCAATCTGGGTGAGTACTAAAATATATCTACCTCTGGGTGGAACCAAATAGCTTTATATATGAACTGTGTACCATCCAATTCAAATCGGCAAGCTTCTGGGTTGGGGATAAAATGTTTATAGACTGAATAAAGAGCCAAAGACAAGATGTGGTTCATTGTTTCATCTGCCTCTGAAAGAATCAGGAGGGCCCAGGGCCTCACTGGAGCAGGCTCAAGGGTTCAGAGTAAATTCAGCTCGGTTGACTGGGGACATCCTTGCCTCACAAGAAAAGCCACCCATGCCCTTGTTTGTAGAATCACGTCAGCTCTTTGTGCATTGGCAGAAGTATGCTCCCAGCTGCCCATGTATGTGGTTTCTCTGGTCATACGGTAAAAGGACTTGTGACCTTAAGTAACCCACAGGGTTTAAATGACAGAGCACAAATTTCTTTCTGGCCACCACAGTGCAGTCTGTTGACCTATCACTGTGTGTCAGCGTGGGGCAGGGTAATGCTTACTCTCAAAGACCAGTTCAACACCTGGTACCTCCATGGTTGGTTCACTTAGTCAGTGGCAGTCCCCAAACCAAGATAACCCTCATGATTTTTTTCTCTTACTCTAATTAAACTCTTAACTTGTGCCAGGCAGTGTTATGAATGCTTTATAGATATGAACCATCCCCATAAGGTAGCATCATAACTATCCCTGTTTAATAAATGAGGAAAATGCGCTACAGAACCGTAAAAGCACACAGCCCCTCACGGCAGAGAGATGAAGATTCTGGTTCTTATCTTTTCATCCAGAAGGTATCCAGAGACTAATCATATTACTTCTAGCAGAGTTTCCCAGACTTTAGTCATTCACATACCACATACCAGTGATTGTTGGCATACCTACATACCACCTTTAATATTATTTAATGTATTTTAAAACTCAACATACTCTTAAAACTTCAATTTCCCCCCAAGATCTAGAATATAGAAACTCATACAATGCATGTGTTAATTTTTTTCTAATCCACTTGAAAATAAATTCCTAACTTTTATAATTTTGTCCATGTCCTTCCTAAAATTTTTCCTATAACCATTCATGGACAGACATTTACTTTTCCTCTGAACAGCTTACATTATAAACTAGAAAATTATTCATTCCAAACATTAAATAGGTACAATCATTCAACAGAGTTAACAGTTATAAAGTATCTGGTACTCCATTCAGGGCAAGGTACTCCATCCACATTAATTCCTCATTCCACGCCCTCCCTCCGTGAAGCCGAACCTGATAACCAGAGCCCACACAGATTTCTTCCCACCCCGGGCCAAAAGTATGCACTAGGTAATTGAACATTTTACGGTAGACCATCCTACTCTCTAATTATGTCTTTCCCCAACAAGATGTTAAGCCCCTCTAGAAATATTACTGTTATATTCCCATAACCACTAATAAAAGAGCTTTGAACTTCATGCTTAGTGATTGATAAAGCACAGTCATTAATGCCTGTGGTGAAAGTGATCAGATCTAAACACAGGAAGAGCAGAAGAAAGACACGGTAATTGAGCCCCTGCTATATGCCAGGCAGCCTTCCGTTATTATCCTGTTCACTTGTAATTAATCTCCACAGCAGCACTGTGTGTAGGAAACTGAGGTGAAGAGGGGCCAAGTAGATTGCAGAGGTTCATGCTACTGGCAGGTGGCAGAGCTGGGAGCAACACGGAGATCTGGCTGATTCCAGATGAGTGGCTTTTTCTACTGCAGCAGGCTTCTGCACTCTGTTTCTAGTAGAAAAAGACACTCCAGGAGGAGGGAGGACAACCTTCTTTATCAGGAAAAGACACCACAATTTCTCATTATCTCAGAACATGAGTCCTCTGCTGACAAGTACTAAATTAATAGGCAATAGCAAACTGTGACCATTGGCAAAAGACTATGGAAAGAAAGCCTTAGCATGGATGGCCAAGGTAATTAACCATCAACACAATAAATTCCGTGGGCAAGAGTCTTGGGCAGGCTCTCATTCTCCGCTCTGAGTCATACAAGTTCCTGACTAGAGCATGGCCAATTGGTTTATGTGTCCGAATGAGCTGGGCACCTGTGGGTGCAGCAGCTGCAGGGTTTCTCATCTTGACTCATTCACAGCGGATTAACAAATCATCCCTGGGAGGAAGAGACGACCAGGCCCTTGATTCTGTTCAAAGTCTCACTTAACACTCTTGGATTGAGAGGTGGGCAGGAGTTGGCAAGCTAGAAGGGAATGACCAAAGGGGGAGCAGAGCAGCGTCTCGGGGACCCAGAGGACCTCCACATGTGTGAGGAAGGGGCACTGGCTGCCATCTGCCGACCTGCAGACGGTGTGGCTCCATGCACTGAGTTTCAACAGCTTTCCACAGCACCCTAAGCCCCTTCCTTTCGTCTGCCCTGGAGCCAGCCTATGCCGGCTCACTCTGCAGAGAGAGAGAGAGAAAGACACTTCCTAAAGAGGTCTCTTCAAATATGCAGAAAGGGGTGGGACTGGAGGGGTCTATTTCCCACAGAATGCAGATTTCATTAATTAAAACTAACTAAAATAATAACTGTCTTAAAAAGCCGAGGATATTGAATTTCAGTAGGAGCAAGTGCCATTATTTTTTTAATTTGGGGGATGGCTAGGGGATTTAACCCCTGTGTGAGCTAATATCTCAGAGCTTGAGTTTTTTTCCATAGAAGGATAACTGTTCCTTCATGCAGGATTATTATGGGAGTGAGGACTGAAGACTGGCACATGAATTTACAACAAATGTCAACTCTCTTCTTTTTCTTTCATCTTCCATGAATATCTTTTGGACTTAAAAATAAGAATCTTGGGGGGCACCTGCCTGCCTTAGTTGGTAGAGCATGCAATTCTTGATCTTGGGGTTGTGAGTTCAAACCCCATGTTGGGTATAGAGTTGACTTAAAAAAAATACTAATAATCATGGTATGTAAATTATATTTCAGTTAAAAATCTTAATCAATTCAACATTAAACTCTTCTCTTATGACCTCTATCCTCCTGATCTCTACCTTTGAAATATATTCATCCTTCAGTCTCTCTTTCAACACTCATGCCTCAAGGAAAAGAGAGGGTAGGAAATGTGTATGGGTATAACAGAATGTCCTGCCCTCTGGAAGAAAAAAATGTAGAAAGAGCTAAATTTATTCCATGGAAGATACTTGTCCTGTAAACCACAGGATCCAGGCTCTGAGGAGGCCATGTGGGAATACCTGGGGACCAGGATCTTTTCCATCTAACACTGGGCATTTTGAGCCAACTGCCTCACAGAAGAAGGAGCGCTTAATGATGACCATAGGTCATGTTCAGTCAGAGGCCAGTCTCTGAAGCATTTAACACATTTGGACTCTTTGCCCTTCTTTACCAAATTATTATCCTGCTATAATCTCCATTTTATTGATGAGCCAGTTGAAGCACAGAGAGTTTAGTCCAAGATCATCCAGTTGATAAGTGAAGAAGGCATATGCAAATAGCCATAGCATCCAGGCCTCAATCTCTCACTGCTTCCTAATGTTCAAGAGATGGGGCACCATATATTTACTCTAGGCAGCATGGCTTATGCCTCTCCCCACCTTGGACATGAACAGGTACATGCTCAGTGCTGAGCTAACCTCTCAGAGCCCACTCTCAAGAGGCAGCTGGATGAGGTTCTTTGGGTGAGAGGAGGGAAGGGTGAGAGAGAGCATCGTCCTCCAGCTTTTTAAGAAGATGGGTGCCTAAAAGATATTCCAGAGACACAGAACAAAAGGGGTGTCATCAGCAAAGATACTGATGTGTGCAAACTGCAGGAAGTGTGGGACGTTGGAAAGAGCATGAATGGGGAACAAACATGAGGCTGGAAGAAAAAGCAGGCTCCAGATCTCAGAGAGCTTTGTTTGCACCAAGGAGTTTGATTTCATCCTTCAGGTCAGTGCTCCACTAATTTCTCTGTTTTAAAGTCTTAGGAGAGTGATGGCTTATCTCCTTAAGTACTGGGTCAGGAGCCAACAACTCCAACTGTGAAGTTCCTCTGGAATCCCATGTTTCATCTTTGACAGTCAGGAAAACTCTGTGTTGTATTCCACAATATATTCATATTTGCTAATATAAGGGTAAGCTTTTACATTTATCACCAGTGGCATTACAGAAGATCTGTCCTGTTTATCCTGTGCTCTCCCATGCTCCACGAGGCCACTTTCCTCAAAGTAGCCCTTCCCTGGTTCGACAATGGTAGGTCTAGACATGAGGAGCCTGACAGTCCATCTAGGCAGTGACGTCATTGGGTTTGAATTGTAGAAAGTGGTCACAGCACAGAGAATGGCGTGGAGAGGAGGAAGGCAAGACAGGGAGACAACTGGTCAACTGGTCGGGAAACGATGCCAATGTTACAGGCAAAAGATGGTGTAAAAACCAGAAGGCAAACAATCTCCTGAGCCCTTCAGCTGGGTGTTTTTTGAGGATAAGAACCAAAAAAGAGGTATTTTCCTCAAGATGGGAAGAAATGTCTAAAATTTGGTCTAGAAGAGGATCTTTACTATTTCCTCTTCGTAATTTGTATCATCTTAATGTTGGTGCTGGATTCTCCATAGTCAGACTAGGCATGAGTTTAGGGTACCAGCAGAACCGGGGCACAGAAAGTGAAATTATAATGCTGTCATCTATTTAAGCTTTATGTCATTTTGAAAGATGAGTTTATTTAACAATTTGATACTGTTTTCATTTTTACTTTCATATGGGTGTGGGAGTACTATTATCTTTCATGATGCTCCTTAAGCTCTTAATCCAGTCCTTAAACGGGAGGAAGCTGAGTTCCTCCATCTGTGAGCCCAGAAGGGAAGGGGTTAGGGTCATTGTGCACATTCATTCCAAGGGTAAGGTTCACCCAAAGACAGAAGGGTTTTCCCAATTGCTGATGTACCATTACTGATGGGGAAAGGCACAGGGAAGTTGTACTGAGTAGTTAAAAATGGTTTCATTGCTGAAAAAAAAATGGCATACAACAGCAGCTGTGAGCCTGGCAAACAAACTTCAGGCTTCACACTTCCACACAAGTTCAGCTCTGTTTAGATCCCACTTGAGGACATGCTTGGATTCAAGCGATACATTTTACATGCCAATGGAAACACTATTTAAATAAACAGTTAATTTGCCACTATCCCTCCCTGCAAAGGTGAAGCTCTCATTTTCCTTCCCACCTTAAGCCAGAATTCAATCCTGATTTTATCAATAGAGAATGCATCATTAATTTTCCCTGACTCCTTCCAACAGGCTCTCCTCATTGTAAGCTCTTAGTTCATATCTGGCATCCTCATTTCCTGGGCAAAAAAAAAAAAAAGCCAATAACATTGGGGATAAGCCACAGCAATAATAAAAATTATGGTAATAATAATGTATCTCTCATTTATTTAGCACTTGACTCTGTGCCAGTGTCTGTGCTGGGTGATTTACATTCACTATCTCAATGGATCTCCATGAACAAATCAGCAAGATCTGTGATCATCATCACCTTCATTTTATCCACAAAAAGACGGGTTTAGAGAAAGGCAGAGCTGGGATTCAGACCCTGGCAGATGAAATCTGTCTCTCTTGGCCCATGAGCTATATTGACTGCTTTCTGCCAACAAGCTTGGGTCTTCCGTCTGGGGGGAGCTCAGCCAGAATTGGTCTACACGTACCCCTTTTTGAGTTCAACCCCTTCCTGTCAGTGGTACTTCCTGAAGCATTTCAGTGATGCACTTCTGGGTCACCTCTACCCTATGTCAGCCTTGTGGACATTAAATGCCAGGGCCACACTTGTCCTTTTTAGCTGCTGCACTTCTTTTCCTGAGGACATGCTATTTTCATTAGGATTAAAATGGCCCTCAGCAATAAATATTAAAAACCTGCCCAGTGAAAAGACCAGTTTCCTCAGAAGCTTATGAGGATTAGAATTTTTAAGTAGGCCCTGTTACATATGATCACCCCTCTCCTTCACCACCCCTTTGTGTGCTCCCACACGGGTGTGCTTTCAGCATCAATCAGATGTGGTGTTTTGCTCAAATCTGTTCATACTAATTGTCTGCCCATATTGCTGCGTGCTCTGGATAGAATGGTCCGGGGAAAATAGGACCTCACCCCTTCTCCCACCCCTGAGGGGATTCAGATTCTGTGTGCTTGATCTTTGTTGGTGGCGAGATGAAAACGCTTGCTATACATAGCAGCTTTGCTCCTTGATGTTCAACGGGCAGCCCCTCGCCTGGGGAACCTCAGCCATCCTATTTGTTACAGAGCCACCCACAGAAGCCTCAGACCAGCAGAAGCTAGGAAGCAGCTAGTGGGAATCTCTGATCCAGCAGAGAGATTTGGGAAAGTAAATTCTTTTGGGTATGGATTGTGGTTCCACTGCTTCATGGCATGATATGGTGATCCTCAATTTACTCATTTATAAGATAAAGATGATAATACCTACCCATTGGGGTTGCCAGGAGAGTTAAAGGGGACTACATAAAGTGTTGAGCACAAGGCTTGTAGCAGGGAGATGCTCTTCTGAAAATTAGTATCCTCCCCTCCCCTCTCCCCTCTCTGGCTGCAATCCTGAATAGTAGGTGAGGCATTTATTATCCTAAACATCCCTGAAGACTTGTGGTTCCTGCATTAAAAACCACATTGACTGTTTCCAGCTAATTGGGTGTCCTTGGGTCTGAGTTTCTCCATATGAATATATGAGCTTGGGAGTTTTAAAGAGTATACAGTAATTATGTTCTTGGACAAATGGTACATTTTCTAGAAAAGCACAGAGAATTTATTCAGCACCCGGAGCTGGGTAGGAATTACTTGATATATGGGTAGAAACTCACAGTAACTAATGATTTACAATAAATACTTCAGCAAAGAAAAGTCTGGGTATACTCTATATTTTATCCTTCTGGAAATGAGCTACAAAAGGTTTGCATCTTAAATCAACTGGTGGTTTGCACCAGAAGGATGTGGTCTAAATAGATTTGTATGACGGGGCAATTACTCATCATGGAAAGGATCCCAGCTGCTGTCGTGGCTTCTCCCTATGCAGTCAGTGAGCAAGCAGTTATGGAATTACAGAGCTGACCTCCTGTCCACTGCCCCAAAGTTTCCTGAGCCAGAGTCATAGGGGATGTTCATCGGTGAGACCCAGGAGGCACAAAGAGCTGTCAACACCCACAGCTGGGAATATACCATCTAGAAGGGGCCCCTTGTCTCCCTCCTTATTTTGGTCCCTGGTGCTGATTTTGGCAGGTGGCAGGAGAGCTCAGCTGGGACTGCCCCAGTTCAGGATCCTCATGGCCAGAGTGCTAAGGATGGTGTGGAGAGGTCCAGAGACTGTAGTTTTGGGGGCACAGGAAGTGCAGTTTTGTGACTCCCTGAGTGCATGACCCGGGGCGGGAAAAGCACATTTCTCTGACTTGCTGTATTTTTAGCTACACAATGGAGATGACAATTCCTACCTAAAAGACTCTTGTAAACTAATGTGCACACAAGTCGTTGGCACTCAGTGAGGATTATTATCCCACACTTTCTGTGCCAGTTCTCAATACACAACGTGCAAGATCTTCATCCTCAGCGAGCTCAAGTCTCATTGGAGGGCGATATAGAAATAGCAGAAGACAGAAAGCACACGTAGACAAACCCATGATAACTGGGACAGGAGCTCAAGGAAGATCATGAACTGGCTCCAGGAAAACGGATCCTTTCTCCCACAGCTTCCATTTCTGCCACCTTTTTGCATTTGGGTTTTTTTTTTTAGTGTCTGTGTTTTACAGTTTTAAGGCTCCGATTTTGAACTAAAAGATGAAGCTTGGCTTTGGCTGAAGCAAAAAGAAAAGAAATATACATGCCAGACGGAGAGAATTAATAGTAAGGTGTAAGACTCTTTCTCCTTCATATACAGAGAAACGTCTCATGGGAAAACAGAATCACTGTGGACAGGAGAGTTATGTGTAAGGAGGTATGGGGGAGCGAGGCAGAGAGCATCAGTTGGAATTACTGTTTTGTAAGTTCAGAAGGCTTCCCTGACCCCAATAGATAGTAAGATGAATACTGTCTTGGTATCTGAGAGCAGAGATGAACACCCGTTGCTCTAATGGCCATACTCTCACTTTTATTTTATTTTTTTTAAAGATTTTACTTATTTACTTGCCAGACAGGGAGAGAGCGCTCACGAGAGGGAGAGAGAGAGGCAGGCTCCCTGCTGAGCAAGGATCCCCATGTGGGGCTTGATCCCAGGACCCTGGTATCATGACCTGAGCCGAAGGCAGACACTTAACAAACTGAGCCACCCAGACATCCCCACACTCTCATTTTTAAAATAAATAACCAAATGGAAGGGTGGTAGTTGCATCCCATAGGTCACAAAGGAACAAGCCAAAGGCCAGACTGTGAATCCCTGATAAACAAGATGCCCTGTCCTCATAGATCTGTGCAATGAATGGGGGTAAGGGTGAGCAGGGAGTTTGTACCCACCTTCCTGAGAAGCTGCATATTCCTACGTGGACAGCACCTGCCAACCCTCACGGAACCCTGTTCCCCTCCACTAGCTGCACTTGGTGGTCCTGTGTCAGCCCTCAGCAGCACAAGAGCTGTAGCCTGAGCCCAACCCTACATGGGGAGGGAGGAACTGCCCTGTAGAATGAACCCCGATGAGGGCATGGCAGGAAGGGGACAGGGCCAAGGCAGCCAATTAATTTTCCTGTGCTGCTTAAATCGTTATCTCCCAACCTGCTCTGCTGAGAATAAGCATAACTGTCCCCAGGATGTTAAGGCCCTGTCTTTTCAGTAAATCACATGGAAATCAGAAGTAGACTCACTACGTAACTCTGAATAGAGGTACCTCAATCCACGCTCCAGTGGGAATGGTGGTTTGGTGGATAGTCCGCTCCCCTCCATGTCACATGTCACCTGCCATCTTTGAGACCTACTTGCCTCATCGTGAACAGGATTGCTAGGCATTTTCCTACTGGGCCTTTAAGACTCTTGTTACATGGATCTGGCCATTAAATAGCTATGTGTCCTCTTTATGAGGTCTCCAGCTAACAGTCACCTGTCCAAAGAAATGACATTTTACAAAGCAACACCTACTTTGATCCAGAACTAAAGTATTTAGTAGAGCAGTACCTCCTAAAAGGTGTTTCTTGGAAACATCATTGGCCCCGTGGTATGTTCCCAGAAAAATGGACTTCATGGAAAGTATACAATACAGCCTCTTTACACACTAGCACATTGAAGGTGGGAAGTATTGTTTATACGAGTTCAACCCAGCATTTCCAAAATTTATTTGGTCAATGAATTCTTTTGCTTTCCAACATCTAGAGGCAGCCCTCAGCCCTGGTTTAGTAGAACATACTTGGGTAAGTGCTGACACACTCTGGAAGGATTGCTTCTGTTCCATGCTCTCTAGTGCGGAGACAGGCATTCTGTTTTTCACCACGTGACTTCAACATCAAAAGAGTAATAGTAATGCCTCACTTCAACACTGTGTCTACAGAGGCTGACAAGCCAGCACTCTCTCACCAGCGATTGGGAGGTTTCTCTGTGCAATATGTATTGCTTCCATCTTAGGGAAACAATTAGCATTTTGTTCTACAAAAAGGCTTACTGCAATTTACTAATTTTTCCCCGTAGTAAAAATGACCAGTTTGATATCCCCTTGAAGAGATAATAGTATAACACCAGGAAAATCCACAAATGACCCAGGGGCACCATCAGGCCTAAAAACAGAAGGACCTTCACCATACTTATCATTTCCCAAGTAAATCCTACAACCAGGTCCTCTTATTACACCCATTTTTCACATGAGGAAACTGAAGGTAACTTCTCCAGGCTCTTACAAGAGAGCCCAGGCTCTTAACCACAGAAGAGCAGGTAGCTGATGGGGACCCCAAGGTGGTACCTTCAGAGTGACTGCCACCTCGGAGGCCATGGAAGTTCCTGACATTCCCTCTTCCAGATACAGAGTAGTTAAATACTTCTACATTTTTCTGCCATCCCTGCCCACTGCCCATGTCTGATGGTTCCAGGAGAACTTGGCCACAGGGGCTGGCTGTCTTCTGTTTAGCAGGGTCCTTATTAGCTGTGACCTCTACATACAGCCTCTGCCTACCTAGAGGGCTGGCTTCATGGGTCTGCATTCACACGGGGCCCTGTACTGCGCCGTTGCCAACTTGAAACTCTTAAAAATTAAACAAGTACGTGTTGCTCTGTAAAATGTCATTTCTTTGGACAGGTGAATAAGGGGCCTGCCACATTACTTTTGCCCTAGGCCCCCCAAATTATGAAGCTGGTGCTGCCTGCCTCTTTGATGTTCGTTTTGTTTGTCAAAGTGGATATTGTGGTAAGAGGATTTTGTGCAGCAAATCTCTGTGAAAGGATTCTCCCCGAAATGTATAAAGAAGGGCCACTGCAGATGATATGTAGCAACTAGCTAAACAATTTGAACACATAACACACACTCATGTTAGACAAGTATGCCTGTGACAAGGATGAGGCTCCCAAGACTCAACTCCAGCAATTAGTCATATATCCACAGGTTAGCCAAAATCCACACCTGAATCCACACCTGTTCTCTGCATCCATGTGGTTGACAAGGACCCTGTTATCAGAGAAGTGCATTGTTCTAGGACAAACTGCTTTGTTTCAGGAAGTTTTATCTACAAATTATGAGCTATCAAAATATTCATACCTTTTGATGGAGTAATCCTACTTTAAGGAATGTAGGCTAAGGGAATCTTCTTTAAAAAGGGAAGAAAATATATGAACCCTGATATTCAGGGAAGTGGTAGCAAGAAGAAAAAGAGAAAGCAAAGTAAATGTTCAGAAACAGAGGGATGGTTAAATTGAGTTCAACTTAGTGGAAAATGTGTCAGGAGTTGGTAAACTTTTTATATAAAGGGCAGAGTAAATATTTTAGGATTTGCAGGCCGTAGGGTTTCTGTAACCACTAATCAATTCTGCCACTGTAACAGCCGCAAACAAAGCAAAAATGAATAACCATGGCCAAGTTTTAATAAAACTTTATTTGGAAAAACAAGCAATGGGCCAGACTTGGCTAACGAGAAGTTGTTTGCTAATCCATGGCATCATCATTTGAATGATGATTGTGAAGACTGTATTACATGGGGTAGTTAATGAAAATGAGCAGGATAAAAAAACTGTATATCCTCAATGATTGCAACTGTATGTTTGTATGTCTGTATATTTTAAAATCTGGAAAGAAAACATACATATATGCAAGTGGTAGTTGGGCTGGAGAGCTAGGATTATAGGGTGATTTTCTTTTCTTTACTCTGAGATTTTCTCAGCCTTGATGTTCTTTCATATATCTAATGCTGAGTTATGTATAAAATAGATATAGGTGCCCATCCCTTAAAACCAAGCAGCCAGCGATGCTTAGGAAGCATGGGCTGTGCTTATGCAATCTCCACTTGCATAATAGCCTCTGCTTCCCAAATCTTTAGTCCCCAACATTTGGAGGTTTCCCTTCAATTAGCATTATATCAAAAAGGAGGACACTTTTGCTGACCAGTGCTCAGCTGGGCCCGTGGCCACTGTGTTGGATGGCCTTTTCCAGGGAAGCTGGGCACATCACTGAGCATTCCACACTCTGCAGTGGGGAGAGAGAGGAAAGAGAAGTGACATTCTTTGAAAACCATGCTAACTCTATCTTACGATGGATCCACCAGTTAATAACTGAACATAAGCTATCATGAATTTGCGTTGGGAGACCACCTGCCTAAAAGACTCTCTTGTTTTGTTTTGTTTTATTGAACTATGGGGTGGTCTCCATTAGTGGATTTCACCGTATACAGATTTAGTCAAAGCCATTATTATATTTAAATTTGTTGAGCTGGAGTTTTATAAGAGATTTATCCCCAAAGGAAATCGACTTGCTTTTGTATATGTGTTCATTTCAAAATGCAGTATCTTGTCTCGTTAAATCCCAAAGAATGAGGGATTATAACAAAACGAAGCAGGGACTGCTTTTATTAAGCAGGCCAAACAATGTGCAGTAAAGACGATGAATTTTCTTTTCTTCCTTTGGGATTGCATAATTGAACCTGAGTTGATATAAGGGAAGACTTCTGAATGAGACAAACTTGAAAACAATCTCATTTAAAATAAAAACACATTTTTTTTTCTTTTCTGGAAGGATCTGATATTAAATAAGAGATTTTTTTCTCTAGTGCTCCAGTCTGTTAGTTATCATAACAAAATAATTTCCCAAACTATACCTCTTGTTACTGGTTGTCATGGAAATAGTTGTGCTATATCCACAGTTGAGAATTAAAATATCACAATGAAATTCATAGAGAGGAGAGTGCTTGGAGAAGTCTTTAATTTTAATCTGCATGCATCTGATAATCACCTCAAAGATAAATGGTTATCATTTCCTTTATCCACAATTGATCAAAAAAAGTCAGGCAAATAGGAAGGCCCTCTTCTCTTTTGTACAAATTGTTGGGTCTACATTTTGTAGACCCTGGTAAGAACTGGGAGAAAGATGTTCAATCACCTGGCAATTGTAAAAATAGAAGGCTTTAGGAAATATTAATTAAAGAAACATCTTTTGACAGCTTGATCTATGCCTGATACTATGTTAAAGGCTTTACATATATTAGCTAATTTAATCTTCATAGTAGCCCCAGGTATAGACGCTGACATTGTACCCATTTTACAGACTAAAAAAACAATAAGGTCAAGCATCTTGCTCAAGGTCACAGAGTTACTAAGTTGTTGAGCAAAGACTTGAACTCAGGTCACTGGGATTCTAAAACCTCTCTTAGTAGCTAGTCCAGTATGTTGCCTCACCAAAGAGAAAGGTCCTAAAGGATTGGGAAAGGGAGGACTTTTTTTTTTTTTTTTTTGTATATCAAAAGAGGATTCTCCCAGGAAAAAAAATTCTTTGGGGTAGGAGTGGAGGAAGATAATTTTACATTGTTTGTAGAATGTGACTCTAGTCTATGAAACCAAAGACCAGTGGTTTAATCAGGTGCTAAAGATGGAGTAGAGATGGGAAAAACATGAACAGTCAAAATGATCAGGAATTCCAGGATCTAATTCCCTGTTTCTAAAACAGAACAAACAACAACAACAACAAAAAACCTGAAAAATTTAAGGTTATTTATCATTTGAAAATAACCTGAAAGTTGCGGATGGGGCATAGGGTCAGCTGGAAACTAGTGTTTCAATAGCTTCTCTTAGGAGATTTGGACATACATTCTGTCATATCATATCCATGTGCTTATACATGCATAAACATAGTTACCCAATTTATCTGGCTTAATAATGGACTATATGATATACCCTATATAGTGTAATACAATATATATACATAAGAAACCCATTTTAAAGCATTTTAATTAAAAAAATAAACTATATTCTACATTTACTTACCTTTCTTATTTATAGAGCATATTAATTTAACATTTTCTTTTTTTTAAGATTTTATTTATTTATTTGAGAGAGAGAATGAGAGAGAGAGAGAGCACATGAGAGGAGGGAGGGTCAGAGGGAGAAGCAGACTCCCTGCTGAGCAGGGAGCCCGACACAGGACTCAATCCTGGAACTCCAGGATCATGACCTGAGCCGAAAGCAGTCACTTAACCAACTGAGCCACCCAGGCACCCTTAATTTAACATTTTCTTAATGACTTAGGGTAATCACCAGAAACATTACATATTATTCTATTCCAAAGTTCATGGCTTTAGGTGTCATTGAATTCTAGGGAACTCTCTGCTCCTACCTCACGTGACATCAGGCTACTATGCTCTTAGAAACCTGAAGCTTGTAATTTGGAGGCAGGGTGGGTCTTAAGCAGTGTCAAGAAAATAGTATGTGCTTTGGAGTTTTAAAGACTGGGATTGACTCCCAACTGTGTGTTCTTGTGTAAGTCACTTAAGTTTTGTGAGCCTGAGATCTTCTCATCTATAAAAATGGGAATAAATTGAAATACCTTACTTAGAGCATTGTTTTGAGGATAAAAGAGAATATATATATATAAAGGAACAAAGTTAAAAATGCTTAGTAAATGGAAATTTTTTTTATTTATGTCACCTTTTTGTCAGTATCCTGGTTTCCTACCATTTTTACTCCAGCAAAATCTCAGCTCTTAATTAGCTCACTCTTTCAAGCTGTGGACTGATAGATGACAGCTGATAAAGCTTCCTAAAATTAAGCCCTGGGTAAGAATAAATAGGCTCTGAGCAAATAAAAGGCATAGTTCTCAGATTGCTTAAAACCAGACTCCCAGCTCCTGATCTCTGATCTAGAATCTTGAACAGGGACGGTAAACAGGTTTCATCTTGTGTGCCAACTCCAGTCTCTTGGAAGTGGCTGTCTGTAACACTGGGTTGAAAAGGATTCTGTACCTGGGTCCTAGTTCAGCATGAAAGAGGACAGTGATCAATTAGTAATGTCTGCCTTGGGCAAGGGATGGGGTGGGGTGAGGTGGCTGGCACATCAGTCACATATTTGCAAAACCTAATCTAGGTTCTCAAGCTTTCCGACTCAATTATCTTCCTATAAATGAGGGGTGTATACATGTATGAATATATGTGTGTATAAACCCACATACATAAACCCTTATACGTGTATACAAATTCATTCATGTGTCTTTATTGAAAAGTCTGAATGCATTGGGGATTCTAACATGAAACAGTTTTATTTTTCACTAGTCAGTGTTCTCTGCTGTTATGTTTAAGGTCCCTTTGGGCATCTTCCATGACTTTTTGTAAAACTTAATTGTTTAAAAAAGAATTAGTGCAGCCCAGTTTGAAAGTCTAATCCCAAAACTAATCCCAGTTTGAAAGTCTAATCCCAAAACTCTCCTTTTCTCTGTAGCACAGGCTGGATCTGTATTTCAAGACACTTGCAGAAGTGAGGGCAAGTGGGCTTCCCTTTAATTCCTCTTCCCCTTCCCCCTCCTAGGTCAGGCTTTGGGATACTTCGGTTCCCCCCAGCCCCATCCATTTCTGGGTCTCTGGGTTTTCTGGGAAGGGGAACTTGGGAGAGGGCAGAACTCCCTGGCTGCCTATCTATAATGGAAGACAGTTTGGTCTCACTCTGGCGTGGCTCAGTTTTGTCTGCCAGCAGTGGCTTCTGTGCATGGAGAGTTTACACGTGGTTTTAAGAGGTGATGGTCGTCTTTACTCCACCTCTCTGTTGCTGACAGGTAGTTGTGTCTACCTTTGTAGACATAGTTCCTCACCTCTACCCCCCTCTCCAGATGGGGCAGCCTTCACTTGGTTGCCACCTGGGTAGCCCCATAGCTTTTGCCTTTTGCACTGGAGCTGTGGGTAATTGACATTATACATTTCAAAGGTAAAAATGGATCAATGCCCCCCCCCCCCCATATTCTTCTCAAGTACACTACACTGTTGTGGGTCAGCCTGCTATCATTAGAGACCTCTAGGAAAGAGGCAGACTCCAGACTCCACATTCCTCATGCTACAAACTCCAGAGGATGCATTGAACTCCCACTCATTCTCTCTCCACCCTCTGCTCTACCCCACTGGCAGGGCCAAGGAAGATCTTCAGGTTTCTAGCTGAAAAGAATATGCAGTTGGCGTGGGGAGATGCTGGTCTTCCCTTCATTGGGAACCCTTAATTTCTGAGGCATTCTCTTAAGTGCCCCTTCTTTATGTTTATATGGTTTATATTCAGCTCTAAGTTCAGCATCTGGTGCTGGGCGAACATCAGAAGCTCAGGCAGTCGGAAAGGAAAGATGGATATAAAGTGGGGGAGAGCGAGAACGAGCTGCAACCCACGAGGATGAACTGGAACATGTGTCAATCCTTCACTGTCTCTCACTTCAAAGATGGGGAGTCTTTTAGAACCTGGTGCCATTTGCAATGGAGCTGAACACACATCTGACCCAGGAGTTGAGCTGAAGGAGGAAATCTGATAAGAACCAGAAGAGCTGTGGGCTGTAAAATGCTTGTAAAATATGCTAGCGGGTTCCTGACAATATGCTTGAGCATAAGCTCGGTGTCTGAGCTTCTAAGAGAAGGCTGCTGCCTCCCTTCTGCCTTGCGGTTCTCCTGGGAATTCCCCTTGTGGCCAATCCTGGCCCAGACGGTACTGAGAAGGGGATTCTAGAGAACAGTTCTAGCTTGGCTAAGTTACACAGCACAAAATGCCTAGGACTTTTAACTCCAGTGATTCTTTTGTTTCCACCCACTTCCAGTCTTCTCATCTAGACGTGGATGGGGATCAAAATTGGATGGTGGCTAGTGGCAGTACAGCTAATCTCTTAAGAGTCCTGGATGGGAACCTAAACCCATTTGTTTGAATGTGGGCTCCCTGATTCCTCCTGTTCTCAACTTTGGGTCCTGGTCACCATTTCCAAGGCAGTAGGAAATGTTTCACTACATAAGACTGTATTTACCTAAGATTGTATTTTATCACACTCTGTAAGGTTCTATTTCACAACCATTAGATGAGATTATACTTTAAAAGAATCTTCTGAGAAGGAAGGGATCAGTACCTGGACCATGCTAGTGTACTGTTAGCTGTTTAGACATTTCTCTCTATCATCACCTGAAAAAGTATAGAAGTATAACAAGCAAATTTAAAGTATAATGACAATTTTGCTAATTTATATCTGTACCCCAGACTGGAAAATCCAAGCCAGTGCTTTTTAAACTATGAGAGGACGAACCATGAGAGACAATGGACTCTGAAAAACAAACTGAGGGTTCTAGAGCAGGGGGGGGATGGGTTAGGCTGCTGATGGGTATTAAAGAGGGCACGTTCTGCGTGGAGCACTGGGTGTTATACACAAACAATGAATCATGGAACACTACATCAAAAACTAATGATGTAATGTATGGCGATTAACGTAACAATAAAAAAATTTAAAGAAAAAAAACTATGAGAAGAGTGTAAAAAATGATATCAACTACTTGATAGTTATTAAAGAACTCAGAATCCATTCACTTGGATATTGATATTAGGGAAAACATAAAAATGTAATAGATATTTTATTGATTGATACATATAATATCTAATTCTAGGGCTTGGATTAGAAAGACATTATTCAGGATATAAATATAGATGTATAATAGAGACGCTTATGAAATAGTTCATGAGGTTAAATGAACTGTACTCTACATTGATTCCTAAGTGATTTCCTGAATATGGTTTGCTTATAATTTATGTTACATTCACCCATATCCATCCACTACCAAAAAGGATCTGAGGTGACTGATTTTCTAGACTTAACCTAATCCTGTGCATAATTCAAGATAAATAAACAATGAACTATGTATGATTTATTTAACTCTTTCACTAAAGCTGTCTAAATATTTTCTCTAAGTACTAAATATTTCTAAATCATACAGGATATATTTAAATTCAGTCACTGATTTGTTGAAAGTAAATGTAATAAAAACCTACAACTACATGCACACACATGCAAATGTTCAGAAAAAGGCATGGGAGGATTCAATCCCAAGTGTGAGCAGCAGTTCTCACTGAGGAGGAGAGAGGCACTGTGGAGGGAGGAAAAGGGGGGATAATTGGTATTAGGGGAGAAAAAGAAGGGCTTTCATTTGCAATTTTTACAATACATGTGTGTTCATGTACTACTTGTATATTTAAGGAAACAAACATTTCTAATTAAAAGTTAACGTCAATTTTAATTTAAAAAGGCATAGATCTGTAAAAAATTTAAACAGACCGATTACCAGCAATGAAGTTGAATCAGTAAACAAAAACTCCCAACAAACAGAAGTCCAGGACCAGATGGCTTCACAGGCAAATTCTACCAAACATTTAAAGAAGAGTTAATGCCTGTTCTTCTCAAACTATCCCTAAAAATAGAAGAGAAAGGAAAACTTCCAAATTCATTCTAGGAGGCCAGTATTACCCTGATACCAAAACCAGATGAAGGCACCACTAAAAAAGAGAACCTATAGGCCAGTAGTCCTGATGAACATAGATTCAAAAATCCTCAACAAAATACCCGAATCCAACAATACCTTAAAAAAATCATTTACTGTGATCAAGTGATCAAGTGGGATTTATTCCCGGGATGCAAAGGTGGTTCAACATTTGCAAATCAATCAACGTGATATATCACATCAATAAGAGAAAGGATAAAAGCCATATGATCATTTTAATAAATGGCAGAAAAAGCATTTGACAAAGTACAACGTTCATTCATGATAAAAACCCTCAACAACGTAGGCCTAGAAGGAATATACCTCAACTTAATAAAGGCCCTATATGAAAAACCCACATCGAACATCATACTCAATGAGGAAAACCCAAGAGCTTTTCCCCTCAGGTCAGGAACAAGACAAGGATGTCCACTTTCACCACTTTCAAAATAGTACTGGGAGTCCTAGCCACAGCAGTCAGATGACAAAAAGAAATAAAAGGCATCCAAATCAGTAAGGAAGAAGTAAAATTTTCACTATCGTGAAAACGATTGCACATGATATTATATAGAGAAGACCCTAAAGACTCCACCAAAAAACTGCTAGAACTGGATAAACAAACTCAGTAAATTTGCAGGATACAAAATCAATATACAGAAATCTGTTGCATTTCTACACACCAATAATGAAGCAGCAGAAAGAAATTAAGAAAACAATCCTGTTTACAATTTGCACCAAAAATAATAAGATACCTAGGAATAAACCTAACCAAAGAGGTGAAAGACCTGTACTCTGAAAATCATAAAACACTGATAAAAGAAATTGAAGATGATACAAAGAAGTGGAAAGACATTCCATGCTCATGGGTTGGAAGAACAAATATTATTAAAATGTCTATACTACCCGAAGCAATCTACACATTTGATGCAATCCCTATCAAAATACCACCAGCATGTTTCACAGAGCTAGAACAGTCCTGAAATCTCACGGAACCATAAAAGACCCCAAATAGCCAAAGCAACCTTGAAAATGAAAAACAAAACTGGAAGTATCATAATTCCAGACTTCAACTTATATTACAAAGCTATAGTAATCAAAACAGTATGATACTGGCACAAAAATAGACACATAGATCAATGGAACAGAATAGAAAACCCAGAAATAAACTCATGATTATATGGTCAGTTAATCTTTGATGAAGGAGAAAAGAATATTCAGTAGGAAAAAGAGTCTCTTCAACAGATGGTGCTGGGAAGACTAGACAGCTACATGCAAAAGAATGAAACTGGACTACTTTCTTTCACCATATCCAAAAATAAACTGAAAATGGATTAAAGATCTGAAACCATTAAAATTCTAGAAGAGAGGACAGACAGTAATTTCTTTGACATTGACTATAGCAACATTTTCTAGGTATGTCTCCCGAGGCAAGGGAAATAAAAGCAAAAATAAACTAGGAGTACATCAAAATAAAAAGTTTCTGCACAGTGAAGGAAATAATGAAACTAAAAAGCAACCTACTGAATGGGAGAAGATTTTTGTAAATGACATATCCAGTTAGGGGTTAATATCCAAAATATATAAAGAACTTCTACAACTCAACACCCAAAAGACAACCCAATTAAAAAGTGGGCAGAAGATATGAACAGACATTTCTCCAAAGAAGACACACAGATGGCCAACAGACACAAAAAAAGATGTTCAATAAGACTAATCATCAGGGAAGTGCAGATCAAAACTACAATGAGATATCACGTTACACCTGTCAGAATGGCTAAAATAAAAAAACACAAGAAACAACAAGTGTTGGTGAGGATGTGGAGAAAAAGGAAGCTTTGTGCCCTGTGGGTGGGAATGCAAACTGGTGCAGCCACTTTGGGAAACAGTATGGAGGTTCCTCAAAAAGTAAAAAGAACTACCCTCTAAGATCCAGTAATCATGCCACTGGATATTCACCCCCAAAATACAAAGATACTAATTCAAAGGGATACATGCACCCCTGTTTTTTGCAGCATTATTTGCAATAGCCAAATTATGGAAGCAGCCCAACTGTCCATCAACTGACGAAAGGATAAAGATGTGGTATATATACAACAGAATATTATTCAGCCATAAAATGAAATCTTGCTATTTGCAACAACATGGATGGAGCTAGAGAGTATGATGCTAAGCGAAGTCAGTCAGGGAAAGACAAATACCATATGATTTCACTCATATATGGAATTTAAGAAACCAAACAGACCAACAAAGGGAAAAAGATTAAGAGATTAAGAGAGAGAGAGAGAGAGAAACCAAGAAACAGACTCTTAACTATAAAGAACAAGCTGACGGTGACCAGAGGGGAGGTGGGTGTGGGGATGGGTGATATAGTGATGGGGATTAAGAGCACACTTATCATGACGAACGCTGAGTAATGCATAGAATTGTTGTGTCACTATATTGTACACCTAAAACTGATAGAACACTATGTAGTTAACACTATGTCAACTACAGTGGAATTACAATTAAAAACTTACTAAAAAAAATTATGTCGGTTTAAAAAAAGGCTATGTAGGAGGTGTCTATAACCCTGAGCTCAACCCATGACCTGGGATTCCTAATGTTTAAACAAAGTTTAACCAGTGAACGGGTAGATTCTCCCTGGCTACACACCCTTTCTGCTCACGTGGCTGCTATAAGTATTTGATGGGGTCATGGATATAAAACACTTTGCAGAGGAACTGGCATATAGTTAGCACTTAACTATCAGGAATGACTGCCGTCTTTATGGGTTCACAACAAAATGGCATAGACCTGGATGAAAGTCATTACATTGTATGCCTGCTAATAATTATAATGAACTTTTCTATTTTTGGTGTGAAAAGATCTTTATCATATAGTAGTGTGAAAAAAGCAATATTTAAAAGCATGCTCTGGGTGAGTACAATTTTATAAAACTCTGGAAAGTGTGTGTATGCTTGCATTTTTGGCATGTGTGTGTGTAGAATTGGTACGAGGTTAATCTATACACCAGAACATTAAAGTGGTCATCTCTAAGTGGAGATTGCAGGTGGTCTTCTTCTCTTATGCTGTTTTTACCTTTACTTTTAAAATTTAGGAAAGTCAAAAACATTTAAATCAAAGACTCCATTAAGTTCAACATCATTTAAGTAAGATGATCTGGAAAGAGTACCTTCCAGGTGGCTCTTTTCCACAGTCTTTATTTTTCATTTGTCCCCTTGGAGATGAGGCGTTTACACTGTGTACACTCATATACTTTTGAGACCATATACTGCATGATAGATATAATTTATATATACATAGTCATGTGTATTTGTGTATATACATATCCAAATACAGAAGTAGTAGACAAAAAATGAACATCTTCACACTAAGTAAGTAATCATTATAATACAAATAATTAAATAATTTTCATTTTTTAAAAAGTTACATGGGGACGCCTGGGTGGCTCAGTCAGTTAAGCGTCCGCCTTTGGCTCAGGTCATGATCCCAGGGTCCTGGGATCGAGCCCTACATCAACAGGGAGCCTGTTTCTCCCTCTGCCTCTGCCACTCCCCCTGCTTGTGCTCGCTCTCTCTCTCTCTCTGATAAATAAATAAATAAAATCTTTAAAAAAAAGTTACATAGATAAATTGTAAGGGAAGTGTGGATAGGGGTGTGTGTGTGTGTGTGTGTATACAATCCATTTTTTCTTAAAAGTATTTAGTGGATTGTGCTGATTTATACACATTGCACACACACATAATATAAAATCTAAGGCAGCTGTCCCAATTGTTAGTAGTCCAGATAAACTCACAATAGCCTCAGCACCAGGAGAATGAGCCCCAGGTTTTCTTGCTCTGGTGTGTTTTCCATGGTGCAAAGTCCATGGGGGCAAAGAGCAGTGAGGCAGCATAGGTTCACCCAGAGTCAGACAGTGGTGCCAAAGGAGTTTTCCAGAGAATGGGTGGGCTCAGTACAATCTCCCATCGGAACCACGCTGCCCATTCCTTGTGCTGTCTTCTGCTGTCTACTTCCCAACTCCCTCCTAAACTCCAGCTCAGATCATCCCACCATGTGCGGGGCTACTCCTAGGAGCCATGTACTTATTTTACATCTGGAATTTCTCCTTATATGATTATTAGAATGAGGAGCCACTACCCTCCCGCTGCACCAGCATCACCCCCCACCATGCCTGGTAGGAGCTGGGACAGAACAGCTGGGACTCGGCTTCCCCGCAGGCTCTGCCTCAGTTGGCTGAACTCCATCCATGACCCCAATTCACCTCACTCTACTGAGGTCCAGAATGAAAATAGTCTATATTCTTGTCCTGCCCGTGGCTTCCAATATCTCCTCTAAAACCCATGATTTAATTTATTCTGGATCTACCAGCTACACCTGAGCCATCTTCCCCTTCTTCATTGTTAGTTCATTTAACATATCTTTTCTGGCCAGCACCACCCAACACTCTCTCGCTAGTTCCTGTCCTTCTAAAATGTCTTTGTTCTTGGGATGCATGGGTGGCTCAGTCGGTTAAGCTTCTCCTAAGGCTTAGGTCATGATCCTAGGGGAGCCTGCTTCTCCCTCTGCTTGTGTTCGTGCTCCTCTCCCTCTCAGATAAATAAATAAAATCTTAAAAAAATAAATGTCTTTCTTCTCTCCTTCTGAAAGGAAACACATCTCAGGATTTCCTCACACTCCTTCCTTCTCCGTATCATCTATCAAACCTCCTTCCACTATTTTCCACAAAGAAGAGGGTAATTTTGCATGATAATATCAAAAACAGAGGCGCCTTGCTGGCTCAGTGAGTAGAGCACGGGACTCTTGATCTCAGGGTTGTGAGTTCAAGCCCCATGGTGGGCGTGTAGCCTACCTAAAATGAATAAATAAATAAAATAATAGTAATACCAAAAACATACACAATTCTTAAGGCAATTTTTATATATTAATCTGTACAAAAACCTTCAGGGTAAGTACATTATTAGCTACAGCTTACAGATGAGGGGACGGGGCCACAGAACCATTAAACAGCTTGCCCAAGGTTTCATAGCTTCTAAGTGGTGGCGGGGGGGTTCAAGCCAACTCAGTCTGGGGTCAGAGGCCAGGCGCTCAATGACAGCACCTCCCTCCCTCACACAATCTCTATAATTGAAGTCCAGGGCAGTGTGGTCACTGATCCACGTGCTCACTCTCACACGCAAAGGAACTGTGGCAGCTAAGTTATATTCCTGAAGAAGAGGTTTCTGCAGCTTCCTTCTTACCAATTCCTTCCTGGGACCTTAGTCCAGAAACTTGGTGGTCGGGATGTGAGTTGACTGTTACTAAAGACAAAAAGTCAGTCACACAAACAATCCTGGTCTGTGGCTGTTATCCCGCCTTGACTCTTTCCTTGAGCAGCCATTTATCTGCTAATGAAGATGATCACATCACAGATCTGAAAGGGGTAAAAGCAGGTACTAAAACACCTACTACACCCTGGGCATTATCCTAGGCAAGGTCACCTGAATTAACTTGGTTTGATTCAAGAAGATGATCGGGGGCAGGTATGACCATGGGGAGGGTGGGGATCTGGAGTCAACAGCAGGCAAAATACAAAGAATATTAAATTAAATTTAAATGAGAAGTGCTTTAGTTATTAACAGAAGAGAAAATGAAATGGCACTGTGCATCTATTGCCATTTAGACACTGAGCAGTCTGAAAAATCAGTCCACTCAGTCATAAAAGCTATAATAGACTGACTCTCGAGTCACGCCCACATATATTTTCGTAATAGATTTGAATGAGAACATGCAAATAAAATGCGTGGCCCAGAGGTTTGAAATGATCCATTTGACCTGATCTCAAAGTAGTGCAACAAAATATAGTTAATAAGATCAATACACAAAGGACGGGTTTCCCCTGCTTGCTTTTAAAAATATTTTATGTAAACCACTCTGTATTTCCATGGAAACACAAAGAGAACCTCATAGTGAGGTGAGCAGGAAGTGGCAGAGAAAAGGGACAGATTAGCAGCCTTGGTTACTGTTAATAATTACCTGTGTAAAGATGATTGTGCAATTTCCAAAAGCAATCTTTGTAGCTGTCACTCACTTGTGATCTCAGGTTTCACTGGGATTGGAAACCAATGGTTTTGGTTCATTTCATTTGCATTCAGAGAGGCTCCCCGCCCCCCCCCCCCCCCC
Source organism: Callorhinus ursinus (assembly GCF_003265705.2). NCBI lineage: Eukaryota > Metazoa > Chordata > Mammalia > Carnivora > Otariidae > Callorhinus > Callorhinus ursinus. Next base: position 21,817,635 of record NW_027397101.1, read on the forward strand.
CCCCCCCCCAATCCAAGAGATGATAAAGTTCTTTTTCTCCTGTCTTGCTTAGAAAGAGCACTCAGCTGCAGGAGAAAAGGCACAATCTGTTTAGCCTTAAGGTTACCTACTTTTTCATTCACCCAGCTCTTGGCTCCCGGTGATTTTTGTTCAGGGTTCGAGAAGAGTTAGCCAAATGCCCGGAGAAGCAGCTGTTTCTCAGAAACAAACTGAGAAGATAAACAATCGACCCTCCTGTTCCTCAGCTGGGGAAGACAAATGGCTGGCCAACAGGTTCAAAAAAGTGATGTTTTCAAGGAGTGCCTACCACTCGACTTGAGAACATATTTTCCAATGAGTGAAAGGCCTGTGGACCTTGTGGAGCTGGGACCTTCTGTACTGTAAAGGAATATGGTGCTCAGACATAAGAAAAGAGCCTAAGAAGATCACACCAGTTCCTCTAGCCTTTAATTAGCTGCATCTCCACGGAAACACTTTCCCCTTTTCCCAGTTGTCTCTGTAAATCAATTTAGAGCCACTTTGCTTAGGCTCCAGGCAGACAGAGCAGGATCACAGCTCTTCCAAGAAGTGTGAGTTTCTCCCATTTATCATCCTAGGGTGCTTGCTTCAAAGCTGAGTCCGAGGACTACTCAAAGGCAAACAAATCTAAACAAAACGGGCCTCTGCTGTCTGGATTGGGTTGAAAATCTTGAGAATGTGTGGCAGAAAATTCCAAGCACAGACCTGGAAAGTGATTTGCAAGAGACCTCACAAAGGGCTTAGAAAAAATAAACAGTCAATGAACTCCCCTCCACAAACACACACACTCACTCAAGCCATGGGACTGGAATAGAAATGTGAACTTTATTGGAACCCGTATTTGGCACAGGAATTGGTTTTCCCAGCTTTGGCCTTCAGCAAGGAGGTTACTACTGAATTATTGACAACGCTGCCAAGCTTGACAGCCTTTTTACATTTATTGGTTCCTACTGCAGCCTGTAAATATTTAAGCTATTTGTGGTGTTGGGAATGTGATTATGTGATTAGAATTAGTGGATTCTCTGATAAGGAAACCCGTGGGGTTTATAGATTTAAAAAGAGTATAAAAATGTGTGTGTGTGTGTCGTGTGTGTGTGTGTGTCTAGCTGATTTCAGTCACTATAAAAAAGAGAGGTACTGAGGTTTTAAAGCCAAAACAGAAGTCTAGTCCCAAAGCATGAAGCATCTGAACCCAAAGAATTTTGGACGAGCATTTTCAAGTGCTTTTCAGTCCGTGGACATCTGTTGACTTACTGAGAAACACCTGAGGGGCAAAGGAAACTCTTGTAATTTGGCCATCTGGTCATCTTCTGGTTCAAGCATCTGTTCTTCTGGACCCTCTTCCCTAGACCACCAGACAAGTAGCTTTCAATGCTTTTTGATCTTAGCCTACTGCAAGAAATGCTTTTTCACCATGCCACTCAGGATATTTGCAACACACTCATAGATATTATGGAAATTAATGTTCCTAAAATAATACGCAAAGTCCACTTTGGTATTTTCTGTTCTATTCTGTTGTATTTTCTCAAATGCTTGTCATGACTCACTAAATTAATTTTATGTCTCACTAATGAATTGTGTCCTGCTGTTTGAAAACATTGTACTAGCATGAATTAGGCTGAAGTGCAGAACCTGTAATCACCCTGTATCCCAGCTCCTAACACTTGGCCGCTTGATAAGTATTTGCTGAATAAATGAATGGCGAACCAATAAATGGATTAAATTGAAGTTAATAATATCTATCCAGTATGTTAAGCAGAAATATTGGTCAACCTGGAATATCATTTAATTTACAAATTAGAAAAGGTACAATCATAAAATCAAAGGGAAATGTTACCTTTCCAGTGGTGGTTTTGGATATTTCAGTGAATATCATTACCTTTTAGCCAGCTCCTTGATAGTAATAATAATAACTAATAACTATGGCAGTAGCAATCATAATAATAAGAGTCCACACTTATCGATCAGCTACCATGTATGCTGGGAGGTGATGCTATGAAGATGGATGCCCCTAGTTCCTGTTCTTGGAAAGTTCCTGCTATGACCTTCTGCATCTCCCAGTCCAGAAACCAAATGTCCTGGAATTCTAATTACAGGCAACATTATGGTCTTTGGCTAAATGGAAGTGATATCTCTAAGGGAGCTGGAGGTGGGAGGGAAAAGATCCATATGCAAACAGCTTTCACAGACTACTTTTCCACAAACAAAGACACAAGGAGGTAGAAAAGGAGTAGAGGATGCATTGCTGCTATTAAAGAATTGTTCTGGACAACTTGTCTTGCCCTAAACAAAGACACTATACCATCATGTGGAAACTTTGTCGTGATAGCAAGGGAATATAACACATTGACTAAGGGCTTTTCTATGGTCAGAAGAATCTGTTCAAATCCTAGACCCCTTACCAACTGTGTGGCAGGGGTCAAGTTGCATATTCTTTCTTTGCCTCAACCATAAAATGGCGACCAAGTATGGTCTATTTCATCGGGCCGTTTTAAAGCAGAAGTCACAAATGCAACTGCCTACAGGGGCCTGGCAATAATGTCAATGAGGTAAGGGGGTAAAAAGTTCGGAGATAATGTGGGCTGTGGAAAACTGAAGAGCCCAGACCCTCTTTAAAGCACATTCAAATTTATATTTGGGAAACAAGAGTTCAGTCTATGGGCCAAATTGGCCTGCGTGCCACCAGTTTGCAATTAAATAAGACAATGGTCATAAAACACTTCTCACAGTGCCTAGCACATAGTAAGCACTCCATAAATTGAAGCTATTATTAGCTATTTTTTTTTATCACATTTGTAAAATCCCTGGAACCATTTGCAGATTCTCTTTAAGAGAGAAAATAAATGGTCTCAGAATTACTCCTTTGCATGCCTCAGTTAATGGCATCATTAAAAATATAGACGGGCCTTAGGCGAATCCAGGGATAAAGGAACTAGAGGGGCCTGTGGTCTGTTGTCTGCAGATGAGAGAATATGAACAAGTTCATGCCTAGGAAGCCAGAACCATCTCTGGGCCCACACTTCGGGGACCCTCCTGTAGCATTTGCAACAATGAACAGCGAAGCGGTCATTTGCAGAGAAAAAAATGCATTCCTGACAGCTGGTGCTAAACTCCTGCCTGTCCCTTCCAAGGCAAAGGAATAGAAGGCTCTGGAGTTGGGCAGACCTGGGTACAACCCTCATTTCTGCCACTTGCGGTGCACCAGGTGAACGTAACCAGCAGGCACGAACGCTTTCTCCTCTGTTGTAATGGGTTAGCAGTAACCGTCCAGCCAGCACTTGGCCGTGTAAGAGGGGCCCAATACTTTTAACCTTCCTTCCTCCCCATTTCCTGTGAATGGTTTTAAATGGTGGTGGCTTATTTTTTTCTCAAACATCATCTTGATTGCCATCTGCCTAAAAATGGGAACAGGATGGTGCCCCAAACCTCCTTTGTCCTGCTCGGTCCTCATCCCTCCACTGCCTTCCCTGATTCACTCCCATGGGTCCCAAATGACCCAAATGGCTGCCCACCCTTCCCTCATTCTGCGGTCATTCACAGAAACGTGCCATTCTACTCGGGCTTCCGCCCAGCCTCACCGAGTCCATCAGGCTTACTAGAAAGCTCCCCAAAGGGCAATAAAAAGTTTATGTTAACCTCAGGCCCACCTGCAGCATCTCTCGAGTACACATCCTCCTGTCTGCGCTCCTCCTTTGATTCCGGGCTTTGTAAATTTTTTACCACATGTTGTCAAAAGCCTGGCAGATCCCCAAATCCTTCCCTGATAACACTCTTTCTCTTTAAACAACCTGGCAGCACTTCTAAGTGAGAAAAAGCCCTAAAATAAAATACACTGTGTTTAGTCTCTAAGGTCATTTCCTGGCTTTGTCCTGCAGTTTCTGTTTCCTCTAACTAATCACCAAGCGACAGTCCTGGATTTATTGTGAGGCTACTTGAAAGTTTGGGTGAGCCTCTCGGCCAGACTGCACACCCCCTCCATCACTCTTCCTCCCACTCTCAACAATTTATCATTTGCTGTGATTTAGTGTGGGGGCTTGAGGTGCAACTCTAGCAGGAGCCCGATCGTCATCACCACAGCTCTTCAAAAGGCAAAAGGGCCAAGCCAGCATGATCTGCACAGCTGAGCGCTGCAGTCACGGCGGGGCCCGTGGGTCTGACAGGGAGCGGTGTGTCCATGTTGGCGTCCTCATCAGTTTATTTCCAGCTTTTATACGAATACCTGGCCTTTACTAAGTATTTACACGGGCAAGGCGAATTGCTTTAGTTCATTTACTACTCACAACTACCACGTAAGGTAAGAACGCTTACTGTATAATTTTAGAAGCTACCCCAGCTCAGCGTCGCAACCCAAGCCCATCTGACAGCAGAGCCCATGCTCTCAACCCCAGTCTTGGTTGATCTGCTGTATTTGAACCACAGTGCTGATCCTACAATGTTGAATGGTTCCTGATCACAAGGAAAAAAAAATCCAATCGCATTTACTGAGCACTTAGGAAATGTCAGGCAGCTTTTGAAAACTTCCATAGATTATCACATTATACTCACAACAACCCTACGAGGGATTATTCTTAGGAGTTCCAGTCTACCAATGTGGAAGTGGGATTCTGTGCCAGAACCAGATTTGAACGCAGCAACATAACCTTTAACTCCGATGTCAGCTGTCATTGCTAGGACGTGTGTGTGTGTGTGTGTGTGTGGTAGGTGAATGGGGTGAAATGAGCAAACAATGTGACAAATACTAAAAGACAGTGTGCCAAGCCCCATGTTGGAGTTACAAAAGGATGCTGTGGATGCATTGAAAATGGGCCTGTTGTTTTAGTCTGTTCTGGCTGCTATAATAAAACACCATGGAATGGGTAGCTTAGGAACAACTGAAATGTATTTCTCACAGCTCTGCAGGCTGGGGAGTCTAAGACCAAGGCACCAGCAGAATCCGTGTCTGGTGAGAGCCCACTTCCTGGTACGTAGATGGCTGCCTTGTTGTTAACCTGCTCACACGGCAGAAGGCGTGAGCGAGTTCCCTTGTCGAAGGGTACTAATCCCAGTCCAGGTTAGTTTTCAACATATGAATTTTGGGAAGGCACAGTCAACCTATAGCACCTACATCGAACCTGAGGTTTTTTTTTTGGATTGGTATCAGAGAGTGGATGATGTTGGAGGTGAACCTTGAAGGAGTAGAAAATTTACCATGGTAGAATGTTCTGTGGGGGTTCTCTGGAGAGCACATTTCAGATCGAAGGAAGAGTATGTGTAAAGGCATAAAGCACGACAGCCAGGATTGAGACATGGCACTGGTGGTGTGGCTGGAGGCGAGGAGCATGGCATGAAGTGGCTTCACAGTGGAACAGGGGCCAGATGTGAAAGGCCTTTTAAATTGTTCTACCACAGGCACCTGCATGGCTCAGCCCGTTAAGCATCTGACTCTGGGTTTCAGCTCAGGGTGGCGAGATGGAGCCCTGCGTTGGGACTCCGCGCTCAGCACAGAGTCTGCTTGTCCCTCTTCCTCTGCTCCTCCCCCCACTCCCACTCTCTCTAAAATAAATAAATCAGTAAAGTCTTTATAAAAAATAAAAACAAATTGTTCTACCACACTTGAAATCCATTCTGAAAGTTATGGGGAGCTTTGAAGAGTTTTCAGGAGAGGAATTGTGTGGTCACGTGTGTTTTAGATAAATCACTATCTAAGGGGTGGACCAAAGAGGAAATCCTATCTGGGTTCTAGAGAGAGGGGGGCCAGGGAAGGGGCTGCTGCAGTAACTGAGCTTAGCAGCAGGAGGAGGACCTGAGCTTCTGTCACAGAATCGTGCAGATGGGAGGTCTGCCATGGGGGAGCACAAGTACTCCCCGTAGGAGGACTCCAAATGCCATACAGTGAGCAGGGAGGCCCCCAACCAGCTGTACCCACAGAGTGAGCCGGTCATCTGGTCACTCATCACATTTCTGGTGCTCCTGTGAGCTCTGGGGTCTCGGCACAACTTCTTGCACCATCCCCCATTTCCAGCTCCATATCTTTGCATATGCTAAATTCTTTGCCTCTGAGGGCATCTCTCACACAGCTCTCAATATGTGCCAGTCACTGTTGTCGGAGGTCTGTGAATGGTGACTCACGTCATTCTTAGAAGGTAGGTATGAGGTAGCTCTAACCATAATTCGTTTTACAGATGAAGAAACCATTAGTAACTATGTAGTAAAATGAGCCCTTTTAGAAGAACAACCAGGAGAGAGGAGAGAGAAGGGGAAGCAGCAGATGTATTTCTCAGAATGGGATGTGGTGTAGTTAAGTGATGAATTTATCCAGTCAGAACCCCCACCTACTCCCACAACACATCTTCGAGGGCCAGCATTTCCTGCCAGAAGAAACCCTTTCTGTGAGGAAAATGTTTGTGAGGCTGCCCTGTTATTCCTTGGCCCCTACAAAAACATCATGGATGATGCCATGGGAATGCCACTCTGCCTTCGATAAAACATAAAAATACCCCTAAAGACATACATTTTATTCAATATATAGATGTACACCCACAAACTATACAAACAGAAAAAAACTTATTGTTTATTGAAATGCTAAGAATTTGTTACTTTTTAAAAAAAAAATGAAGAGTAAGCCACTAACAAATAGATTATAACTAAGTTTTAAATGAATGGAGAATAACCATGAGGGAAGTATGTCCTTTTTTGTAAATGAAGAGATGCTAGGAACGAGAGCGATGTCTCTCACAGCTATTTGAGGATTCACTAAGAGACACTGTCCAAAGCTGCCATAATCCTGGGCCTGGAGTATAGACTCAGTGAACACCCATTCCGTTCCTAGCTTCCCAGGGACAGACCTGCAGCCTGCAGACCAGCCCCGGAGCTGCCTAGGATTTTAGCATTTGTAGACAGTCTAGAACTCAGCCACAAGTCCCCTCTGCTGCTCTAGGACTTGGGTTGTGCTAGGAAATGTTAAACAACCAGTACTCAAAAAAAGGAAGGAAAAAGCCCTGATTTGTAACATTCCCCCATTTCTGCGGTGCAAATCCTCCCATGCTGACTGATTTCAAACTGTCGACGTGACATCAGAGAACACAGAATTGGGAAGAGATTTGCACAACTGGCCACCCTTGGCCGGGTCTGTGTTTGCAGTGCACAACCGTGCCGAGGACCCTGACCACATGTCTGGTCTCCTGGGCTCCTGCTTTGCTCCCAAGATCTGATCTGTACCTCAGACACCCCTCTATTAACCATCTTGTCCAGGTCTTAAGTGTGAGTTACTCTGGACTGTTTAAGTTGGTTAATGCTTTGGGTGGGAGCTGATGTTGTCTCTTCCAAACAGGAGATACGGTCCCCCCGACCCCTTTCTGGAAGGAAAGTGTTTCTATGAAACCCTTCATAAGCTGAAATGGCATAAAATGAAGAAGCAATTGCCATTAATGTATATGGAAAATACTTTGAGTGTTCCTAGACCCCCAAAATAATGTGTCTTACTGTTTTTTGATACCTTAGGACAGGTCTTGCTAATGGGTACACAAAACAAATCTAGATAGAGCACAGATGCTCACAAAGTTCAAAGTTATGATGGCTTGATGCTGAGATGTTGAGTGTAGTTCCTTGGGAAGGAGTTTGGGGCACGCACTGCCTCTGTAAAGGCTCACTGCAAGGCAAACCCTGTATGCCATTTTCACTTTTTGCCTTTTCTTGTAAAAGCAAAACTCCTCTTCACATTTCTTTTGGTTAGAGAACACAGTTACTAATGTAGGTCTTTTGTAAAAGCGAGGTGGCATAAAGTGAACTCTCGAAAAGCAGGGGATACCTGCACTTCAATTTAAATTCCCTAATTCTCTCTTACCGTGATTTCAAATCTCTGCACTGTTTAATTAACGGAGAAGGATAGCTCTCTTGTATATTTGGCCCAGAGCAATTAAGCCACCAGCAAAGTTTGCAGGGAAAGGAAGGATGATCGTTTAATTAGAGGTTAAATAATGAATTATTAATTATTGAATTGAGTTAGTATTCATTAATTAGTTTATAAAGTGCAATAATTACATCTTTTGTGTTTTAATATGGAACTGTGTTTTATAATTATCTGCTAGCAAGTCAATTATGTAGCCATTAGCATTTTGCCCAAGGGTCAGGTTACCATTGTTTTTTGTTCTCTGCAGACTGCAGATGACAGAGGAATACGGTAACCGCGTTCTTTCACATAAACGGTATCCTGTTTATGGTAAAATGTTAGACAACTTGGGTCGCCAAGTCAACCAACTCAGTGCAGTTAATGTAGACAAGAGGACAGACCATTCTGCATCATCTGTATTAGAAGGAATTCTGTCAAGAGGGAGAGTTTCCTGCTGTGAATAAGATGGCAGTGGGAGCTAGTTCCAGTAGGGGCAAGGTAGGACCCCAAACAGGGAGGCGTGGGGCGAGATGGGGTAAGGATAGGTGTGGGGCTAGGGGAACACACACAGAGTAAAGACTTCTACTTCAAGCTGACTTAATTGTTTCTTATTCCCCACAGCTGACCAAAAACTAGAAAATGACAAGACACAATCCCAATTTGCCTTTTTTTCCAGCTGGTGTTCTTTGTCTTTTCGGGATCAAGGCCCCCTTTGAGAATCCAAAAAAAGGTATTCTCTAAATAATGTGCAAACAACACTTGCACAAGAGGTTGAATGCAATTCACAGACCCCGAAGTCCATTCGTGAACTCCAATGAGGAGTGAATGTGAATGAGGATTATTTCGGGGGTCCATGTTAAAATGCAGATTCCCAAGCCCCATTCCCATAGATTTGGATTTCCTGGAAATACTCATTTTAAACCCATACTCAAGAGAATTTGATGTGTCTGAGAACGTGACTCCATGGTTCTGCAAGTTAAAACCCCCTCTTTGTGTTTGCAAAAAGACCTCAAGGAGCATGATACCAGTGAAAAAAATAAGAGGGTTCAACTCAGATAGACCTGGGTCCAAAACCGTGTTGCTCTACTTCATTGCTAGGCGTGTCATTTAGTTGTTTTTAGACTTAGTTCCTTCATCTGTGAAATGGATATAACACCTAACGTGCAGGGCTGCTGAGAAATAGATGAGAAGATGAATTGGAAAATGCTGGCCATAAATAATGTTTGTGATCTCCCTTTTAATCTTTAGTAGGCAAGGTAGATACTTGATAGAAAAAAAAAATGTAACAATGGAAAGAATTGTCATTTCAGAGCCTGGGAAAATCTGAATAGTTGCTGATGAAATGCAGGAGTTTTCACATGTGTTGGCCAGCCTTTGTTACATCATTCTCACCCTGATATAGTAAATGAGAAATATCCAGGCCAAGCAGGAAGGGCATTAGCTTGGAAAAATTAAGGAACACTTTAGCACTAGAGATCTTCTTCTAAACTACACTGGAAGAGTGAGGATGAAGTTGACCAGAGAGAGAAAGTTACAGACATGGGAGTGGTTTTGTCAAGGATGTAAACGTTATTGAAGATGCCTCAAAAGCACTTTCAGCTCTAGCTGAAAGTCCCCAGTCCCCCATGCCTGGTTATTGACATACCCCTTCCTTACAAAATGGTTTCAGTCTGTCTAACATTGTTTCTTTACTAGAGGAATGTTCTTCGGGTTGATGTAAAAGCACAAGCTCTGCTCTACACAAATTCTATGTGTGAACTAGATCTCAGATAAAATAAAAGATGCCTCTATTGATTTATTTTGGCAACTCTTTGTTTAAGACACTGCATTACATTTGCCTTCACGCCATTCTTTTAGATATTCTACAAATCGACTCAGCTCCTGGGGAAACTGTGCTTATTCCTAAGTACTTTGGCCCTTTCAGATTCAAGAACCAGTAGCTACTGTTTCAAATAGAACTGGCATCGATCCCACAATTGTCTGTGATTACTCAACAGGGAAAAAAAAATCTTCATTTTAAGGGAGCTTATGTTACAAACTTATATTGATGAACATGGGTATTTGAAATTCACGCTGCATTTCTGCTCTAGGAATATCATAAATTGAGACATTCCCCCAGATTTTCTCAATAATCCATTTTTCTAGAATGTGGCTAAAATATACCATGTAACTAAATAGAAAAGATAGAAAAAGCCAATGCTATGCTATTTTTAGAAATCGAAAGGAAAATGAGAAACAATGAATTTAGTGAAATGCTGATGACCAGGGCTTGAGTCCTCGTTCTGACTTTTCCTGACTTTGGGAAAATCACTTAAGCTCTTCAAAGGTCCACAATGCTTAGATTATGCAAATCTTTAACTTGATGTCTGGAATTATGTCAATTCCAAATAACTTAGTTAAATTGTGATGATGAACTGAGACAGTGCTTGTAAAGCTACTTGCACCCATCATATAATAAGTGCTCAATAAATACTATCATTACCAATATTGTTGAAAATTTAATTATGATGTATAGGTTGGCTAAGAATATGCTAGTTCCTAGAAAAGCAGAGACTTGCAATGAAAAATGAAGCTGCGGAAGAAAATCTCTACCAAGTTTTGAAAGGGACATCTGTCCACTTTTGAAAAGCTTAAAGGTTGATGATGGGGAGTTTTTATCTCACCCGATTTCATACCAGAACATCTGTCTTCCCTTTTTCCTGGAAAGGAGATTATCAACAGCAGAATAGTTCATCCTTATCTGAAATGGCTAGGATTCTATTTTAGCTCCTACAGGAGTGAAGAGGGAGAGGAAAAAGGAAAAGAAGGGGAGAAACAGAACGACTCATTAAGGTAATTGGGAAAAAGAAGAAAGAAAAGATGAAGAGCACACGAGGTTGCCAAGAATTGAGCGATTCTCTGGGGGAAAGAAGTTGTGAAAAGCGGGAGAAATAGTTGCCAATAGCTCTGCACACTATCTCCCCACCTCCCTAGTGGCAAGAACGTTTTGGTGAAGCTCTGGGGCAAGAGTGTGTGAAACACTGGTCGCATTTATAAGACTCTAAGTCAGGACTGATGATGTGAGCGATGTCTAACAGAGTGGTTCTCAGCTGGGGGTGGGGGTGGGGGATGTGATCTTGGCAGTTGTCTGGAGACATTTGTCTGTTTGGCAGTTGTCTGGAGACATTTTTAATTGTCATGATTTCATGATTCTGGGAAGAAGGGAGAGAGGACAACAGATGAGGAGTGTTTCTGGCCACTAGTCGGTAGACATCCCACAGTGGAGGGGCCCAGCCCTTCACAACAAAGGATCGTCGAGCCCAAAATGTCAATAGTGCTGAAGTTAGAAATCCTGACAAGTGTAATCAGTGTAATCTGAAAAAATTAGTTTTAGGATTGTGATTATAATAATGCTACTTTATTTTACTTTTTGAGAGAGAAAGAGTGCACCCAAGGTGGGGGGGGGCGGCGGGGGATGGGCAGAAGGAGAGAGAGAATCTTAAGCAGACTCCTCACTGAGTGCGGAGCCCCCCCCCCACCGGCCTTGACACAGGGCTTGACAGGGGGCTTGATCTCAAGATCCTGAGATCATGACCTGAACCAAAACCAAGAATCAGATGCTTAACCGACTGAGCCGCCCAGCTCCCCTACAATAATGCCATTTTAAAAGGCTAGGGCTGAAAGTATCAGAATTGGCAGAGTTCACAGAAAATGTAATCATTCTGCATTGTCTGACAATGTGAAGTTTGGATCCTCCCAGGTTTCAGCCCCTTGGGCTCATCTTAACTCCAAAGTATGGCAAAATGTTATAAAAACAAGTTCCCCCCCAATATTCCTGTATCTTTGGACACACCGGTTCTGGAGCTGCTAGCTTTCCTGTGCTTGAATTCCAACCCTGCCTACAGTAGCTGTCTAAGCCTGGCCAAGTCATTAACCTCTAAGCTTCGCTTGCTTCATCTGTGAAATGGAAGGAATTAGAAGAGAACCCGCAGGAAGTTGTGAGAGAGGAAGGAGCTAATCAATGTAAAGTGCCCAAGACTTAGGTCTCTGTGCCCGATACCTTCGTAAGGACTTGACTGTTTCTTGGTTTCTCCTAAGGCTAGAACTACATAGTCAGAGGTGGCAGGCCCAAGACAGGAAGCCTGACTCTCAACGCAGTGCTCTCTGCAGATGACCCTATGAATAAAAGTTCAGTCCGTAATTTCAGAAATGTGGAACATGAGGCACTTTCACATATGATGCGTCCCCTTCTCCTGCCCTCTCCCCTTCTGTGACCTTTCTGCAACAGAATCAGTAAAAGTTCCAGCCAAAAGGCTTTTCCCCCAATATAAAATAAGGAATTAAACTAAAACCACTGGTTTCCTCATTTGCATTAAAAAAATACAGGTTTTGCAAATAAGGAGCAAAAATGGATTGTTAGATCACAGGCCTGATATGACAGTGGCGCGGATAATAGGACGAGCAAAACTACACGGAAGCAGAGAATAATTTCTGCTGCTTAGGAGGCAGGAAAGATAAGCCAAGAAAGGTGCTAGAATGAAAGAAGTTACATAAAAAATTTTTAAAACAAATTCAAAATGTGTTTTTTCAGAAAAATGGATGGGTCTTAAGTGGAAATGGAAATTCAACATAATATAAAATGTCACAGAAATAATGGACTAAGAGAGAACAGATGTTAAAACTTAAATTAAAAAGGTGTGGGTGAGGGAGAAAAGGAAAGCAAGAGGAAAATACAGACAGAGGGGGAGAAGGAGGCAGCATGGTGTATTGGAAAGATGCTGAACCAGGCGCTGGACCTCTGTGTTCTAGCTCCGTCCTGTGTGTCTTGCTCTGTGACCCTGACGAAATCCCTGAACTTCCTCGGGCCTCCATCCAAATGAGGGGTGGATTAGATGGGGTCTGCTCTGTCTGGAGACACTCTGGGCCTTGTCCTGGTTAGTTGCAGGGGTGCAGAGCAGATCAGGGAGAGCTGGAATCTGGAGCTGAGCATGCCCACTTGAGGGGCAGCTAGGGGAAAGGTCGGTGGCAGGGTGGACAGGAAGTCCAGTTCCGGGGCAGAAGGAAGGAAGGGAGGGTGCAACAACAATGGTGAGCACTAGGGGGCAGAAGGTGCTATAGCAAAAGTGTTCCTCTGGGTGTTTCTACAACTACCGCAGGTGAAGTAAGCAGGTAGGAGGTTGGCATCATAGAGATTGGCCGTCAGGCTCCAGCTTCTGGGTTTTGGTTTGGGGCACGTTTCCCACTCCCTCAGAGTGGCTCACTGGTGGGATAACTTGGAGCTCAGTGCTGATGACATGGAGGTACTGGGTACAGGGGAGGAAAATGGGGACCCAGCTAGAAGGAGTGGAGGATATGGTAGCCACCAAGTCACAGAAATGAGGATAAGTTTCTCCTATATAAGGGGAAGGGCAGGGCTGAAACTGTAGGGAAGACATAGCAAAGATCCAGGGTGCCAGATATGGGGATGTGGATCAAGTTCTCTCAAGCTCTAATACTCATCCATTCATTCATTCAGTATAGGGTCGCAGTCAAATCTTGGGCTCTGAAGATGTGCCGACTTGAGGTCAAGTCTCATGTCCTCCATCTCCCAGCTTGGTGACATTGGGCGAGTGACTTACCATTGCTAAAATTCAATTGTAAAACATGGCTGAAAGAATCTCTGAAGGTGGTTGTGAAGTATCTAAATGTGGGCTTGGCACCATCCCTAACACAGAGTATGTGCTTCATACATGTAAGCTATCATCATTTGTTCAGTCCAGATTTATTTAACCCTTACCAGCGTGTGACGCCCAGTCAAGGGAGATGGAACAACTCTTTTGTTGCTCTCTCAGAGCAATCTTGGTGGTAAATGACAACAACAGGTAGATGTGAGACGTGTAGGAGAGACACTGCACTGAGGGATGTGTAAAGCAGCTGGAGACACTCACGCTAATGCATACAGTGCAGAACGATTCCAGGTTGAGGGTGGGAAAGAGGGTTGGGGAAGACGCAATAATGAATCAAATGTTAGCTGTACTGTTGCCAGGACTTCTGAGCCCACAGCAAGACATGAGAGGGCCCGGCCGGCTCCATCCCAACGTGCGTCACCCAGTTCTTTTGAACTTCCACCAAATGACCCAACGCAAAAATGGCTTGAAGGGCAGGAATCTGAGCTCCGTTTGGATCTGTTTCTCTGAGTTCCATTTGCAGACTTATTCTTTATGGCTGCCCAAAAGTACATGAAGTGAATTCTGAGGTTCCAAGTGGTTCTAGAACCTTCTGGAATTGCCCGGACTCCCACCCCCACCCCCCATGGCTTCCACTCGTCAATGAAGATACAAGTAAAGTCTAATGTCAGGGCTGTTTACCATTGCTGGCCCTCTTGGCAAGCTGACTCAGGGAAGGGAAAGGAGAGCACTTCTTAGAGCCTACTTGAGGTACTTTCTTCATGTGTTTTGTTGTTTCATCCTCAAGACAAACGTGAGCATGAAGTCCACCAGAGGCAGATGAAGTATAGAACTTTAATAAGTTTCTGTGGGTCACACAGTCTATGGGAGATAGAAGTTGAACACAGGCTTGTTTAACTCCCAAGATGATGCTTTTATTCTCTCCTAGAAAAGACATTTCTGCTAATAATAGACTTCCAGTTTTTAGGACATCCACTTTTTTCAAGGTAGTGATGTCTAAAAGTAAAGCAGATTAACCTGTGTGTATGCATGTGAGTGTGAGGAGCATATGTGTGTGTGTGTGTGTGTGTGTGTGTGTGTGTGTCTGAGAGAGAGAGAGAGAGAGGTTCTTTTATGTATAAAGCAGCAGACCCTCCCCTCCCTTTTTCATTCCAGTGTAATCTATGCACATGCAAAATAATTACTTCTTCCTGTAGGAAGTGTCAGTCCTCCAAGCAAAGAAGAAAAGGCTACAGCATATGTTACCGACACATGTTTTTGCTAGTCTTGTCTCTGTTCCGCCTGCTGTGGCAATCAGCTTTTGCAAATACTGTCACTTACCAAATACAAAAAGCATGTGAATGCCCAGCCAATGGCCTGGGATAAACACAACCAGGCTTTCTGACTTGGAACATCCACCCAGAACAGAGGCTTTGTTTTAAAAGAACAAAACCAGCCTTGTATCATCAAAATCGTTTGTGGGGAGAGAGGGGGCAGTTAGGATAGCAGAAAGACATGGCCCCAACCCAACAAACTGCTTCAGGGTCAGCCTCATACGTATGAAGGAAAATTGATAGTATCTGATAGTGAGTCTGCTGAATCCAGCCAAGCCAAAGATGGGTGGGGCTCAGAAACACTGCTGGAGAAGTTGGTATCTGGCCAACTAGCTAAGTAGCCAGTTGGGGGTCTGAGAAGCACATGCACAGAAGGGCTTTGAGCTCTGCCTCTTGGCAGGACGCCCACCCATCAAGTTCTTTCAGAGGGAGTGTTGGCAGTGGGCACTCCTAATCCCAGAAGCACTTGACAGGTAGGCCGGCTGCCGAGAGCCCCCCTGTTCCCCCTCAGGTGCCAGACTCTGCACTTTGGCCACAGCAGCTCCAAGCACGACGATGAGACAAAGGAGGGGAGTCTGGCACCTATGGTGGGGAGCCTGTCATCTTGTGGTGGGACATTTGTTGAGTGCTTCCTGGCCTGGGGAGTGTGACACCGAGGGGCACGCTGTCCCCGGTGAGCAGAGCATGGCAGGAGTTGGCTGGGGTCAGGAGGGCACAGCTCTGGGCATCTCCAGCTTGCCACCTGTCCAATACTTGTCAGAGGGCAGCCTCTATGCATATTTAAATAATAAACAGGGAAAAGATGGTGGGAATTTGCAGCATCGGCTAAAGGAAAAGAACAGTCTCATTTAAAGACAGTGTCCCAAGAGAAATCTGAACTAAATTTGCCCCCCTGAGGAACTCTGGGATACTGAGAAGGCATCTGGGATTCCGTTTGTATAGCACACTTGGGCCTTCTGGAAGAAATGCTAGAGAGGATTTTTGGAGCCTAGAGTTAAATTCTACAATTCCTAGAACTAATGTCCCTGAAGAAAGAGTAGAAACCCAAAGTGCCCGAACTTTGGGCACTGAGTCCTGGAGGAAACTCCCCCTCTTCCGGGTAGGCGTGGAGTGGCTCGGACTTCCTTTTTGGGAATGAGGCCTTGTTGGGGAGGAACATGCTTATGTGACCTTCCAACACCCCTACTTCAGGAATGAGGAATATATGTGTTACAAACTAAATGTTTGTGTACCCCCAGAATTCACATGTTGAAACCTAATCCCAAAGTGGTGATATTAGGTAAGGTCTGTGGGAAGTGCTTAGGTCATGAGAATGGAGCCCTTACTAATGGGATTCGTGCCCTCATAGGAAGGAGCCAGAGAGCTGGCTCACTTTGTTTCCACCCTGTGAGGATACAAGGAGAAGCAGGCGATCTACAATGCAGAAATAAGACCTCACTCAGAAACCATCCACACTAGCACGCTGATCTTGGACTTTCTGTCTCCAGAGCTGTGAGATATAAATTGTTGATTAAGCCACCCAATCTATGGTGTAATTTGTTAGAGCAGCCCAAAATGATTAAGACAATATGCTAAGCCTTGCAGAAGGGCCTTTGGGGCCTTAATGGGCTGCAATTGCAGGAAGGAAAACCACCATCTCTGCTGTGCCAGGAGCAGGATTTGTGCAAGCAGGATCCTGAGCTGCCACAGACCTGCAGGGAGGGTGATGAGGAGCTTTGGGCTCATTTTACACTTTGAGGCAGGCTGTGCTCAGAGCTGCAAAGGCATCTCCCCCAAACCCCATCCCCTACCACCCAAATTCCCTTTGCTGGTTCACAGGAGGCCAGAGGGTCCAGGAGGAAGAGTGTGGACTTAAGTCCTCCCTGGGTTCTTCAGATTGCACATTTTTCTCTCATCTAGCAAACTGATGATGAAAACTATGCAATGACCCAAAAGATCATAAAGGGAAACTGATATAGAACTACAAAGTTAGAAAGCTCCAGAGAAATGCAAATTGTTATTTTCTACTACACAGTTAGAATTCTCCTAATTATCCTGTTTTATTTATTTGTTTGTGTGTGTCGGCCCTAATGCCACCATGCATACATCTATTACTAACAAATTAGGCTTCCATAATATGTAGCCAAGCAAAAATCACCCCAGCAATTCATACCCGGTTGTTGTTAGGCTAACACATGGCTTACGTAGGTGTCATCCCAGTATGTATGCTGTGATTTGATTTATCTGATACCTGGCTGTTGACCTCTTACAGAGGGCTTCTTGAGATCAGGAGCCATCTTCTCCATCCCTGCCTGATCAGCTTCTAGCACCATGTCTGGTACAGAGCATGTGCTTGGTACATTTTTGTTGAATTGAATACAACTTCAGTTTAGCTGCTTTAAACCTTTCTCTCTGTGGGTCATTCACTCATGCATTTGGCAGAAATTTATTGAGAACCTACTACATGGTAGACACCGTGTCAGGCACTGGGTGTACAATGGTAAAAGGGAGCTTACAGCCTAGTCATGAAGATAGACATATACCAAGCGATTACACTCCTCAACATATGATTATGAAAAAAGAGATTTCTCAGAAACACGTAGCAAAGCGAGGTAGTAAGGTTTCTCTGAGGCAGTGACACTTAAGCTGAGATTGGAAGGCAGGGCAAAGATTAATGTGGTCATTTAAAGTAAGACATAAAAGGAGAACACTTACCACTTACGTACTATTACTGTGTGCCACACACTGTTCTTGCTTTTATTCTCCAACAATGCTGGGATGGAACTGCCATCATTATGCCTCATTATGCAGGTGAGAAAATCAAGGAGGTTAAATAAGAGGTTAAAAACTTGCCTGAGGTCCTACAGACAGTGAGTAATGGGGTTTGAACTTGGTAGACTGGCTCTGGAGTCATGTTCCCCACACGTGGAGAAGGAGACCAGCTTGTGCAAAGGGTCTGTGCCTTAGCAAGCAATAAACAGCAGGTCTACTCACCCCCAGGCTGGACAGGCTCCTCCCAGCTGTCACATCAAGTCTTTTCCTCCACTGACAATTCCCTTTCCTAAGGAGAACTTTGGCCAGGGCAATGTCCTCCATCTTGTTTTATCTGTAAGGTACCTTTCATGATGGTAACAAAAAATGTTTTTGGAGCCAAGGCACTGAGGCCGGGTGGTGCCCACCGTGTGGAGAGGCCAGAGGCAGTATCTCAACAAGGAGACTTGTTGGCATCCATCTTCATACTGTCTAACTGCTTCCGGAAAAAGAGAGGAAAGGAAAAGAACAGGCTGACCTAGGCCGGTTTCCCTGTTGCATCTGTGACTGCGAGTCGCAGAGTAAGGAAGCACTTACTTAGGCAGACAAAGCAAAACTTCCACCAGAATGGCAACACCAAGGGCTTTTTCATGGGCCCTTAAAATCGGTTGTCAACAGAAATGCAAATGGAGCCCGTCTTCATCTTGAAGCCATATGTCCTCTGCGATAGGAACATTTTTTCCTGCTGAGAATGCTGTTTGGGGTTTACTTGGTGTGTACTGTATGGTAATCAGGGCGGGGCAGTAAGAGGGAAAAGCGAACGCCCAAAGAGCTACAACTGAACGTGGATGATCTTTACAGAGACAGAAAAGAATTCGCAAGCTGAGAAGCCACCTATCACCTGCCATGAGGGAGAAGGCAAGCTGCTTAGCGATGGGCTTCGCTCATCTCCCATCCCCAGGGAATCTCATTTGCTTTCCTTCTCACGTATCACCTTCCAGTTTTTGAAAGCAATGTTTTGCCTCTCCTTAAGTTAGTAGCTAGCTGATAGTACTAGTCTATACATAAAGTAGGTAGGTTAGTTAGTAGCTAGACGACAGTACTAGTCTATACATAAAGTAGGTAGGTTAGTTAGTAGCTAGACAACAGTACTAGTCTATACATAAAGTAGGTAGGTTAGTTAGTAGCTAGACGACAGTACTAGTCTATACATAAAGTAGGTAGGTTAGTAGCTAGATGATAGTACTAGTCTATACATAAAGTAGACAGGCTGGTAGTTAGGAATTAGGTTAAAGTAGATAAAATGGGAAGAGAACAGAGACAGGAGCAGTGTCATGTGGCACCTATGCTTGTCCCAGCTTGATCCTTGGAGCAGGAAAAACCCAGGATCTGGGTATAACCTCAGGTCATTAATAATAACTACCATTTATTGAAGCCAGGAACAATGTGAAGTGCTTTAAACAACTTGTTTAATAGAGTTCCCATAGTACTGTGAGGTTAGTTTTTATATTCTTGGAATGTCTAGCACAGTGCTTGGCACATAATAGATGCTCAGATGCTCTTCACGAGAGAGGGAACACAAGCAGGGGGAGTGGGAGAGGGGGAAGCAGGCTTCCCGCGGAGCAGGGAGCCCGACGCGGGGCTCAATCTCAGGACCCTGGGATCATGACCTGAGCCGAAGGCAGACGCTTAACGACTGAGCCACCCAGGTGCCCCAGGCGTTCACCTTCTAACCACCTAAAGCACAGGAGAATACATGTATGTGATCAAATCTGTTGGTGAGATCTTGCCCCATGGGGGAGAAGGCTTTTCTACATTGGCCGACATTGAAAAGGAGGAGCACAAGCCAATGATGGGTCAAAGGGGGCATTATTTAGAGAAATTGCTTCAGGTCTTATAGGCACACAGCGCTAGACTGAAAAATATTCTTCTTGGCAAACGAGTTACAAAGTAATTAAAGGAGTCAACATTCAAAACAGAGAATTGAAAATCTAAAACAGGCAGAGACAAATAAAACATGAGTACAGCTTCAGCTGGCTGGGGAAATACCAATTAATAGAGCTATCTCTAAAAGAAAAAGATGGAATTCTCATATGTAATCCCTCTTAGTACTTTTTTATTTAACCAGAGATCTCAATATTTCTAATGTGAAAAAATTTTATAAATAGCAAAACCAAGGTTTAAAAATCCTCCCAGAATAATTTACGTTCACAGTTTTTTTTCTGCCCATTCCTATTTTTAACTATTTGATGGGTGTTGGGTGGTTGCTGGGATCTTCTATCCCATTCAGAGGACAGGCATCATTGAAGAGCAACTCTAAGTGGCAAGGATTTCCCTGGGATTATCTAGCAATAGAGAAGATATTAAGATGGACAGCAAACTCTATTTTCTTTCAGAGAATGAGGAAATAGTCGAAGTGGAAAAGGGACTATTTTCTATTTTGTGATGGTTATTGTTCCAGAACCATCACATCAATCAATCAGCAACTGTACGTTTGAATACCTATGAAAATGTTCATATAATTCGTTGTGTCACACCTCACTGAGTGGGTACCTTAAGTCATTCAGTGACTCCAATGAATTTTTTTCCCTTGGAGTATCTTACTGGCTCATAGTTTAGCAGCTACCAGTTTTTGGCAGTGTGTAGAAAGCCACAGACACTAAAATGGGTGACTCTACTTTAATTCACTTCTAAATATAATCTCTCTGTGTGTTTCTCTGTGTTTCTCTCTCTCTCTCTCTCTCTCTCTCTCTCTCACACACACACACACACACACACACACAGTCATTTATGTAGTTTCAATCATGGTCCGACTAGGAAAACAGAAGTCACACTAAGTATACAAGAGCACATTTACTCCAGATGACCAGTTACAAAGATAATGGAATACTTGAATAGTCACATGGGGATCATGTTAGCAACCAAGAGATTGGCAACATCAGGAAACTGCTGCCATCCTAAACTAGAAGGATTAAAGGAGGTTTACCAGAGCCCAGAGGCAGAAATCACTTGAGTGGAAGCTAGAAATGCACTGCATCTGCTCAGGGAAAATCAGAGCAATGGAATAGACACAGCCACTTGGGAGATGGCCCTGGATGCAAAGAGAAGTGGAAAATCACCCAACTTCTTTCATTCTCTGCCCACAGTCTTACTGGTGTGTCCCATTGGTCAAACTTAGCAGGAAACCAGCTGATAGGAGACACTGGGAAATACAGCTTTCAGGTGTCAGTCACTCGGTAGAACTGAGCAGAGGAGGGAAGGGACATGGAACATACCTGGTGTCAACAGGCCAAGAACTGACATAAGCATATGCCCACATATACACACACAAACATAACTTATTTCCAACATCAGCATTGTCCCTCTCTGAATTTGAAGCTATGAAGCAATGTAAAATAAATAAGGCCAGTCATTTGCAAGATAATTTACTCTCCAAGTCTACTTGACTTTATGATTCCAGGGAATCTTTTTTTAATCTGGTCAGGATGCAGCTTAGAAAAAGAAAGGGGAGAATAGAAAAACCAAATGCTTGATTATGTGTTAGGATCAGTGTTCAATGCTTTTTAAGCATTATCTCACTTTATCTTCACATCAACCCCATAAGTTTATTATAGACTTTAAGATTAAAGTTGTATATCAACCGCGGCGCACAAGTGAAGAAACTCAAGGAAGTGAGTATATTATCAATGATAATACAAGTAAATATTGGAGCCTAGTTTTATATAGGTGGGTCTGACTTTAAATTTTTACTGACAGCATGCAGCCTAGGATGTAAGTGATACAAAGTTGAAACCTATTCATTTGCTTTGCATTCTGCAGTTCATTATAATGAAACAGTGATTGAAAATAGGAGAAGAACAATTTGAACTAAAGAATAATAAAAGGATCTCTGACTTTCAAATTACAGAGGAAAATGGAAAAAAATTCAATAACCAAAATATGGGAAGAAAAGGAAAAAATTAATATGTAAAAGAAGAAAAATTAGAAAGCACATAGTAAGATAGTTTATCTAAGCCCAAATATATCACTAATTATATTAAATGTAAGTGTACTAAGTGCACCAGCTAAAATGAAGGTTATCAAACTGGCTAGAAACACAAAACTCAACAATATTTTGTTTACAAATAATATATAGAAGACACGACAGAGATAGTTTAAATGTAAGTGGAATGAAAAAGAGTATTTGGCTAGCTAATACTAACCAAAGTAACGATGTTAATATCAAGCAAAAAATATTATTAAATGTAAAGAGGGACACTTCATAAAGCTTTAATCAATATTAAAGATCAGTCTAATTTTTTGTACATTTAACATAAAAACTTTAAAACATATAAAGGAGCTTTCCAACCAGGGCCCGACAGAATGGCTCCCACGAAGAAGGGTGGCGAGAAGAAGAAGGGCCGTTCTGCCATCAACGAAGTAGTGACCAGAGAATACACCATCAACATTCACAAGCGCATCCATGGAGTGGGTTTCAAGAAGCGTGCCCCTCGGGCACTCAAAGAGATCCGGAAATTTGCCATGAAGGAGATGGGAACTCCAGATGTGCGCATTGACACCAGGCTCAACAAAGCTGTGTGGGCCAAAGGAATAAGGAATGTTCCATACCGTAGCCGTGTGCGGTTGTCCAGAAAACGTAACGAGGATGAAGATTCACCAAACAAGCTCTACACACTGGTTACCTATGTACCTGTCACCACTTTCAAAAATCTACAGACAGTTAATGTGGATGAGAACTAATCGCTGATTGTCAAATAAAGGTATAAAACTGAAAAAAAAAAATAAAACATATAAAGGAAATTGACAGAAGTACAAGAAGAAACAGACAATAATCACACACTAGGACGTTTACACATCAGAGAAACTGATAGAACAGACAACAAATTAGTATGGATAGACAAGATGCAAACAACATGATTAACAAACTGAATAACATGATTAACATACTTGACATAATAGATATATAGAGAATAATACTGTCAACAATTGCAACATACCCATCTTAGTGAAGCACACATTGAAACTTTACTGAAAGTTACCATATCCTGAGCCATAGATTAAGACAAAGGCACTCTACCTTTGTTACTATAGATTAATTTCTCTCTCCCTCCTCTTTCTTTCTTTTGCACATTCCTCTTGTTTGCTTGTCTTGGTCTTTGTATTTCATTTTGGAGGATTTCTGAAATGTATGGTGATTTTTGCCTATTTGTTAATATTTAGAAGAGCTTGTTTTAAGCTATAAATATAGGAAGAAGGGCTTTAATTATGCACTGGGGGACCCCTAATGTCACTGTCTGTGGTCTTTTCTCTGGGATGATTCAGTTTCACTGAGAAAAATACTAATCCTCTTTTCTCATGTGTAAACTCAGGATAACAATAGTTTCTAAGCCACAAGGCTATTGTAAGGATTAATGAGATAATCTATATCAAGTGCTTAAAATATTTCCTGGCACATTGAAACGTCCAATATATATTAGCTATTATTATTTGAAGTTTTCAACTACTCTCATAGTTTCTATATCATTGATTATATGTGTTGATGGTACCCAAATGTATATAACCAATCACTTTTTTAACATCTCCACGTGGATGTATCTAGGCCAGACATAACATGTTCATTCTCTTCTATCTCAGTAAATAATCATTCAATAAATCATTACTGCCTTAGCTCAGGCTGCCATAACAAAATACCATAGAATTGGATGGCTTAACCAACTAGAAATGTATTTTCCACAGTTTTGGAGGCTGGAAGTCTAAGATCAGGGTGCCAGTATGGTTGGGTTCTGGTAAGGATCCTTCTCCTGGCTGGCAGATGGTCACCCTCTCACTGTTTCCTGATATGGTGGAGAGAGACTGAGCTCCGGTCCTTTTCTCTACTTATAAAGACACTCATCCCCTCATGGGCATCTCACGCTCATGACCTTATCTAAACCTAATTACCTCCTCAAAGCCCCATCTCCAGATACCATCACATTGGAGTTTAGGGCTTCAAGATATGAATTTAGGGGGATATTAAACATTAAGTCTATGAAGGAAAATTGACAGATGGAAACAGACAATAATCACAATACTAGGACATTTACACATCTGAGTGACCGACAGTACAGACAACAAATCAGTATGGATAGAGAAGATGTGAACAACATGATTAACACACTTGACATCACCTTTGCAATTGCTAAAACCAAAATCCCAACTTGGCCTTGAATCTTCCCCTTTATGAGTTTATGGCCTTTCTCCCCAACCAAAATGGATGCTATCAGACTACAAAGACATTTTTGGTCTTCTTTGGGGTATGGGAAGTATATGCCTGCAATGGCTGTGTCTAAACCAGCGTATACAATAAAATGAGGCATTAAAATGAAGAATAACTGCACTTTACAACCTTGTAGCTGTAAAACCATATTCGTTAAAGGTTGGATTTGTTTCAAACTGGTTGATTTTCCTCTTTGCCCATTTTTTTCTGTTTTTGTTTGTTTTTTCCTCGCTTCAATCCACCCCTAATTACTTTCAGATAGAGCCCTCACTCTCTTCTCCATTTGGATGTTGCTGTATCTTCTTCTCTCTCCCTTATAACATTTGCTGATGAGGACTCTCTACCTGGTTCCCAATTTTATCCCTTGACTGCCATTTCCTGGGCGCCTGGGCATCATAAAATATCCTTGGATTCTCCACAGCAGAATGTTGAATTTGGAAAGGTAGACTTTCTTTCAGATATTTTTGGCTTTTCCTTTCAGACTGCACTCTTAGGCCTTTGGGGCTTCATGTTGTTTATTCTTGGAGACTTCCTGGAGCGTCAAAAATGGCTTAAAATGATTAGTATGCTGTGCACTGGCATATAAGACATTCAATCATCCTACAACCGAGCTGTATTTCAATGAGATTTGCGTAAAAGAATCAGAAACATATGGATTTCATCCTTCCTAACTACCTCTACTTTTTTAAAAGCAGGGTCTCAGCATTTGAGCTTCTCTGGATATAAAATGTTTGAAATTGAATGAGATAGGGCAAATAAGAGTGAGAGAGGCTTTCCCATTCCTGATGGCTGTCTTATCTCTTATATCATCCTAGTTAGTGATTACGTGTTTGTTAATTTCTGCCCAACTTCTCTCTCTCTCTCTCTCTCTCTCTCCCTCCCCCCCCTCTAGGTTTTCCTTCCTTACCATAAGTCGCTATTAACCCCCTTCTCTCCCTCCATCCTTCTGTCCTAGAAATAGCTACCTGTTGGCCACTGCCCTGCCCTACCTAAGCTCACATCTTGAGAGGTGTCAGAGGGATATAAAACCAAGGAATTCCAACACATTGTGAAAGTGTCATGATAGAGAAGCATAAAAAGAACTTTGAGGGGAGAACAACTTTTGGGGGGCATTTTGTATTTTCCTACCTTTTGTTTGCATTATCACTTTCTTCACAGAAGTGCTTTCCATTGTATTTTTTTTTTTTTCTTTTGCCTCTGGTCTCCATTTCTGGTCTTTTTTCTCCCACCTGAGTTTTCTACAGCCACATTGGCTCTTTCCAATTCCCCATTGTAAAAATTCTTTATCTCCATCTGGTGCTGCATATGCATGAGGGGTTTGGTGCTTTCCTCTCCTAGACTCTTATCCATTGTCCTTAATGGAATCCTCACAGTTGGAGCCTTTTGCTGCTCTTAGGCGGCCTCAGTTTGGTGTAGGTCTCCAGAGAGCAGAGCTAGCTCCTGGTAGAGCATAAGCTGAGTGACTGCATTGAGATCTCCAATTGCACAGCACAGAGTATGTGGCCATGAGTAGATAAGACTGATGTAATTCTATCACAACATGGAAATAAAATGAAGTGTTGCGTTACGTGAGTAAATAGACACCCATAACAGATACAGTCCATGGGACAATCAGCAAGTCTGATTAATATTACCACCCCCCCTCCCCCAATAATTGCATTAACTCAGCCCCCTTGCTGCCAATCATAAAATATAAGTCAGGAAGCATTTCTCTAAGAAGTTTTTCTTTAAGCACCTCAACAAACTAGTGTCATTTCGTTCACCTTTACCCCGTTGAAGCATTCTGCTAAAAGACAATGAAATATTATCAGTTATGAATATGTCCAGCAAGATAGGAGATCTTAGAGGGTCAGGAACGTTATAGATATGAACATAAGTTCAGGTGATCATTAAGCTCTTTTCCATCTATCTACACATTTCCTTGCTGCATCAAGCTCTTTCTCATCCCATAATGAACTAGCTAAACATCTGTAGGTCAAGTATTCTTATGGGAGAGCTAAAGAGGAGATGCTATTTCTTCTGCAAATTGTCCATTATGGGATTCACAAAATTAAAATTGAGGTAAAACTGAAGGAAACAAACTACATGGTACAAGAGAGGGGTTAAAGTACATTGTATTTGATTTGATTTTTAACATTTTACCTAGGAATCACTAATATACTGCTTAATTATTTGCCAGGCACTATTCTAAGCATCTTACAGATATTAAAATGGGTAATTTTCATAACGATGCTTCAGTAGGGGTACTACTATTATCCATGATTTACAGATGAGAAAACTGAGACACAGCAAGATTAAGTGATCTGCACCTGCTCACACATTTTAAGGGACAGAGCAAGGATTTAAATCTAGGCATCCCAGCTCCAGAGTCCATGTTGTACTCTGCTATACTGCTCTGCAATGGTAAAGATTGCAGATATATATAGTAGTTAAAAGTTTAGAAATTGGCTGTAGTATTTAAATTCTAAAAGGAACCGGATATATGCTAGAAGCCATCTGCCTCACAAAGATCATCTGTAAAATGGGAATAGTACCTATCATATAGGAAATTATATTTAAATTAGTTAACATTTTTAGCAAAGACCCTGGCATTTGATTATAGTGTCCATTTTCTCAAGAAACAAAAGCCACACTGAATACTATGTATCCATGCATTAATGAATGAATGGGTGACTGGCTGGATAGATGATTAAATAAGCAAATAAACAAATAACCATATTTCCCAGATTCAAGGGGAGGAAAAAGACTCACCTATCAATGAGAGGAGTATCGAGGCCACACTGTTTGAGAAGGATGGGGGATGGAGGATGTTGTTGTGGCTGACTGCAGAATACTGTCTGCCAAACAAGGTTCTCGTTCCAGTTCTATGAGCAATCCAGTAGCTCTCACTGTATCTGGTCATCCCGGTTATACACTTTTTCTAATGAAGTAATTATGTAATAAGTAGTGGGCATTTTTTTGTTTTTGGCTCATTGCTACTCAAAAGTGTTCCTCATTTGGGAGAATTCCCTATTGAACATGTCTAAATGGAAATCGGATCCTTACCTTCCACTATTTTTTTTTTTTATGTTTTATTTATTTGACAAAGAGAGCACAAGCATGGGGAGTGGGAGAGGGAAAAAGACCCTGGGATCATAACCTGAGTTGAAGGCAGGTGCTTAACCAACTGAGCCATCAAGGCGCCCCCTTACCTTCCACTGTTAAACCTGCTGACAATCCAAAGCTAGGGCGCATGACCTGATCTCAGCTAATGTAACTGCTTTTGGTCTTTGAAGCTTGACTGGGTCACATTAAGACCTAGGGATAGATAGATATGGACATATGACTTTGTTCTAGAAAAGGAATGCCCAGAAGCGAGTGCATCTCCACGCACTTGAATGACCCGAATGAGCAGATGACCCTATATTTCCCTCTTATTTCTCCTTTTTCAAATAAAAAGGAAAAGAAAATCAAACCTTTCTCTACAGCACTAAATTCTCTATAAATCATTTTAAATTATTTGGAAAGAGACATTTCTTTTAGTTCTTCTTGCGTGGTGTTGGAAGAAATCTCTCTCTCTCTAGAGCATTGATTTCATTTTGAGCCTACAATGGAGATTAAAGACATAATTTTTTAAAAATCCCTAGTAACTTTTTGTTCTCCGAATTGAACACTTGTTGACCTAAGTGTGTATGTGTATATACATCATATAGATTCATGGGGCGCCTGGGTGGCTCAGTCGTTAAGCGTCTGCCATCGGCTCAGGTCATGATCCCAGGGTCCTGGGATCGAGCCCCGCATCGGGCTCCCTGCTCGGCTGGAAGCCTGCTTCTCCCTCTCCCACTCCCCCTGCTTGTTGTTCCCTCTCTCGCTGTGTCTCTCTCTGTCAAATAAATAAAATCTTAAAAAAAAAAATAGATTCACAAATACTGTATTAGAAGTACAAGTCCATTATTATTATTCAATATGGAGTTTTTTCATTTGAGAGGAATGGTAATTCATTTCATTTGTTTAATACATTACACTTTCAAAGCATGTTTTCATAATTCTCAAAACTGTCTGAGGTGGATATTATTAAACTCATTTTACATATGAGAAAAATGAGGCTCAAAGAGATTATTTTACTTCCCCAAGGTTAGGAAGATTGCAAGTATCAGAACCAGGGCATGAAACCGTATCATCTGATTGCACTCCAGTAGGTTATCAAAATTATCACACATTATTTTCCATTGGACTTGGTGGTTATCCTTCAAAAGTCCTCATCTTGATAAACAAAAACTTTAAAATCAGATCTAATAAAGGAGCTCAACATTTAACATTAAATTTACTGGTCAGAAAGTTCCTGGCTCACCACTAGGGATTTTTAAATGATGGAAAGAGAGCAGTTCACAGGTTGTGCTGTTCTCTCTTTCAACCATAATTTTTCTTCTAGGTTTATAGTTATGGTTTGGCGTTAAGAGTACAAAGTAGTAAAACTTAATTGAATAGAAGCCAGATCAAGGTCTTTTCAAGCTGGACATAATGTTAAGTAACACAAATACAGATGAATCAACATTTAGAAAAAATTTCAGTTACAAAGACCCCAGGGAAATCATAACTCCTAATTTATAAAATCTTCCCACCATGAAGCATAGTTATTGTGACATACACAGGAATAGGCCCATAACTATTATTAATGGAAATGAAAACTATGCAAAATTCGTATCTAGAGGCTCAAAGTGTACTTCTAATACAAACCTATGCCCTACCAAATAAAAAAAAAATACGACAACAACAAATATTTGCAGGTCACTCAGATTTTCCTTACTTTAGCGTGTAGGAAAAATGACTCCCCCGTGTAAAACCTCTTACTAAGTCACATTAAATACAGTCTTCCAGCCTAATTTCCATTGTCTTATAAGTTTGAAGCCCCCTTTAATTCTGATGGAATAATATCCATCATTCTGATACTTTGGGAATTTTTCAAAATGCTACTTTGATATCATATTTTGCCCCATGCTATAGTAGTTGCACACTCTTCTCCCTATTTCTGAGCCAGAGCTGTCCTACCCTGGAGGTAATGAGTGTGCTGACTGTGGATAGATATTAGCCAAGACGATCCAGTTACTGTGGTAGGCTGAATAATGACCTCCTAATTATGTCCACTTCCTAATCCCTGGAACTTGTATATATATTTCCTTCAGAGGAAAAGGGAGATTGCAGATGTGATTAAGTTAAAAGTTCTGAAATGAGATTGTTCTAGATTATTTTGGGGGCCCAATATATTCACAATATATGATAAGTAGAGGCAGGAGGACATCTAAGAGAAGATCAGCAAGGATATGAAGGACTTGAGGAATACTACAAACCAAGCAGACCTCACAGACATACATAGAACACTCGATCCAACGATAGCAAAATACACATTTTTCTCACATGCAAATGGGATATTCTCCAGGATAGACCATAAAGCCACAAAAAAGTCTCCATAAATTTAAAAAGATTGAAACCATCCAAAGTATCTTTTCAAACCACAATGGAATAAAACTAGAAATCAATAACATAGGAAAACTGGAAAATTCACAAATACGTGGAAATAAAACAATACTCTATTAAATGGACCAAAAAGGAAATCAAAAGGGAAATTATAAAATACTTTGAGATGAATGAAAATGAAAACACAACATACCAAAACATGAAATGCAGCAACAGCAGTGCTCACAGGGAAATTTATAGTTGTAAATTCCTACAATAAAAAGATCTTTCTCAAGTCAATAACCTAACTTTACACCTCAAAGAACTAGAAAAAGAAGAGCAAATTAAATCCAATGCGAGGATAGGAAGGAAGAACATAATGAAAATTAGAGCAGAGATAAGTGAAATAGATTCTAGAAAAAACAGAATCAATGAAATCAAAAGTTGGTTCTTTGAGAAGATCAACACATCTGATAAATCTTTAGCCAAACTAAGAAAAACAGAGAGAAGATGCAAATAACTAAAATCAGAAATAAAAGTGGGGACATTATTATTGACCTTACAGAAATAAAATGAATTGTAAGAGAATACCATAAACGATTATTAAGCCAACAGATTTGATAACATAGATGAAATGGACAGATTCCTAAAAACACACAAATTACCAAAATTAGTATTTCTGTTTCATGACAAAATAGGAAACTTGAACAGATTTATAACAAGTAGAGAGATTAAATCAGTAATCAAAAGCCACTCAACAAACGATAGTCCAGGAGCAACGGCCTTACTGGTGAATTCTACCAAACATTTAAAGAATTAGCATCGATTCTTCTCAAAACCTTCCAAAAAAATAGAGGGAACACTTCCTAACTCATTCTATGAGGCCAGTATTATCCTGTTACCAAAGCCAGACAAAGATATCACTAGAAAAAAAAATTAAAAACCAACATTTTTTTATGACCACAGGTACAAAAATCCTTAAAATATTAGCAAACCAAATTCAGCAACATATAAAAGAATTATAGTAAAAACCCAAGTGAGATTTATCCCAGGAATGCAAGGTTGGCTTCATACATGAAAATCAATTAATATAATATATCATTGTAGCATAATAAAGGATAAAACCCATGTGGTCATCTAATAGATGCAGAAAAAGCATTTGACAAATCCAACATGAATTCATGATTAAAATCTCTCAGCAAACCAGGTATAGAAGGGAATTGCCTCAACTTCATAAAGGGCATCGATGAAAAATCTTCAGCTAAAATCATACTTAATGGATAAAGACTGCAAGCTGTATACTAAAGAAATTAAAATTAACCAGATTGGAAAATAAGAAATAAAATCTTTATTTTCAAGTGACATGGTCCTATAAGTAGAAATTTTTGAAGAATACACACACACACACACACACACACACACACAACCTTAAGCAAGGTCACAGAATGCAAGGGCAATGTGCAAAACTCAGTTGTATTTCTATATACTGGCAGCAAACAATCCAAAAGTAAATTTAAGAAAATAATTCAATCACAAAGAACAAAACAGAATAAGATAGTTAGCTATAAATTTAACAAAAGTTCATTATTTGCACAATGAAAACAACAAAGCATTGCTGAAAATAATCACAAAATATATCAATAAGTGGAGAGTCATTTCATGATCATCAATTAGAAGTTGCAAGAATCTTTTGTAGAAATTGACAAGATAACACTAAAATGTACATGGAAATGAAGGGACCTAGAATAGTCAAAACAATTTTGAAAAGGGAAAGATATCAAGACCATGTGGTATTTGTATAAAAATAGCCCTATGGATCCATGGAAGAGAATTAAATCCAGAAATAAACACTGACATTTATGGTCAATTGATTTTTTTTTAACATTTTATTTATTTATTTGACACAGAGAGAGACAGCGAGAGCAGGAATACAAGCAGGGGGAGTGGGAGAGGGGGAAGCAGCCTTCCCACAGAGCAGGGGGCCCGATGCGGGGCTCGATCCCAGGACTCTGGGATCATGACCTGACCTGAAGACAGACGCTTAACCAGTTGAGCCACCCAGGCGCTCCTGGCCAATTGATTTTTTTAATAAAGTCACCAAGACAACTCAGGAAAAGGTAGTCTTGTCACAAAGACAAAGCACCATATACAAAAATTAATTCAAAATGTATCATAGATATCAATATAAGAGCTAGAAGTATAAAATATCTAGAAGAAAACATAGGAGAAACTCTTTATTACCTCTGGTTAGGCCAAGAGATCTCAGCTATGATAGGAAAGGCAAAAGCCATAAGAGAGAAAACTAAGAAATTGGACTTCATCAAAATTAGAGCTTTTGTGCTTCCAAAGACACCATTAAGAAAATGAAGGGACAAGCCATAAAGTAGGTGAAAATATTTGCAAACCATGAACGACTTGTATTCAGAACATATAAAGAACTCTTAATGCTCAATAAGAAAACAATCCAAATACAAAATGAGCAAAATGGCATATGAATGGCTGACAAGTACATTAAAAAGTGTTCAACATTTTTGAGTCATCGGAGAAATGAAAACAGTAATTTGCTATTGTGTAGCCACTGGAGGGGCTAGAATTAAAAAGAGACAATATAAAGTGTTACTGATGATGTGAAGAAACGATCTTCATAAATTGCTAGTGGAAATGCGTATCTAACTTCACAAAAACAGTTTGTGGTTTTTTTAAAAGTTACATAAACTTACCAAGGAATTCAGCCAACAATTCCACTCTTAAGAATCTACCTGAGAAATGAAAACATATGCCCAAAGACTTGAAAATTACTATAAGACTGGAAGCATTACCACAACGGGCCCAAACTGGAAACAATCTGAGTGTCTATCAACCTGATAAGTAGATGAATAAATGTGGTATATTCGTACAATAGAATATTATTCACAATCAAAAGGAATTAAACCATGATATATGTTAAAACATGGATTTAGCCTCAAAAACATGGTAAATGAAAGAAACCAGATCCATAAGGATACACACTGTGTGATTCCATTTACATGAAATGTACAGAAGTGCACATTTATAGACACAGAAAGTTGATCAATGGTTGCTGGGGCTGGAGGTGTGTGAGTGGAGATTGCAAATAGGCTTGAGGAGAAGTTGGGGGGCAATGGAAAAGTTCAGTACAAATGATTGTACTGATGGTTGTAAAACTTTATAAATTTATTAAAAATCCCTGAATTGTACACTTAACTTATGGCATATGAACTATATTCCAATAAAGTTTTTTTTAAGTTGTTGGAGGAAAAAAAAGTTAGCCAGGAGGAAAAAAAAAAATTAAGATTACATAGCCTGCTGTGTTTACTTTTATCGTAGCACTGAATTATACTTTTTCAAATCAGCTGTCTTCTTCTCCGACTTACACTCCCCATTGGAAATGTAAACAGAAGCATAACTGATAGATATGTTAACTGTTCTTTCCTGCTCAGGACATTACCCCACATTAGATCCTTCGGTGAAGTGTGTCTGTCTTGGCCAACTGACACCTCAAGCACCTGGTGCTGAAACCAGAGACGGAAACCAGAAAGAGCCAGGAGAGGAAAGAGAACAAAGGCCCATGATGCACAATTCTGAGAAGCCATGGTTCGCAGAAGTGTTCAATGCACCCTAAGAACCCAGTGTGAGAACCCCGCTGTGATGACTCTTCGCCCTGCCAGCCAGGCCAGGGCGGGGAAGGGATGGATGCTAACCTTGAGGAGAAAGGGAGGAAGTGAGGAGAGAGCACAGTGTTGGCAAATAACCCGGTTTTACACGCTTTCTGTTATTCCAAAAAAATGGTATCCCATGGATGGGCCGCGAGAGGCATGTGAGGGCCATTTGACTTATCAGACAAACTGAAAACATTTGGTTCGTGGCCCTAAAACACCGAATCCTAGAAACTTACTATCACATTTCATAAATTTGGGGAAAACCAGACAGGATTGGGCAGGGGTTTTATTGAGGAAAAACCTCTGCCGAACCAGATCACAGGAGCTTCCTCTCTCTGCATGGACTGGGAGCATGGTGTCTAAAGCAGGCTTTACCCCCACAGCCTCTGGACCAGACAAAGGGTCTTATCTGTGAATCAAAGTTTAATGGTGTGACAGGCTGGGACAGGTTCCCATCTCATCCATATTTTTCCCTGTAAAAGGCAGAGGAGACAACAAGGTGCTGGTTCCCCATGTGTGCAGGTGGAGGTTTATGTGAGCTGAGCAGAGGAGGGAAGAGAAAAGGGGGAGGCCATCCTCCAGGAAACTGACATTTCTTAAGGGCCCCTACACCAAGCACTGTGCGCCAAGCCCTGTTTTCTTTGATTTAGTCCTTCCAGCACCTTGTGGGATGAGGATTTTACCTGCATTACAGATCAGAAACTAAGGCTCAGAAATATGTCCTACCTATCAGATAGGTAACATTATACATTAGATACAGGTAAGAACTTGCAGCTCCAAATTTGGAGGGACCAGTGTTACATATTTAGTAAATGGCAGAGCTGGTATTTAAATTCGGGTCCCTGGGAGCCCTGAGCCTCTGTGCTGTTACACCACATTGTGTCCATTCAGGTTCGGGTGGTTTTAAAAAAAAAAAAGTGTTCGGCCTTTCAGCTTAGTCTCTCTGATTTCTTGTTTCTGGATGATAATAAGCCAGCCAAAAGTCCTCCTGGGAACTCTTTCCTCCCCTAGGGCCCAAAGAATAGAAAAACGCCACCGTGCCCTTGAAGTTTCCCTAACAATCCCAGCTATAAAGGCCGGAGTCAATGCTGAGAGGATATTATTAACAAATGGCTTAAGCAAAATCTTCAGAGGGCTTGCAGCCACCCACACCATTTGTAATGTCTTAGGGAAGAAACCCGATCCAGAAAATGGCTGGCAGCAACAAACCCCAGTATCAGACGTCTCAGAGGAGGAGGATCATTGCCTTTAGAGCACTTGTTTTATCATGGACAATAAAAGGGTTCCAGTGGATTCAACAAAAAATAACCAAAAACAAGGCTATTTTTAAAAAGGCATTTATAGGACTACGGCTTTCATTTCCTTTGCCTTTAGATCTTTCGCTTCACATTCTGAGTAGCAGATGCTGTCGTATAAGGAAGACCACCTGCTTTCCAGGGCATCTCTGCAACAAATAGCTTTGAGAGAGAGAGAAGAAAGATCATAGGATAAAAAGGAGAGAATTAGAAATGGGGAAACGGGAAATTAAGAAGTTGGCTTAATGCATAGCTTCTGAATTATTCAACTGCTAGAAAGCTGACAGATTTCTTTTGACATTTGACTGTCTCACTCTGAGTCTCTATCCATATTCCACTTTTTAAGGACCTACTTTAAGAGAATTCTGTCCATCTGCACATATTTGTGACATATTTATCTTTCCTTGCAAAATGTAGACATAAAAAATTTATAGAACATAGGTATTAATTAAATGGTATTTTAGTTTTAGAAAAGTTGCTCGGCTTTAAAAGGACTTCCGGGGTGAATCTTTGGGTAAAAGGTATCTTCTTTCAGAAATTAAAATAGCTCATACTCACTATCCTCCCCCCACCCCATTACTTAGTACTTTCGAATTTCAAAGTTTCTAAAACTGCGTTAAACTCTTACTTGAGGCAACAGGTATGCCTTGAGTCACTTGAAATTATAACCTCAAAGGCTCATTCCCCACATGCCAAGGAAAATAAGACATTAAGGAAATTATTCATATAATTCCAACCAAGTTAACACACTCACCTGAAACATACCAGTAATTAAAGTAATAACAGGAAAAGTCTACAGTTTGGAAGACTCAGGAAATAATTTGTTCTAGAAAGCTGTATTTTCCATATACTGAAATTTTTCCTTTCATTCAATACCCAAACATTGTTATTTTAAATTTTAACTGGTTTTAAGATCTTTCTCAAATATATCAGACATTGCTTTGCCTTCTTAACAGTGTTTATTTAGCTATAATTTATTCTATTAATACTTTCAAAAAGGATTTCAGAGAACGATTAAACTTTATTCTCTACATAGTTTGAACTCTTTTGGATGTCCCGGTGTCTTCATATCAAACACCAGTGACATTATGAGGCTGTAACAAGGCAATGCCCTTGGAGAGATAAGCATACTAAATCATCTTATTCTATGGTGTCCATATCCTCCTGTGTTGTTTTACTTCTTATATCTGTTTTTTAATGTTGCTCTATCTCTTCCCTTGCTGCCAAGCAATTGCATTTTGTTCATGTGACAAGACTACCTCTGATGGTCCCTTCCCTCTCACAAAGTATTACTGCTAATATTCCACAAGCGTGGAAACCAGATGACCCATTAGAATTAAAAGGTGTTAAGTAGGGGCGCCTGGGTGGCTCAGTCGTTAAGCATCTGCCTTCGGCTCAGGTCATGATCCCAGGGTCCTGGGATCGAGCCCCGCATCGAGCCCCACATTGGGCTCCCTGCTTGGCGGGAAGCCTGCTTCTCCCTCTCCCACTCCCCATGCTTGTGTTCCTACTCTCACTGTCTCTGTCTCTGTCAAATGAATAAATAAAATCTTTAAAAAAAAAAAAAGGTGTTAGGTAAGGGCTTAAGAGGTTGAAAGAAGCAGGTTGAAATAGGTTTCCCTGAATAGAGGTGACAGATGCAATGCAGAAGCCACAATATTTGAGATATGCTCAAAAAGTATTTGTTGATCTGAATTCAAATTTCACTGGACAGCCTGTATTTCTGTTTGTTAAACTTGTCAACTCTAAGAGGCACTGCTGACCAAGAGCCTCCAGGCTGTTCAGTGCAATGGTTAAGTGGAGTTGACCTGACCCCAACCAGATATGGCTCTCAAAGAATTCTTTAATTCTAGACATTATGGCAGCAAAAATATTCATTGAACAGTGACTGAAATCACACACTCTGAAAAGAACCACACACTCTCTTCTATTTAGCTAATGTATAAAAACGTCTCAATAAACTATAAAGATCATTCATTAGGGTGCCGGTATTGATCCTCATCTTCTTTTTGTGATGTACCACTCACTCTGCATGGCTAAATGAAGAGACTGTAGGCTAGGCTGGGTCTTTTTTTTTTTTTTCCTAGATTTTGCTAATGTTCTTGTGCCTATGTTGTCTGTGGTTGGGGATCCTTAGAACCTGAAGCTGAAGAGTATTCTTAGTTCTGCTAATGGAACTATTTAAAGTGACTTCAATAAACCCATCTTCAAATGTTGGTTTTTCTGGATTTTTAACCTCCTGGACCGTACTCTGTAAACTGACCATTAGAATGTACATTTTTACCTGGGACAGCTTAACAAAGGAGCCAAGAATATATGGTAGGGAACTGATAGTCTCTTCAATAAATGGTGTTGGGACAACTGGACTCTTGCCTTACACCATACATAAAAATCGACTCAAAATGGATTAAACATTTGAACATAAGACCTGAAACCGTAAAACTCCTAGAAGAAAGCATAGGAGATCATCTCTTTGACATTGGTCTTGGTAATGATGTTTTAGATTGGACACTCGAAGCAAAGGCAACATCACTGGCATCCCATAGTTGCCCACTCATCCCTTGCAGATCACAAACTTCTCTCTCCCTTTTAAAGTAACCATTATTCTGCCTTCTTTGGTAATAATTTCTTTTCTTTCCTTTATATTTTTACCACCTACATATGCATCCCCAAAGAATATAGTTCCGTTGCCTTATTTTTTTTTTTACATTTCTAGAATGGGATTGTGCTGTATTCAACATTCTTTCCTTTTTTTCGCTCAACAATACATTATATTCACCCATGTTGTTCTGTGTAACTGAAGTTTTTTCATAATTCACTCTTTATATCTCTCTTCCAGTGGACTCTCAGCATCATGTCCCTTCTCTTCACCATTATATTCCCACCACTTCTTAGAATGTGCTCAAAAAATAATTTTGTGTGTGTGGAAACCGAAACTGTCTATGTCCCCACTGCTTACGGTCCACATTAACAAAACTTTATTATACCAATCTTACTCAATATTATTTCATTATTCCAGGAAAATCCTGCCCAGGAAGACAAAAGTTGCAAATAATTTTATTTTTCATTTCAGAAACTGCCTTTAAAAATCATTTAAATAAACATTAAACTCTCCAGTTCTTCAGTAGATAGCATCAAACAACTGAAACGACTATTCATTCTCCAAGATTCTTTGAGCACTCGCCTCTATTGGCTCTGCCTTGTTGTATCCACCAGTGCTAGAGTATTATATCACACTTCTCACCTAGCCTTAGTCATGTGTCCACATTGAATGACTTGCCTTAAACCAGACTCCAAAACTCCATGAATATCCTGATTTTGTCCTCTCCTATAGATACACTCAAATTCTGTCAAGACAGTGGGTGGTAATTACACAAGTATTTGCTCTGTAACTATTACCCTTGCCATGGTAAAAATGAACTCAGCTTTGTATTGTTAAGAGGTCCTTTTGATGATATTTTCAGGCGGCCATCACTGTACATTTGATTGAGTTTGTAAATGAACCAAAGAAACCACAGGCAGCATATTCAGGTTAGCGAGTCAGTGTGCTTTGGCACCACACAGCATTCCTGCTAACTGCTAAAGCATCCAGTACTTTGCAAAGATTAACAGAGAGGCAAAGCTTTTCATGGAAATGAAATTATAAAGGCCTGATACTTAAAGATTCTACTTTATGCAGAAGCATTAGGAAAGTCTAAGGATAGATCCTCAGAACAAGATATTAATGATTCTCCGTAACTCTCTAAGGACTTAACAAATAGAACTTCAAAACAGGACTGCTTAGCCCACACTTATGCTTTCTAAGAAAAAGTAGAGAGCGTAGTCTCAGGTGTCTGGACAAATAGGCTTCATGGCCAACAAACTTACTAATGCCTCAAACACACTGACCCTGAGAAATTGGAGTTCCACTCATTAGAAGAATGAAGGGTCCAGAGTCTCTAAGCATCATTACCACCATCACTGATGTCTCACCCTCAGTTCAAAGGGTCATCTTGGGATGAAACAACACTG
Source organism: Callorhinus ursinus (assembly GCF_003265705.2). Classification (NCBI taxonomy): domain Eukaryota; kingdom Metazoa; phylum Chordata; class Mammalia; order Carnivora; family Otariidae; genus Callorhinus; species Callorhinus ursinus. The sequence continues at coordinate 21,855,880 of NW_027397101.1, forward strand.
TAATGGATGCGACCTTTGGGAACCTTAGAATGGAGTGTTATGCGCATGAGATTGATATCCATATCCTAATCCTCAGAACCTGTGAATGTTACTTTATATGGCCAAAGGGACTTTGAAGATATGGTTGTTAGGGACTAAGATGGGAAGATTATCCTGGATTATCTAGTTGTCCTGATGGAATCACAGTAATCTCTATAAGAGAGACAGGAGGAGTCGGAATCAGAGTCAGAGGAGAGGGTGATGGATGACAGAAGCAGAAATTGGAGTGATGGTCTTCAAAGATGGTCTTTGAAGATGGAGGGAGGGACCATAAACCAAAGAAGGCAAAAAGCTGAAGAAGGCGGAGAAACAAATTCTTCCCTCAGAGCTTTCACCTTAACCCAGTGAAACTGATTTTGGGCTTCTGAGTTCCAGAACTGTAAGAATAAAGGTGTTGTGGTGGAAGTCACTAAGTTGGTGGCAATTTGTTACAGCAGCCATAGGAAGCTAATACAAACAGATATTATACATGGTCCCACTAACTAAATTAAGACCCTGTATTCCTTTTGGATCGTTATTTAACAAATTGTCACAAATGTGATAGCTTAAAAACAACACACATTTTATTATGTTGGTTTTCATAGATCAGTTCAAGCATGACTTAGCTGGGTCCTCTGTTCAGGGTCTCACAAAGCTGCAGTCAAGGCATTGGCTAAGGCTGGGGGTCTCTTCTGTGGCTTGGGGTCCTCTTCCAGGCTCATGCGGTTGTTGGCAGAATTCATTTTCTTGCAGCTCTAGAACCCATGTGTCTTGGAGAGTCTCTGTTTCTTCCATATCTGACCTCTAGACCCTCTTATAGTGGGCTCATCTGATTAAGTTGGGCTCACCCAGGATAATCTCTTTTTTGATTAATTCAAAAGTCAACTGACTTGGGATCTTAATTAATCTCCAAAATCTTTTCACCTTTGCCATGTAACATAACCTGACCCTGGGAGGGATATCCCATTCTTTTCTCAGATCCTGCCCACACTCAAGGGAAGGAAATTATACAGGGTGTGTACATCAGGTAGTGGGAGTATCGGGGGCTGTCTGAGAATTCAGCCTCCTGAAGACACATAAAATGTCTTTTATTATATGCAATGTGCTATTTTAACATGGTTAGTGGATGTTAATATATATATATATATATATATATATATATTTAAGTTCCATAAATTTAGCTAAAATTCTCATTCACTATTTCTCTTTTTTCCATAAAATCTTAGGTTCCTAAACTAAAAATTCTCGTATTTCTAGGATTTACAGAAAACCTAACCCTGGCAATAGAGGAAGTTACTTTTCTAGATACAAATATATGTTCAGTGTGTATGTAAATATACATAATCCTAAAAAAATTTAAATATATATATATCCTTATGCTGGAAGTTATTCTGTTTTATTGATTAGGAATCTTGGTCAGTGGAAAACAAATTGAGTGGCCTAGAATTATGAAACAAACGAGTCAGTGGAGGCCTGCGATCAAAATCCAGGTCTGGATGATTCTTGTTCAAAGTTCTACCCACTGTACCATAATATAATCGGTGTTTGCATCTCAGAAAACACATTATGAGCTCAATATTAGAATTCAGATTTATATGCTATCGATGGCAATAATTTCCAGCAGGACAGTATAATACAAGTCCTCGCAAATGCTGGCATTTTCCCTTCACACCCCTAGGGAAGCTTTAATCTTCCAATATTCTCAATTAAGCACTAATCCTGTGTTCTGTATTGCCTTGTGTGTGTGTTTAAGAAATTGACATGGCCTCATTGCTCAATGCACACATACTATTTATAAGGTTCGTGTCCTTGCCACTTAATCACGGAGTCCAATAATTTATTATTCATTTTTTTAGGACAATTAACGGTTTTGTTGGCAGTCATTTTACAGCTACAATTTGGCAGTCCTGATTAAGTCATGTCCAGTGACCAAATGAAAATAATCAGAAAGAAATAAGAAAGAGAGAGAGAGGAAGGAAGAAAACTATTATCTTTATTTGGTATCCCCTTTATTCAGAGCTTTTTCTTAGAAGCCCATGGGTCAGTATAGATCAAGTTTTTATTGAATATGCTGACCCTTTAGGCCCAGAAGGGATCTAGTAGGTTTAGAATTTTCTCTAACATTCCACACTGCAAAGAATGCTTCTGTTTTTTTTTCTTCTTCTTTGCTTTCTCATGGAAATCAGAATTTCTAGTGCAGTGGACACAACTCTAGGACAGAAGCTCGGGGTTGTGGCTTCTAGTTCCAACTCTGCCTCTAACAAGTTCTGTGATTTTAGCAAATAACTCAAGGCCTTGGTTTTCCACCTAAGAAATAACAGAAGACTTCTAAGCTCCATCCAGCTCTAAAATTCTATGAATTCTCTATTGAACTAAATCCAAATGAAATTCAGCATCTTTATTACAAAACATTTGTTTGTGTCACTACTTTGGTATTACTGCTTTCATTGCTTTTTAATAGCTTGGAAACAACTCAGATTCACTATAACAGCAAAGTAGAAATGAAACAGGGAGCAGAAATCATGATAAAACTGCCATCTAATGAGCACTTCATATGTGCCTGGCACCATCCTAAATGCTTTCCACATTCTATTTGATCCTCAGGACAGTGTTCTAATAGGATGATTACCTCCACTTTACAGATGAGGAACTGGAGGCTTAGAATGGTTAGGTGTCATCCCCAAGTTTGCTTTGCTCAGCCAGTCAGGCACAGAGCTCAAGTCCACCACTGGACTCCAGAGACTGTGTTTTTAGTTTTTCCCATCACTACCTGCCCTGTCAGTTGTGCAGTGGTCAGTCAAGCCTAACATTGCCCCACTGGGGGATAACCCAGATAGGCAGCATACCGTCTGCTTCCCATTCTCCCTCCCACACCCTCTTTGGATGACATGGGGTAGAGGTCAAATGGCTTGGAGGTGTGGGGTCATTCCTTTCTGCTTTCAAATATTCCACTTCTCAGGGTCTCTGCTGGTCTCATCAGCTTTAAGAATCAGGGGAGTTAAAAGGCAGAGCTCCCTCTAGCAAATCTGGAAGACCACCTGCATTTCTGCATCCCAAATGACTCCTCTTTACTGATGTGGAAGTGCGGGCAGAAATTGACCTCTCTTTTTCCCAGTCTTAAATTATTGTGAAGTGAATACAGGACACTTCAAAATTTAAGACTGATCAAAAGGGTAAAAGTAAAAAAGTTAGAGTCCCCTAGAATTTAATAGTGGAATGACCATTAGAAATCAGTCTTATTTCCTACATGATAAGAAATGATTTAATGAGTTTGTACAAGTCACTCAGCTACTCAGCGTGGCAGGAACAGAATCGACACCCCGTTTCTTGGCTCTCTTGGTTTGCTGCTGTACCTACCATGGGGAGTTCTGATTTAAAAAGAACACAAGACACATCACTTTAAGATTTGAAAAGAACACAAGACTTGTAAGCTCCATCCAGCTCTAAAATTCTATGAATTCTCTATTGAACTAAATCCAAATGAAATTCAGTATCTTTATTAGAGGAGAGTGCCCCGTAAGGACCAGGGCAGAGACTGAAGACCAGACTTTGCAACTGCAAACCAAAGAATGCCAAAGAGTGCCAGTCAGCCACCAGAAGCTAGGGTGAGGCAAGGAAGGATTCTCCCCTACAGCCTCAAAGTTCCTGCTGACACCTTGATTTTGGACTTCCAGCCTTGAGAGCTGTAAGAAAATAAGTTTCTTTTGTTGTAAACCACCCAGTTTGTTTTGACAGCCCTGGGAAATTAATATACTTGTTGATTTAAAGTAATAATTATTGCGGCCTGTTGGGTATAATTAGCGATGGATGTGGCAGGACGACAGAGCAGAGTATTATGAAAGCATGGGCATTGAGAATAAAATGCCCTGAGTTCAAAAAAGGGAGAACACAAGCTTTGCAACTACCTTCCCAAATGTAAACCTGCTTGGCAGTTGTTGGGGTTGTTGGGGTTTTTGTTGTTGTTGTTGTCGTTGTTTGCATAAGCCTTCCTGCAATTTTCTGTAGAAACATACATATGCTTCTTCTTTTAACACAAGTGGGATTATCCTATTCTGTGTTGCCACTTGTTTTTTCCACTTACCATGGACATATTGCACATTGTCCGCAAAAAGATTTGCCTCATCTTTTGATGGCTACAATATTTTCATTGTAGGACTCTACACAATTTATGCAATCATTCTCTGTAGAAGGACCTTTTGTTTGTTTCTGGTGTTTTGCTATTTTAAATACTGGTACAATGACATTGCTGTCATTGTACCAGTACATATATCTGTGTATACTTGGCAAACATACCTATGGGATAAATTCTTAGAAATAGAACCTGTAGGCCAAAGAGCATGTGTTACCCAGTCACCTTCCCAAAGGACTGCACCCAGTTTTAACCTCTCAGGTTTTGAGAGGACCCATTTCCCCACGCCACTGGCCACACCAGGTACAGTGAACAACTTTAATCAATACTGGACAATATTTTTCATATTCAGATGTTATTGGGTGTGGGTGGAGAGAGAAACTTTCTATGCTGGAAATTATGACCCAACCTCAAAAATTCTAACTAATGTTATTTTTCTCCTCTAAGGGAAAATATCCTTCCCAGATAGATTATGTTGTAGCATTGTTCCCTGAACCGTGCCACATCCAGTTGGTTAATCCCAGCCATCCCTCAGCACCTTTCAGGGGATTCTCACTGTGACCTGAAAAATATTTTGACTTTCCAAATCCTGGGTTGAGGACTTGAGTGAATTTCATGCTGCTCCACTAATCTTAGGTCAGATAAATTTGTCTGCAGCGCATTGTACCTGAGGTCTCTTTTCCAGTTGACTCAGATTTTATGTGGTAATTGTTTGACATTGATTGACAACATTCCAGGAAATCAAGAGACAAACTTGATACCCTCAACCAGAGGGCCTGCCCGAGCCGGCTGCTCTATTTATTTGGGATAGCTTGCCTCTTATTAACCCTGATTCTGTATTTGTGCACATTGGCTTCTCAGCACCTGGCAGATCCAGGTCCTGAAACCTCCTTTTCTGGCTAATTCCTCTTTTCCAGGAGAATCATGTGCAGAGAGTATGTTGGAGGGACCCCCACAACCTCCATCTTTATCCCAGTTTATCCCCATGTCTGCTTGCAGACCTCTGTGCCTGACGCCCGGAAGGAGCAGATTTGCTGTTCCTCGAAGCCACCATTCTCCTGGCATCCTTGCCAGCAAGGGGCTGCAGCCCCTCATGCCACCCGCTCGCTCCCCAGGCTCCGCAGTGGCATCTCTCTGCGTGACTGCTCCAGGGCACCGTCACCAGCTGGCTGCCTGTCAGCAGTGTGAGATGTAAATGTCCCTGTGCTTCCAGCCCTCCTCTGCCTGGTTCTTGACATTTTGCTGTAATCTGGAAAAGGGAGCTAGGAGATGCTTTGAATTCCCCACCTCTAGTCCCCACGGTGGGGCAGGGAGGGTGGGGGCTGCAGCCCGTCTCCTGGAGTGGATCTGAAATTCTTCCTCAAAACGAATTCAGAAATGCAAAGTATGGATATGTTACCACAGTAAAAAAGAAAACCAAAAAAAAAAAAAAAAAAAAAGAAAGAAAGAACAATAACAACCAAAAACAAATTAAGAGCTGAGCGCATTCCATTATTCTCCTTCCAAAAAAAGCCACCGAAAATAAGGTCTTTGATCCAAACGGTATCTCTCCCTCCTGCATTATTATGTGTCTTCATAGAGAAACAGGAGGGCAAGTGTGCCCTTCCTCAGCATGACTTCCCTGATTTTGAGGGTGCTGGAAATGTACATATGTCAGTGATGTACTAGCGCTGGGGATACTAAGCATAGTCTTTTGTAGATCTCACTCGGACAGGAAATGATTAAGTCATGGATCTGAACTTCTGAAATTTCTGTCTCATAGTTACAGTGGAGTCATGGATATTTTCACCTCCGGATTGCCTCGACCTTCCCTTCCCACGGGTCTCTGTGCTATCAGAGCACACACCATCAGGTGGAAGGCATAATAAAGTACAATGCCCACAGCTTTCATTTTCCTAAGCTTCTCAGCCTAGACTATAACAGTATTGTTTAAGTAATATCTTAATTACACTTATAGTACAAAATCAAAAGTAATATATCCTGTATGTCCTATCCACGCAGCACCTCATCCCGTTATAGTGCTCTTTGGGGCTTGAGGGAAGGCTACCTTCATCTCCTGTTCCCCCTTCCCAGAAGCTCTGCACCAGCTCTCACTGGGAGGAAATGGCAGACACCATCCTTTGTATACCCCAGCCCGAGTCTGGGCAGGATCTGGGCAGAGAACTACAGAAAGATATAAAGAAGTGAGAAATGAGGCAGAGGGTCCCAAACCAGATGGGGCTAAAACATGGAAGCAGAAAGAATCATGGAGAAGGATTTTGATCCCAGCAGTGTGACCTGATTACCGCACCTTCTCACATGCTGTATTAGAGATGCATTAGCAGCTGAATTGCCATTCACTCGAGTCTGCCAGTGTCTGGAAATCATTTTAAATACCATTTAGTAGCATTTAGATTGTTTTATGATAACGCAGTACCCATTGAAAGGATTATTGAGCTCGTATTTGCAGTGGCCTGGGAAAAAAAAATAATAAAACTTATCTCTTCCAGAGATGACTCCCACAATTGCCCCTTCAGCAATTATTCATTCAGGAGCCTCTCTGCCTACATACATTAGAACCTAAGGTAAATTGGCATATGTTAATTCGGGGCTCTGCTGTGGGTTTCTCCTTCAGGAGTTCAGGCTCTCATTACCTGCTAGTTGATGCACAGGATCCGGGACTCCATTTCCTCCAGTTTGGTGTCGCTGTTATAGTGTTTGCTCTGAGCCAAAGTAATTTCTTTTCCTTTCCATATACCTATTGCTCCTCTAATAATGGGTTTCTAGGGCAATATTGCAAATACTAAGCCAATGGTCAGAGCTCGCGTGCTTGCCTCCAAAAATAATACCTCATTAGGCAGCAGATCTCAGCTTTTCACCATGGAACAGGGAGATTTTAAAGTTAAACCTGGTGAGCTTCTCAGCAAGCACCTGAAAGGTGAAACAGGTTAGTGGTGGGCTACAGTGATAGGGCTTGGTTTGGGAGAACCAACGTTGTACATCTCTTCCCAAACCCAGGTTCAGTGAGTTGCTGTCAGGCAGGTAACCTATAATTGGCCATGAATATTGGGAAACACTACAGATCAGAATTTTCTTCCTCCTTCACATCCTCTGTCTCTGCCTTTTCTGTTTTTCATAGAGCTGATGATTAAGCATATGCCACACTCCCCCACCTCATTGGATGCTCAGAGTGAAATGGTTCCCCAGACACAGCTGGGTGGAAACCAAGACTCACTCATTGCTGTGGCTCACCATGAAAGGGGGCTGGTCTGTTCCCTGAGTAGCACCGCCTCTGACACCAGGCTCACTATTTCTATCCAATTCATTCAGTCCAATACCTACAACTCCAGCTTCTCGCATATTCCCTTGGACTGTAACCAAGAAACTTCTGGAGTGAAAGTACCATGAGGCTGATTATACTTGGTTTTGAAAGGGAAAATCCTTCTTCTTTTCAGTAATTTAGTTTGAGGTTGGGTGGATAGTTTAGGGTTTCGCTGGCTTCGGGAGAATGGGAAAAGATCGCTTCTGTTATTACATCTATTGTTTTCCTAAAACACTGGAAGCCAGACGAGTCCCAATGTCTGTTTTTAATTCCTTTGGCTTAAGGCTTTAATTATTATCGAATCAAAATTTCATTATATAAACTCTTATTATAGTCTATGTGAAAGAGAAAGACTTTCATGGGGGATGAAAGATACAGAGGGCAGAGGGCTCACGAGAACGGAGTTCCCAGATCAAAATGTTCTCACTTTAGCATTATTTCTAGAACTAGCCTAGACTATAACTGTGTTGTTTAAGTAATATCTTTTTTTAATTTTTTATTGTTATGTTAATCACCATATATTACATCATTAGTTTTTGATGTAGTGTTCCATGATTCATTGTTTATGTTTAAGTAATATCTTAATTACAAAAGCCCATTGTTCAAAAATACAAAGCGCCAAGTACAAAAGCAAAAGTAATATATCCTATCCATGCAGCACCTCATCCCACCGTTCATAGGTAATACTGGCAAAATTTTATAGTGTACCTCTCCAATTTAAAATAGTATATTTGAGTGCTAAACATACTATTGCCTTTGATTATTAAATATTCATCATATACTCACAATAGTTTCAATTTCTTTTCCAAATATGCTTTTACTCAGACATACAGACATCAAACAATGCTCATTAATATTAAAAACCTGGCCAGTTTGCCGCATTAATTACAAAAACCTGTGGTTTTGCTGCTTTCCCCTTGGAATATTTTTCCAACTTAACCTGAATACACTAGAGAAAATGCAGAGGAAGTGAGAATCCAGAAGCCGGCTCAGCTATAAGGGTAGGATTTTCTGCCCCCAAAAGATATGTGATCCCAGAAGGGGGCAACCAGCAGAGGAAGGGACCCTTTGGTAGAGTCAAATGCATAAAAAAAAAAAAAAAAAAAAACCACCTCACAAAATGCTCACAATGGCAGCCCTCTGCTGTCTCCTCTCCAACATATCAAGGGCCCGGATTTCCTGGCTCGCGTCCTCAACTACAAAGCCCTGGGTCATTTCTGGGACCATGTGGCCCATAGTGCTGGGGCATCTGCTTCAGGGCCTGTCACCTCTGTTCCCCAGGGCTTTGAAGCTTGAGATTCACGTGTAATTCACAAGGAGCCCCAGCCTCCCAGCCTAACTGGTGCTTTGCATTTGCCTGTTTCTGATTCCCACCCCCATGGAGGAGGTGAATCCTTAGGCTGTTGAAATGGACTTTGCACTCCTTTAGCTCAGGCCTCGGAACAGTTTCCTTGTCAGCAGAAGTGGGCTGTGCCCAAGTGCCTTGCTACAGGCTTCTCTGTGGCTGGGGGGCCTCCGCTCCTTGATATTGTTTCCATTGTTACCGTGTCAGGCTTATCTGGGCAGTGAGCAGTCTATTTCCAGGCCTCTCGCCTTTGCTCTTCCACTAACCCTTCCTGTTTTGTGCATCGCTCAGCTTCTTGGAGCCCCACAGCTCCTAAAGCCTGGGCAGCCCTGACCTATTTGAGAAACGTATTATGTTAATCTTTCGGCTCAGGCCCAGGAGCACCTCATCCCAGAGCATCATGGAGCAGCTGGGAAGACACTTGCGGGGGGTGTGGTTAATATGCGGGAGCCTGGTCTTGAGCACCCTTGCCCTTGCCAGAGGTTATTTGAATACTTATGCACCCCCCTCCCTCTGCCCCCCCCCCACACACATACTTCCACTATATGCTCTTTTCTAGAATGATGATGCAAGGGAATGGCCACCTTCCTGAATAAAATACAGCTCAAATCCTCCAAGGGCGGTGGTGACGTTTAAATTTCCCACAAGGGGAAATGATAGCTGGACCGTGTATATCTGGCTGTTATATGGATTTGGGGCAGATCTTCACTGCCTCTCTGCTTCCCCATCATGCTAGTCTAAGGATTAGAGGTTAGAGAGGCCCTGGTTCATTCATTCAATAAATACTTATTGAGCACCTATTGTATACCAGACATTGTTCTAAAAGCTAATGATATCGAGGAAGATGCTTGATCCTCTCCAGCTTCCCTGTAGTACAACTGGAACAAGGATGGAATGTTTACATAAGAATAGATGTTAATAACGGGACATAAATAGAGAGAACCCAAGAAATTGAAATTATCTGGTTTACAAGATACACTTGATCTCTGTCTGGGGTTCATATATCAGGCCACATGTGAAATCTCAGCCTCGATATTAGACTCACCGCTCAGGAAACCATTTACATAAATCTACTACCCTCAAAGCATAGACCCCACTGCTCAAGTCTCAAAGAGAGATAATATTTCCTCTCCCTGTAGCTTAGAGCCTGTCTTGTTCTGCAGGAGGCAAAATGGATATAAAATCATCATGTGTTTTTTGGATGCTCTGTAGCCTGCCTTTCTCCCTTTCCTACTTGATCTAAGAAAGATTTTTTTTTTAAATGTCTTGATTTACCATTTCTAGTATTTTTCTTTCAACTTCTACTTGTATTTGTATGCCTGTTTTTATTGTGTTTATTCTAATAGATAATATATTTAGTTCATAAAGGTTTAAGGCGGTAGTTCCTTGCTTGTGGAATGAAACCATGGCCAATAAAAACAGCTGTCTTTGTTCTGTTTAATGGTTTCTGATGTGAATTATACTTCCATAACATTCGGATTCTCATTTCCTTTATATTTTCAGATTTTTAAATACATTTATGCACCCTTTTCTTTTTATCTCTTTCGAGTCACTTTTTTTTAGGTAGGCCTCTTTGAAAGAGTATGTGAATGAATTTTGTTTTTCGATCCCCATGAAATGTTTGTCTTTTAGCAGGGAGAATGATGTATTTACCAAAAATATGTAAGACATCTTGGGTTACAACTGTATCTCTCAAAATTTCTGTGGCCCCATTATATTCTCACATTTAGTATGACAGAGACAAGCTGAATTTTTTGTTTTTCCTTTGTGGAAATTCTTTTTTAGTCTGTTCGGATGCTTAGGGAGCAGTGCTTCTAAAAGTGTGGTCTGTGGACACACGAGGGTCCCTGAGACCCTTCAGGGTGTCCATGAGGTCAAAACAGTTTTCCTAATTTTACTAAGATACTCTTTTCTTTCCCAGTGTTGACATTTGCACTAGAGTGGAGTACAAAAGCAGTGAAGCCTTAGCAAGAATCAAGGCTGTGGTAGCAAGTCGCTCTATTAGTCCCTGGATATTCTAGTCACTGATAAGGAGAGGAACTCATAAGTCACTTCCGCAGCACATCTAAGTATGAGGACTACCTTGAGGGGAAGAAAAACCCACTTGGGCAATTGTTTGAATTGCAAACTGAAGTAGTCACATTTTTTATAGAGCACTCCTTTTTACTTGAAAGAACAACTAACAAACTATGGTAACTCAACCTTGAGTATTTGTCAGACCTTTTTTTCATGGACTGAGACCGTCACTTCGAGGAAAAGTATTTGCTGTCACGGATAATATTTAAGCTTCCCGGCAAAAATTAGAGTTTTGGACAACTTTGAACCACCACTGTGAGCTTGTCAACTTTGCAACACTTTAAGCTTTTCTGATGGGTATCAACCGGTGATATCAATAAATGTGATCTTTAAAAATTGTATGATGAAATGTGTCCACATTTGGAAGATCTTCATAACTCAAGGAAACCATGTATTTCCAAATGACCAATGAATGATGTCATAATATATGGGCAAAGATCCATTTAAAGCGTAAGATAGACCAATGGATTTTGCTATAACTGAGCATGAAAGTTATTTAATATAAGTGCATTTCCATATTTCCACAGTTAACCTTTAATAACTACCACTTTTCAAGTTTTTGGTGCAGCATTTTAAAAATATCTATAATCGTCTGAAAAGGCTGTTAAAATACTCTTTTTTCCAGCTACACATCTGTGTGATGCTAGATATTTTTCAAGCACTTCAACCAAAATAACATGTTAAAACTGAGTGGAAGGCAGAAGGAGATGCGACTCCTTCTGGATTCTCCTAAGCCAGACATTGGAGAAATCTGCAAAAATGTAAAACAATGTCACTCTTCTCATAATTTCTTTGTTTTGGAAAATATAGGGCTTTTTTCATTAAAATATGCTATTGATGTTAACGTGTAATGGGCTTATTTTTTCAATAAACACCTAAATATTTTCTTCACATTCTCCATTTTTATTTCTAATATGGCAAACATTGATAGATATAATCTATATAAGCAAAGTCCTACCCACATACGTCCAAATCACAGCTTTCCTGACAATTTCATGAGTCCCCTTTAATAAACACTTACCTCTGAGCATGTCATGAAGACTTTCTGTGTCGTGCCAACTAATTGCTTATCTCTTATCATGAAGTTGCCTTCCATCTCATCTACTCATCTTTCAGTTCTTCCCTTGAGTGTCCTTTTCTCAGGCCAGATTTCCCTGATGTTCCAGATTAGATTAAATGCCCTTACTACACACTCCATACCCAGCTGCATTTCTCTGCATATTGTTCAACATACGTGCAGATACTCGAACAAGGTCTGCTTCTCGCTAGATTCAAAGTCCCTGAGGGTAGGAACCTTGTCCAAGTTCACAACATGATTTCCAACATCTAATACCGTACCCAACACTTAGTAAGTAGTCAACAAATGTTTTAAGTAAGTTATTCATTAATACATTTTGAATATACCAGTGCCACTATTAATACTTAAGGAGGTTAGTAAGACTTCTTTTTATTACCACGTACTCGTTTTCAGTCTTAATATTTCATTTTCCAAGTAGTATTTATTTAAAATTCCTTTCAACCTGATCATTTTCCTTTTTCAGGGATGATTTCTGGTTTTGTTTTTTCTTTTTCATTCCTTTCCCTTACCCTATCCCCCTGGCTCATTTAGCCTTAGAAAGAAGTAAACTTCTTTTTTTTTCTTTAAGATTTTATTTATTTATTTGAGAGAGAGAGAGAGGTAGCGAGAGAGAGCAGGAACAAGGGGGAGAAGGAAAAGCAGGCTCTCCGCTGAGCAGGGAGCCCGACGTGGGGCTCGATCCCAGGACCCTGGGATCATGACCTGAGCCGAAGGCAGACGCTTAACCCACTGAGCCACCCAGGTGCTCCAAGAAGTAAACTTCTTATAGATAGACTCTTCCTGGAGACATTATGGTCTCTCTACAGCCTAACTTACACCATAGCCCTAAGTCCATGAAGGCAATTTATGCAGGCAGGCAAGGCCAGGATTCCTTGGAACCACGGTCTCATTTCTGGACTCTTGAGGAAATCCTACCTGTACTTCTTTTGGAGGCTGATAACTCCATTAGCAGGTAGGATGTTGAGTATCACAAAAAAAGATATGGCTTTAAATGCAAGTCTTTACCAGAGAAATTGTACTTTTATTTAAATCTCATTTAAGGTCTCAGTGACTTCTCATCATCCTTTCTGAGAATATGTTTGAAGGATGGAAGTGGCACCCAGGGACAGGAAAGACCGGGAGGGCGTCGGTGGAGAAGTGCTCCTGCATTGCCATTTTACTGGGGGCTGGGCTGGCTCTTCACCTATGACCCTCACAGACCTTATTCAACATATTTTTGTAGTGTAGTAACGTAAGAGAAGCTGCCATGTAAAAGGTGCTGGTGCTTTCTATATGGCCTATATTCATAGAGACTACCTACCTTGAAGGAGATCTTTGTTCTCAGAAGACTTATTGGAACAGCCCATTAGTTAGGAAAATAGACCAGTTGATATTCATTGCTCTTGAGGAATGGTGTGACAGATCATTTTCATCTTCATAAAGGTTGTCTCATCCCGGGGTGCCTGGCTGTTTCAGTCAGTAGAACATGTGACTCGATCTCAGGGTTGTGAGTTCAAGCCCCATGTTTGGCGTGGAGCCTACTTAAAAAAAAAAAAAAATGGCTGTCCCAACTAATACCCCTTGGGGGACTGAACTCTGAGGTCTCTAGGTTAAGCAAATTTATAAGTAAGTCAAGAAGTTTCCTGGAAGGAAAGGAATGGAGACTTGACCTCTTCCCTTTTGAAGATTAATGGTATTAAAATCTCTAATGATTTGAAGTGGTTTTGGGTCAGTCTGGAAAAAAAAATGTTAAAAAGAAAAAGAAAAAAAGAAAGATACCAAAAGCTGCCAAAAAAGAGCTCACAGTGAGGGAAGGGGGCGCACACGTGTGGAGAGGAGATCACACTGAAAACCATGGCTACATCATTGAAAGCCTGGATAAAGATCTGTGAACCTGGAGCCCTGGCCTGGGTGACAGGGGATAAATACATGTGAGATTAACACTGGGGATAAAGACCTCCCTTTTCTCCCTCAATAATAATTGTAGCCTCCTTTATACCAATGAATAGAGACAGTATCATACCGTGCCAACTCTCATGTATTACACCAGGTGTTAGCCACGGAAGCAACAGGAATAAAATCTGGACTCTTGCCAGTGAACAAGATTCCCTAATTCTTCCTTTCTCCACAAGGAGTTGAACTCTATCCTTTGCCTTCTGGAATGAGTAAGCCCATGGAGTATTTAGATTATTGGGGTAAAAAGGACCCTAAGAGAGATACTAGACTTTCTGCTCATCTAGGTAGATATGGAATTTAAAAACTAATATGAATAAAAATAATTTCAGAAATATATGTAACCCCAAGTCTACCCCAGGCTGGTGAAGCACATTGTGCAGAAAGAATTAACATACAGGCTTAAGACTGTTACCCTCAGAAAGGCCTGTTTGTAAGGTTGGCTCTAGGCAGGCATCTGGAGACCTGGGTTTGAGGAATATTCCCACGACTCTTGACAGATGGGTGGCGCACTGGGCCTAAACTGTGCAAACAACAAGGTTTATACTCCAGACCTGCTTGTCTTCTGGGATCTCAAATTTTGAGACCTGCTAAGCATAGGGTATCTGTGTGACCAGTCCCACATAAACCTTGGGCCTCAAGTCTCTACTGAGCTTCCCTGGCAGACAGTTTCACACGTGTGGTTACAACTCGCTCTGGAGGCATGAAGTGTGTGGCTCCACTGGGAGAAGACCTTTGGAAGCTTGTGCCTGGTTTCCTCCAGACTTTGTGCCCTGCACCTTTTCCCTCTGCTGGCTCGGCTTTGTATCCTTTTGCTGTAATAAATCATAGCCAACCATCAAGACGACATGCTCAGTCTTCCCAGGGAATCACAAAACCAAGATTGTGATCTTAGGGGGTCCCCCAACACACAAGTAAAACACATTATTTTTTAAAATCTCCTTATGTTTTTGTATTTACTATTGTATTCTTATACAAAAAGCTATTCATTTTTCTTACATATTAATAGTTATGTTAATTTTTTAACCATTTTCTACTTCAATGTCAAGCCGTCTGAACTGGAAGGGATTTTAGAAGAAATACAGTCCTATCCACTCCCTTCATGAAGAAACTGAAGCCACAGCAGAAAAAAAATATAAGGTGGGCTTCAACTGGCTTTAGGAATGAGGGCTTAGGACATGTGGCTTTTGTAAACCACTTTAACCCTAAATACAAAGTCACCATATACAGTCCTTAAAATAGTGACATTAAAACAAATATATATTTATATATTATATAGTTATATATAAAGTAAATATATATATATATACATATATATATATATATATATGTCAGTGGCCTACAATGTATTTTATAGCAGGAGATTTCACTCTTGCTCTGAAATTGACCCAATTATATTAGGGGTTCAAGAAAGTCTGTTGACATGCGGGACCGTTAGCATAATGAAAACTATTTATTTATTTATTTATTTATTTTGCAGTCCATAAGAAGTTTATTACATCTTCAAGTCTTCAAGACATTACAGTGTAGACTCCTCTCCCAGAGAAGGATCCTTCAGACACTGGGAACCACTATCCAGATGAATGGTTCATTTGTCATTTTCATAGGCAGCTGGATTCTTCCTCTTGAAAACTATTTAAAAGCTTCTATAAATAATCAGATCAACTGCAAAATAAAATCTCACCCAAAGTAGCCCAACTTTTTCTACTACATGCATTTCTTTTTTTAACTCTGACGTTAACCCAGATCATTGTAACAATTAAAGGCTGACTTGTGTACTTTTATCATATTACAGTCCTACCAGTCTTTGCCTCTTTTTGGCCTCCAGACTGCAAAAGAACACGTCTTACCTGCAACCCAAAGCATCAGTAACATGTAAGACTATGGAGTACCTATCTTTCTTAAATTTCCCCTTTGGTCCTCTTGTGTGGATGGCATTGAGCAGGCTCCCTCGCCCTACTGCTTTTGGTTGGATTTAGATAATGGGAGGCCCTGGCAGGTGAACTGAAGGGCAGGAGGAGACTGAGGTGAGATATTTATTCCCACTTTCCCCCTACTCCCCCTGCAGAGTCACTATGGGTTGGCTCAGTCCCCTTATTGAAGGCCAAGGTTGCACTCAGTCTACTCATCCCTCTCCAGTTTGTTCTCTGTCCTTGCTCCTTGAGATCTAGGGTTCATGTTGCCATCCAGGTGCTGCCAGCCCAGAGGCACTACACCATCTCTTGCTACTTTTCTGAAAGATGTCCACACATTTATAAATCAGCCCTTAAGTAATCTTTCCTCAAATTTCCATTTTGAGTATGCCATCTGTTTCTGCCAGGAACCTAATGGATGCAAACAGTGTTTAACCCTGGCTTTAACCCTTGATGACCAGCAGCATCCACATCAGCTGAGAGGATTTTAGAACTGGAGATGCTTGGGCCACTTCCAGACCTACTGAAAGAGAATCTTCTTCATTTTAACAGGATCTTCAGATGAGTCACGTGCACATTAAAGTTTGAAAAGCACTGGCTTAACACATCAGTGGATATACTCAAATCTAGCATTAGAATGTTAATGGCTTTATTGAAAGACTATTATCTGGTCCTTAGTGTCCATGCTTCTCCAACTCTTCATTATTTGATCCAAGAAGAGAATACAAAATCTAAAATGAAAATGTCCTTATTTGGTAAACCTAGAGAATCTTATGTTCAAAAGTTGTTGATTCTAGTCTCAAAATAATTTCATTTTAAAATCAGTAGAACATTTGGAAGGAAAAGCAGAGGAAAACAGTGCTTACAGATATAGTTATGAATAATAATTAAGTCCACCTATGCCAAACACCATGAAAAAAGGAAAACAGTAGAGTTAACTGGATGAAAATCTTTGCCATATTGCGTACAAGTATTGGTAATTGGAGCCTCATTTGTCAGCACTAAGCTATTCATATTGATTTTTCTACCTCTGCAAACTGGAAGTCTGCGATGCAGAATGAAGAAATAATTGTCAACAAGATCTCTCTGGATGGAAAAAAAAAAAAAGAACATTTAGTCAAAATAAGAAAGCAATCCTTGGTAATTTTCGATGCTTGTCTACATGTAGAAAGCAAAGCAGAATCCAAGGGAGGGTTTAGAACTCTGCAAATTTGCTGGTCTGTTTAAAACACTTCGCACATTATTCAAGGAAAAATCAGACACATCATGTATGCAGATAGCCTTAAAGGCTTCCTTCCAGGTTAAAGAAATTTATGAGAATTCGGTTTGAGCTATTCATCCTCCTTACCATATAAGATTACCTCACTTTGCACCAGGTGTTCTTGAAAATAATCTGCAACTTCCTTATATTAAAGGAGAAACGTTTGATTTATAGCTTGGGTTTAAACCTATAATGAGGCATTCCATTCCGAGTGATCTCATAAACCCAAAGCAATAATAACCCCAGGGTGTCAGTGTATAGGAAGCCCTGCCTGGATGGACATTCTGTAATCTGGTATCAGCTCTTTTTCTCTCTGCTCAGCATTGCTGGGGAGTGCGGTCTCTGGGGCTCCAGATGGGGGCTTGGCTGAAGGCATGCTATCTTGGTGGTAGTGTGCCAATCTTTAACAGACTTCCTCCCCTACCTCTACTCCTACATCGTTCTTTTATCTAGTTTGTATGATGCAAGAAGACAGAGTAAGGCCTTCAGTCTCCCTAGATACCAGGCCAACAGTCTCGTGGTGAGAGGCACCTGGTTAGAGTTGGAAGAGCACAGGTGTAACAGGTTGCTTTGGGCTCGGACTGTGGCTCTATTATATGAACTGTTTGGACCATGCCATCTCAGGCAACAGCCCTGCCCTCTGCTCAATCCCCAGAGTTTTCCACCCACAGAGCCCTCACCTGCAATTGAGCATCTCCCAGTCTTATGGCCGACCCCTTCGTCTTGCAGTCACCTGGGCTCTTTCCCCAAACTTGCTCAGGAAATCTTCTCAAGCCCTTTCGAACCTCATAGCTCTGGGGAGCAAGGCAGCAGAGCATAACAATCAAGAACGGACTCTGGACCCAGCCTGCTTCAGGTCAAATTCTGGCTTTGCCATTTAGTAGTTTGGAGAGAGTGGTTTGAATTCTCTGTGCCTCAATTTCCTTAGTGGAGACGTAATCATTACTGTTTTAAAGGGTGTTGTGAGGATTAAATGATTACCATATAAAAAACACTTAGAATAGTGCCTGTCAAATAGAAGAAGGCTATTTATATTTATGATGATTATTATTATGTTCATTAAAAATAGATTCTTGATTTACAGTAAAATTTATCTTTGCTGGTTCTTTGCTGAAGTCTTAGCTCTTGAAAAGTTTGATTAATATTTTTACTTGATAATTATTATATTTGATTGTAAAAATTCAGAAAATATAGCACTGTTAACATTTTTCTATATTTGCTTTTAAGTCTTTCTTTTTATGAATTTTTTTAATCCATTATATTAAAAGCCATATATATGTTCCCTTTTTTACATACATATTAAAATATATGTTTAAAAAATATATTCATATAAAGTATACTTTTATATACATTTAATGCATCATACATATGTATTTATATATTATATATTCATTATTTATATTTGTTATCCTATAAATACATTATATAATGCACATACTTATATAATATGTGACATTATATACATATATTTATAGAATTTAATCTGTATGGACTTAATATACACTTATTATATGTTAATATATATGTAAATTATATATGAGATATACATTTATATTATAGTACATATAATATATATTTATACAAAATTGAACTCATAAAAGAAATTTACATATGCCCTTTTTAATAAACATAACATCACAAATACATTCCCATGTCAATAAATATTCCTTGAAAATGTGACTTTTAGTAGCTGTATAGCATCACATTACATAGATGCCACAATATACATTATGTGATACCACAATCACACCATCTCCTGTTTTCTGTTTTTGTCTATTTCCAATTACTCTTCATAAGCAATAATACTTTGGTGAATTGTTCTTTTACATAAATTTCTATGCACTTTCTGCTGCTTTCAGCCAAGATGGAGTAACGGAGATCAGATTTATATTCCCCCATCAAAAATCTAAAACAATCAGAAAAAACATGAAGCAATGGTTTCAGACCTCAGACAACAGGCAGCGTAGGACAGTGACCCCTGAGGGAGGGGAAACACATGAGAGCAATTCTCCCATTGCCCCGGCTTACTACCTGTAAAGAGAGGCCAGATCACATCCCAGGGAGACTCCAAGCAAAGGTCCGCAGTTATACTAGACAATAAACATGGGTTTGGGAGTTTGAAGAATTTAAGGTAGCAAAGTATCAGAGAGGAGAGAGCTCCACCTAATAGAGGGTTATCAAACTGACTGTTAGAATGTTGCAGATATCCGCACAGGAACCCCACTCCCACCCAGCAAGGCCAAGGAAAGAACCACCCTCACAGGGGTAGATGAAGTAACCTGTGCGACTCACGCAGGGCCAGGAAGAGTCTATGTTCCTTCCAACCACTGGCAAAATCTCATACCTGGAGGACCAGGCAGAGTGCTCAGGAAGCAGTCACCTCAGCAGGGGGGCAAGATTTGCCATATAAAAATGACTGCTCTAGGGGCACCTGGGTGGCTCAGTCGGTTAAACATCTCCCTTCGGCTCAGGTCATGATTCCACAGTCCTGGGATCAAGCCCTGCGTCAGGCTCCCCGCTCAGCAGGGAGCTGAGTCAGTCTGCTTCTCCCTCTCCCTCTGCCCCTCCCCTGCTCCTGCTCTCTCTCCCTCTCTCTTTCTCTGTGTCAAATAAATAAATAAAATCTAAAAACAAACAAACGACAACAAAAGAAACGACTGCTCTGGTCCCACCTAATGAAGTCTAAAAGCTAAGACCAGGGCGCCTGGGTGGCTCAGTTGGTTAAGCGACTGCCTTCAGCTCAGGTCATGATCCTGGAGTCCCGGGATCGAGTCCCACATCGGGCTCCCTGCTCAGCGGGGAGTCTGCTTCTCCCTCTGACCCTCTTCCCTCTTGTGCTCTCTATCTCTCATTCTCTCGCTCAAATAAATAAATAAAATCTTAAAAAAAAAGAAAAAAGATTTTAAAAGCTAAGACCAAAAAGGACAAACTGTTCCCAAGGCATTTACCTGCATCACCTGCTAGTATTTGCTCACAGATGAAATGAGGAAAAAATCCCCGGAGAACGCAATGTCATCACAAAAGTGCCATAGTGCACCTAAGGAGAAATGTTTGGAAGAAGATAAGCCTAGCCTGCTGTGGAGAAGGGGAAGTTCTGATCCAATAATGTTCTTCAATCAATCCAGCCATTCAAGTATATAATAAGCCTCTATGCATTTTAACACCAACCAGTACAGACAATGCCTTCTCTACAGTGGTCAGCCACTGCTTGGGGAGCGAGGATATGGCCAATTCCTTTGAACCCTCTGGCCAACCTCCCTGCAATATGCCTATATAATGAAGGGAAAGAAAAGCATCTGATGAACATGTCAAATCTGGTTTCTTAAAATACAATCAAACTGCACTTCCTCTGAAGGCTTGATTTGATTTGTGCTAAGCCAACAAAAGGATCTGCTGGTAGACCACCCTGTTATGAAAGTTGCTGACACTTTGTGTCCAGGACAAGATGAACAGAGAATCTGCTCTGTTCCTGTTCTTGTATCACACACTCTATGAATGGACTGTCTGTGGTGTATTGAATTTCTCCCATCGTCTTCATTCCAAAAATGGCTATTAGATGGTTTCAATTTGAGACAATTTTCAAGCAGTGATTGCATCAAACTGGAATCTAATTGGGGGAAAGTAATTTCTGGAAAAATCCCAAGCCAGGAGATTTTCTATCTGAGAAAATTATATACTGAGGCTGCCAACTCAGAATGGAAAGCTTAGCAGCATTAAACACAACTCTGCCATTGTCCATTTTTGTACCCTGTATTTGGTGAAGAGCCATACAGGACAAGGCAGAAGTTGCTGAGATTTATTCTGTGGTTGTCTCAAGACCAAAGAATGAGACATTTGAAGGAAACTTAATGATAACGTCTAGGACATTTTCTGACTTCAGAGACTCAGGACATGCCATGCCTTTGCTCAAACTGCTCCCACACTGGAATGCCATTCTCACGTCTCTAAATTGATCCAACCTCTTCCTGAGACGTACATTATCCAAAAGCCTTTGCTCTCTGCTCCAGCCTCATGGATCTTCCTCTACGCTAAAATGCTTGCAGATCTTGGGAAACCTAAACATTTAATGAGGTATGATTTAAAAAAAAAAAAAATAGCGTTCGTTGTTTTCTGACTGTTTTGATGGGAAGTGGCACATCATCCATCATAGCAATTGATTCAATTCAGGGTCCACCCCCTCCCCGAGTAGCAGCTATCCACTGGGTGCTCATAGCACCCTGCGCTGACGGCTTTCCCAGCAGCTACTGCACCGTGTTGTGTGTTCAATGCTTGTCTCTCTCTTCCACTAAACAAGAGTTCCATGGGGCCTGAGATCATATCTAGGATGCATTAACATTCCCAGAACACAGTACAAAGTAAAACTCAATAGATATACTTATGGAATAAGAGAAAACGAATAAATGAATGCATGAATAATAAATGCATGAATAAATGAATAAATTCTAGAAGCTCAATAACTACTTATTGATTGATTCATTGTTTCTGGGGCAAAAGAAGCAGCGTTGTGCTTAGTGGAAGTTGAAGATAATACAAAACTTAGATCATTCCTAGCAAACATTAATTGTAATAAAGGAAAGAAATGAGAAACAAAAGCAACCACAGTCATGTTAAGCCTTGTTAATACCCAAAACATGAGCTCAGTTATGCAAGCATACAAGTCTCTTTCTTTGGAACAATCAAACACTGTTTTTTCTACTCTCATCCTCCAGGAAACTCACCTCCACCACTTTGGAGGGAAATACAGTCTTGTGCTCTCATTTCATCTGGTAGGATTAGGCTGGAAATGTATTTTGGCAGGGACTGATGGCCCCACCTACCACCCCATCCTCGTGCCCAGCCAAAGATAACACCTCCTTTCCTAGCAGGTAGGTGTGGTCAAATAACTAGCTTCTGGCCAATGGTACATGAGTAGAAGTGAGGCATATGGGTTCTGGAAAATTTCCTCCAAAGAAGGAAATATGTTTCCCCCCTTTCCATCTGTCCCTTTTCCAGAGGCTAAAACACAGAGGAGGGCCGAGGAACAGCATGGAAGGACACTGCATCCCTGATATTGGGTGACGTACTAGCTCTTGCATGAAAGAGAGATCATTCTGCAATTTTATTATTTCAGGGTCTCTTGTTCTTCAGACAAGATGCCTCTAAAAGAACACTAGAGAAAAGATGAAGAACAAAACTCGCCTTTGTAAAATGCTTTCTGTGCAACAGGTACTCTGCTAGATGACAATCCTAGAAAGTACTCTCATATTCCTTGTGTTAGAAACAAGGAGCCTGAAGTTAACAGAAGTCAAATAACTTGCACAAGATCACATGGCTGGGAAATGGTGGTGCCCACATTTGTTGGTTTCCAAAGCCCATACTCTTTCCACTTGACCATAACAGTGGAAGTGATCGTAAGAGATAACATTTATTGAGTATTATGTGTCAAAATCTGTGTCGAGCATTATGCATGAATTAACTTACTTAATTCTGACAACTCTTTGATGTAGGTACTACTATTGCATTTATTTTATCAATGACGAAAGGGCAGCTTAGAGTTCTTTAATAACTTTCCCAAAGGCACAAAACTAGGAAGAGGCAGTGTCACAATTCGCACAGGGTCTGACTGACTCCAGAGCTACAAGTCTTACCCCTTTGCCTGACTACAAGCACATCTTTAGATTAAGTTATTCTTCAGTTACAAAAGGAATAGCCAATGCCCAGAGTTTTCCATTAGGACAAAGAGCAAGCCATGCTTCTGAACCCAAGGGCTTATGCACATATGAGCATCATATGTGGCCAATTTGACCCCAGTGTAGAGCTGGTGAAAATTTAAAAAAAAAAAAAAAGCCCTTTTATTAAATTATTTAATGCACAAGAACTATGTAATAAGACCAACTGTCAATTTGCTATTACCAGTGTTTACCTTACTGTCACCAGCTGTTAATTTGCAGCCCTAAATCGATAAGTCATTGTATACAAGCTGAAAGAAATTCATTATACATGATTGAATAATTTAAGTTTAATTCTGCTAAAATCCTATTGAAAAACTAGGGATGTCATGGAGTATGATGGACAAAACATAGACGTAAATAAAGCTTCTGTAGGCCCTTGGCTGAGGCTTGAATGATGCTCAGTACTTTTTAAGTGGCCATTGTGGGCTCACTCAAAAATAAGACTATTAATTCTGTTCTCAAATATAGAGTTTTGTTTTTGTTTTTATTTTAATATTTATTTTAAATCATATGTTCCACTAACAGAAGCTTAGGTGTTTCTATCAACCCATCAATACAGAAAAGGGGGATTTATTCCAAAACTGCAAAGTTGGCTCAACGTTCAAAAATCAATAATTTGCCACATTGGTAAAGGAAGTAAAGCCATATAATCAGCACAATAGTTGCAGAAAAGGGACTTGACAAAATTTAACACCTCTATAACAAACATTCTTGGCAAACCAAGAAAAGAAGGGAACTTCTTCAATGTGATAAAGGACAACTATGAAAAACCTACAGCTAACTAACATCATACTGTATGGTATAAAAACTGAATGCTTTCCCCAAAGATTGGGAACAAGACAAGAAGGTCTACTCTCACCTTTTTGGTTCAACGTTATACTGGATTCCTATCCAGTACGATAAAGAAAAACAATGAAGTAAAAGTCATTAAGGTTAGAAAGGAAAAAGGAAATTGTCTCTATGCAGAGACAACATGATTGCTCACGTAGAAAGTCCTAAGGAATTAACATTAGTTCCCTATTGCTGCTGTAGAAATTACTACACATGTAGTAGCTTCAAACAACACAAAGTTATTGTCTGGCAGGTCTGTAGATTAGATGTCCAATATGAATCTCACTGAGGTGCAATCTTGAGTGTTGGCAGGGCTCTGTTTCTTTCTAGGGGAGGATCTGCTTTCTTGACTACTCTAACTTGGAGAGACCACCCATATTCCTTGCCTTGTCACCCCCTTCCTTCACCTTCAGAGTAAGCAACGTTACATCTCTCTAACCACTCTTCATAAACAAATGTTTTCTCAGACTATGCCTTGCCCTTTGCTTTTCTTAGTGGTGTCTTTTGAAGAACAGAAGTTTTAAATTTTGATTAGGTCAATTTATCATGGTTTTCTTTTATGGTTCGCTCTTTTCTATGTCCTATTAACAATGTTTCCAACCTAAGGTTGCATAGCTTCTAGAGATTTTATAGTTTTAGCTTTTATGTTTAGGTCTACGATCATTTTCAGATCCATTTCAAAATAATTTTTTTATATCATGGGTGACAGGGTCAAGTTGGTTTTCCAATGGATCTAGACTATTTGTGAAAAAGAGTATCCTTCTTGTCAATAAATTGTTTGTATATGGGCAGGTCTGTTTGCAAACTCTATTCTCTTCCTCTATTTGCCTATCCTTTAGGCAATATCACACTGTCTCAATTACTGAAGTTTTATAGTAAATGTTGAAATTAGGCACTGTGGGTCCAACAGTGTTCTTTCTCAATCTTTTCTAAAATTGCTGTGGTCATTCTAGATGCTTTGCATTTCCCTATATATTTTAGCATTTCCTTGCTAATTTCTACCCCAAAAACCCGCTGGGTTTTCATTTGGAATTGCATTGAATTTATGGGTCAATTTGGAAATAATTGACATGTCAGTAATATGCAGTCTTACAATCCATCAACATTGTATAGCTATTTATTTAGACCTTTAACTTTTTCAAGAAATATAATACAGGTTTTGACGTAGACATCTTGTAGCTTTTCTGGTTAGGTTTATTGGATGCCACTATAAATGGAATGTTTTTAAATGTAACTTTACAATCATTCTTCCAGGGGTGAGCAAAATCTTTTTTTTTTTTTAAGCTGAAAAGGTACAGATTGTGTTTACAGTGTCCTTTAACAAAGGAATGAAAGTCAAGTTTGGTCTCCCATCAGTCAATAAAAGTTGGCTGAGTACCTACCTTATGCAAAACTCTAGCTGCCCCAGGAATACAAAGTTGATTACATACAATTCTCTAGAGGATTTTTTTGAAGAAATTCTATCAGTGCTTTCCAGAAGTGTCCACTTCTTTCAGCAAGTTTTTAACTCAGTGGTTCCCCTGGGGCATTTTAAGAAAATACAGATACCCAGACCCCACCCAAAGCTACTCGTAAGCAGAAATTCAAAACTTCCCTATGAAGAATTCATTCCAAAGTACGATTATCCTCCACACATTCGTTTTGGCCACGGTGCTGTTTTCCTTCTTAAAAAAGGAATTACTGTATTGCTTTCATCCTTACACACCTAGACCTTTATACATAGCATGCATTATACATAACCTCAAAGGATGGGTGGGTGATTGCTTGCTAACAAAAACAGAAGAAGGGAAATCTGAGGCAGCATTCTCTGTAATCTCCTGGGAATGTGTTCACTGGACTGAGGGCATTTCAGTGAGGTAAACTGGGGGACACCAAAGGTTCTGAGGAGGACTGCATACATAATTTGCCAGGCTGAGTGAAAAATGAAAACCTAGGTGACTTGTTCAAAAATTATTAGGAATTTCAAGACAGTGAGAGGAGAGCACTTATCCAAGTGTGCGGCCCTTCTAAGCATGGATCTCTATGCAGCTGCATAGGTTACTTGTCCGTGAAGCCAGCCCTGGTTCTGAGGACGAGCGTGCTCTGTTTATATTCAACAGTTCCTCACGCTCGCTGGTAATCAGGCAGGCAAAGTCAAGGGGTTGATTGCATTTCCATCCCAGTGGCCATGTTAAAAAACAAACAAACAAACAAACAAAACTCTTGAGTTCTGAATTTTTTTATTTAACCCTCTTTTGACTGCTAGAGAAATTATTTGAAATGACCGTCCTATATCCACGCTCTTGTTTTGGACAAGGATACATAAGTTTAATGTTTCGAGTTTGCTTTATTGGCCAATTCCTATAAAACTTAAGAACCTGAGAAGAGGACTTGAATTTTTACCTTTTTTTTTTAACCTCCATTTTTACCTGAGAGTTGCTAAATGCCATTCCTGTAGCTTTCAGCTTTTGTCTTAGGAGAAGCCACATCTACTGAGCACCCAGGGAATGTTTTATATTGATTTTTCCTAAGAACAAAACCAGGAAGGAAGAAATATTTTCTCTACTTTTCAAATGACAAGCCTAAGGCTCAGAGAAGTGAAATAACTTGTGTAAGTAGGGGGTACAGAGAAGTCATTAAGATCATTGACTCAAAATCAGGCAGATCTAGGTTCAAATTTCATGGTTGTACTTACATGCGTGATACTTGGGGAAAATTACTAAACTCCTATGAATTTTATTTTCTGTAATTGTACAATGGAAAGAATAATATCAACTCAGAGGATTGCTGCGTGGATTAAGATTATATAAGTAAAGTGCCCAGTATGAGGTAAACACGTGGTAAACAGTGATGATGATGATGATGATTTTTTTTAAAGATTTTATTTATTTATTTGAGAGAGAGAATGAGAGATAGAGAGCACGAGAGGGAAGAGGGTCAGAGGGAGAAGCAGACTCCCCACTGAGCAGGGAGCCCGATGTGGGACTCGATCCCGGGGCTCCAAGATCATGACCTGAGCCGAAGGCAGTCGCTTCACCAACTGAGCCACGCAGGCACCCAACAGTGATGATTATTATTAAAGTCACATCTAGTAAGTAGCAATAGTCGGATTTTTTTCTCCTTCGATGAAGATAGCTTTGGTAAATTTCCACTCTTGTTTTAGATAATCCCTGGATTAAAAAAAAAGCCATAAGCATCAACTGCTTTCAAGTTGAGCTTGAGGCTAGGACAAGAAACTATTACGCGCAAACACTGGAGAAGATACTCACAATATACAGTGCTGACTAACATTTTGAAAATGCCACACTTAACTATTCAAAGCTTTGACTTTCTCCTCTCCTCCTGATTATTAGTCTTAAAATACCAAGAATATCAACTCATAGAAGAGTATGAAGAGTTGTCTTATAGATGCACTTAAATGAGTTAACTGCCTTTCCTAGTACTTTCTGTCCTTCCCTGAAACAATGGTAGGACATTTAGCATATTTTACCTCCTATTATAATTTTCCTCTTGGGGGAGTTTTTCCAAGGGGAAGTGGAGATAAGAGCCCTGATCCTATTTTATTCTTCCTGATATAACTGTGTCTTTGGCAAAGTGCCCTGTATACAGTAAACAGGAAGATATGGTGGTTGATTACAATGGGCAAGGGAGAGGAGAATTGGACCAAAGTATTTTCAGAGTTCTCCAAGCTCAAAAAAAAAAAAAAAAAAAATCTGTGATTCTGTGCTGCACACCTATAGAGGGAAAAGGCAGATATGTTTTGTTTTTAAGTAAGGCTTACAGGTTTGTTTGGGTTGTTTTTTTTTTCCTTTACAAAACCCCTTCTGTTCATTGTAAAAATGTTGGATAATACAGAAACGTAGAGAAATTTAAGAGAAAAAATCATCCACATTTCTACCCTCAAAGCCAATCATATTTTGATGTCCTTTCTTTAGGTGGCCTGTTGTTACCAAACTTCTGCCTGTACCCTTCTGTCCCCTTCTCTCCTCCTTCCTTTGTCACATACTTAGTGCCTTCATGCGGCCTTTCATATATTGTCCCATCCACAACTCTTGTCAGTTTTACCTTGGGAAGCTCAACCAGGTTCTCACAGTGAATATCAGAGAAAAATCCCCTCTTGCTTCCTACAGGGGAAGGGGGAAAGGTGGCACAGTGTATCTCTGTGGCCGTATGGATAGTCTTGTTTGAATAGAGGGTCAAAAATCTAAATTTGAGGCCTTAGATCTCCCACCCCAATCCCAAACCCCCTTCTGTCACGGTTGAAATTGTAGACAAAATTTCAAAATGGGACCCATAGTTTTGCTTCAGCAAGATGATGTTTGCCGACCATTTTGAAATACACCAGAGCATTCTGTTCTTAGCAAAGGGTTGCCCTTGCCCTCAGGGGAAACTTTAACCAGAGCCTAACCTTACAGGTGTTTTATCAGAGCCCAACCAACCTGGGGAAAGGGAAACACCCAACTCCAGCCGGCTCTAGCCTTCCATACAGAGGAAGGGAAATATCCAACCCTACACATTCTAATGGTCCTGTCCCACCTTACAGGGGACTGAGAAACACTTGTGAGTTTCACAGTCCAGAGGCACAGACTCACTAAAAGACTGAGACCTAATCATAGGATTAGAGATTACCTCCCGTCGCCCCACGCTCATCACCACTTACTACAGGCCTATTCATAGCAGTTCCTTTTACCCAGTGCTGTCAAGTCCAGCTTGGGCAGAAAACAAAGTTTGCAAAGATAGAGCAGACATCACAACCAGACTCAGATATGGCACTGATGTTGGAATTATCAAACCAAGAATTTAAATCACCTATGATTAATATGCTCAGGGCTCCAATGGATAACATAGACAGCACTACTTACTAGGCAATACAAAACTCCTTCCCACAGTGATTTAACCCATTTACACTCCTGTAGGAGGATCCTGTCATTCTACATCCTTACCAACTCTTAGCCTGAGTTTTTAATTTCTGACAAACTGGTGGGTATGAAAACATCTTTCTGTGGGTTCAAATTGCAATAGATTAGGTTTAGCATCTCTTTATATGTTCATGAAACATTTGTATTTCTTTTGCGAAAGCCTGATTATACCTTTCACTTTTTTTTACTAGATTGTTCATTTTCTTTTTGATTTGTAGAAGCTATTTTCCAGATATTCAATATCTATCAGTCCATTGCCCTTAATCTTCCGACTTCCACTAATTTACCCGTGGCCGTCAATCAACAAAGGTTAACTTTCTGTGGAAACACTCATATTCATGCCTATCTAACCGTCTCAAAATTTGTTTCAGAATTCAGCAAGGAAAATTAAAAAAAAAAACTTCTGAACACAATTGTTATAATTGAACATACTTTTTCTTTTATCCTTACCCCAAAGCTAGGGAAAGTGACGGAAATGGGTGAGTCTTTAAGGATCAAAAGTTTTCAACAAAATCTTAGAAGAGGAATTTTGCTCATTCACTGCTTGACTGCCCACCTTTATCTTTTTGGTTTGACAGCACGAGTAAACATACATATATTTTATGTTCGTGAATAACCTTAATTCCCCTAATTATATCGGCTCTGAACTGTAGGCAGAAACAGAAGGTGTTGAGGGGCGGGGAGAATGTGGAGCCAGAAGCAAGGAACTTTATTGATGTTGCCTCTGTCTATAGGGTGTATCATATTTTTAGGAAGAGGAGGAAAAAATGCATTCTGAACTGGTTTCAGTTACTTATGTTACAGAGGGGATATCCATGCCTAGAACAGCTTTCATGGATTTATTTGCCAATTGACATAAATTAAAACCAGACCAAACTTCGTTCCTTCTCTTGAGTTTTTCTCTGGTAGATTTTCCTTGCCTTCTCCCTGTACTCTCTATCCTACCCCAAACTCTATCCGCTCAACGTCTTTAAAAATAATTTTGCTTTGCACATGTTTTCTGCTTTCTCAGGAAACATTTTCCCATTACTCTAGTTCCCATTCTGCCCAAGGGAGCATTTTCTTCTCTCCTTCCGTTCCTTCATTTTAATCCTCTCAATTACATAAGCCGCTGCCTAGAATCCCTAATGAACATTCGGAAAGAGGAGAGGGCTAGCTCAGTCTTGTTGATTGAGTGATTTTAATTTTTTTTTTTTTTTGAGACCAGGAAACTTGAAGCTTAACATCTTCTTTTAAGAAAAGATCCTTTTTATATTAAGACAATTGTTTACATTTTTTTGGTCATTTTAACAACTGAGGACTCCTTAAAATCATAAAAATTTCTAAGCACAAAATCTTATCCAGCTCTGAAAAGGCAGCCTGCAATGATGGAAAAAATAAAGAACACTGTCCTTTAATAAGATTTTTTGAGTTCAAGGGCCCCTGTTCCATCTCTTCCCTGGGCAGGCCCTCCCTCTGAGTCTGTTTGCTTTTCTGTAAAATAATGTGCAGGTATGGAGATTTTCAACAAGATAATGGTCAGGAAAGACTTTGCTCATTGTTCCAGTTAGAAGAACTCTAAGTTAAGGCAAAGGAAATTTATTAGGATTTAGGGAGCCAAGAGATGGCTGGAAGATTAGGGAATGCCCATCACCAGGAGCCCTAGCCATGCTGCTCTGCAGACTGAAGCATCAGCAACTGCAGTAAAACCCAGGGAGTAGACGAGGGAATGAATAAGCTAAAACCGTGTCCGGTCCCAGGGCAGTTACTTACCTAGAGGAGAAATGGCCACCCTATTAATACCCTAATCTTTTCCCCAGCCAGATAGCCAATTTCCCAAAGAAAATTTGGATTCTTTTAGGAAGGAGAAGAGGATGCTAGATGACCAAAAATTAACCAATGCATACATAGGTTCTCGGTGCTAATTTCTCTCCTTGAATAAAAAGATCCAAAGAATGAAATTAGGCATACTTACTTCATGTAAAACGTAACAGTCACCCACCCAAAATGACCATGTTCCTCTGCCCAAATCTTGCTGTCCTTTAAGGTTCTGTAAAAAACATCACTTCTTCTCTGAAACTTTCCTCCACTATCCCAAACTGAAAGGTTTTCCTCTGAAAACACCTCCAACCCACATTCCAATACTGGATACATACTACCTGCTATTTGCAATCCCAGCCATTTGTGTGTGTGTGTGATGGGTCTGTGAGAGAAACAAAAGCCTTACAAAACACTAGTTAGCTTTAATATGTGTGATAAATGTTGATGCTTTTTGATTATATTCTATTATTTTTAATGCTGATGATACTAAATTGATTTCACAACATGCCGATGAGTTGCCACAGTTTGAAAGTCACTGACCTGGTGGTTGAATGGGGGCTATGGACTCAGAGAAACCAAGTTCAAAACCTGTCCCTGTCACTCAGATGTGTGGACTTAAACAGGTCACTTTGCCTCTCTGAGCCCCAGATTTTGTCAAATAGAAATCATAACCATTTCCTCTACTTAAAAGAACTGTGAAATGATATACACAAAGTATGAAACATAGTATCAGGAATGTAGTAATGCTAGCCATTGTTAATATTAAATACTTAATAACCAGTAGAATTAGAATAAAAGTGTAGAAAACTGTGA
Source organism: Callorhinus ursinus (assembly GCF_003265705.2). Classification (NCBI taxonomy): domain Eukaryota; kingdom Metazoa; phylum Chordata; class Mammalia; order Carnivora; family Otariidae; genus Callorhinus; species Callorhinus ursinus. The sequence continues at coordinate 21,886,986 of NW_027397101.1, forward strand.
AATGGGAAGAAAAGAGAAATGTCAGCCCAAATATGGTAATGTAACATTCTTCTTCGAATGGACAGGATCTTTTTACAAAGCCTCAGGTGACGATATTACTAAGGTAGAATTTCCTTCTTTTTGCCAGATTATCGGAATAGTTCTTGTTCTTGGCCAATTTTAAAGACAGAAAGTGACCTGGGGTTTGGATTTTTCAAACAGGTGATAAATCTTTCCATTGATCCATCTTCTTCCTTTCCATTCTTCCCATCCACATGGCCCCATCTGGTTTCCCTTCTTATTCTTCATTTCCCTTTTGGTATCATAATCTACATAGTTCCTCAAACTAGAAACTTGGCCTCACTCCTCAACAACCCAACCTCCACCCCTAACAATAAGTTCTGCCAATTCTACCTTTAAAGTATCCTTGGGACCCATCACTTCCTCTGTATTCACACTGACACTGCCCTCGTTTAGGCTCTCTTCAACCTTCCCTTGGACTATCATAGGCTCCTGTATGGTCTCGCTGCCCATCTCCTCCAACCACAAATCCACTTTCTTCTGTGCTCCCTAAGTATTCTTTCTAAAATACAGATAAATTTTCATGTAACTGTTGTGTCCCCCACTTCTGCCACCAACCTGGGTTTATATACGATCCATTGCTCCCTGTAGCCTGCAGAATAATCTCCAAATTTCTTAGTGTTACATCTGAGGCTCCCTATGAATTCATCCTTGGCTGCTTTTCATCTTCATCCCCTGCTGCCCGTGAACCTTCAGACCCTTCCAACCTTGTTCAATGGATGAATCACACTCATAAGCCTCCGTGCCCTCGTAATGTGCTGTTCCCTCAGCCTAGAATTCTATTCTCCTTTTCTGTATGGAAAACTTCTATTTACCATTCAAGTCTTAGTCTGTCCATTTATTCAATAAACATTTATAGAACACATAAATGCTCAAAAGTTCTTCTCAGCAATGGGAGTATGAAGGTGGAGAAAGAGAGTTCTCACCCTCAAGGAGCTCTGTCTAATAGAAGAACTGTGAAACCCTGGCAGGATTCATCACTTTCTTCCCCATGCTATCTGAATACTTTATACATAACCTTTAGTGAGGCCTTTATAACATTATAGCCTAGCTCTATGCTTATGTATATGTTCCTCATCAGACAGTAAATATGCCTCAAAACCAGGGAATATCTCATATTCTTGCAATACCAGAATCCACTCCAGAGTCTGAAACTCCATAAATAATGTCTCTTATAAGAATGAAAGTATGAGCTATGTAAAATGGAATAGTTTAATCTCGGATTGATTTCAGCAGGACCCATATTACCAAGTCCAGGTCAGCCGTTTATTTAAGTCTTGAGTCTGGTGAAAGAAAGGGTGGAAAAGACAGATGATTCATGTATTTTAGAAATGATTACATTTTATATTCCACACAGTTTTTCTTCTCCCCTCCGTCCATTATTCAGTTCTTAAGATTGTGAAGGGACTGGTCAAGGAAGAGATATCATCTTCAAATGTGGCCAAAAAGAGGTACAGGCCCTGAGAGAAACATTAACCTAATATTTATTATTGGATCATATGTCTTAAAAGATTGTGAAGATTCATGTAAATAGAGACCATCTAGAATTCCCATTACTGTTACTTCTAATAATAATGTCAATATCATCTCAGCAGGATTTTTTTTTTTAATACCAAACTACAGTAATTATACTTTACTTGACTTTGGGGCTGCATTCTTCTAATGTGTTAAAACTAGATTAATCAGAACAACATTCAAAAGGTAGCCTGAAATTTTCTAAGGCCTTTTCCTCCAGGATCTCAAAACGTATTAACAGTGTCTCCTTTAAAAAAAAAAGTGTTTTGATTTCCTATAGAATTAAGAGACAAGAAATAAATCCATACATGCATGGTCAATTGATTTTCAACAAGGATGCTGACTACTCGACGGGAAAAGAATAGTCTCTTTAACAAATCATGCTGAGACAACTGGATATCTACATGCAAAAGAATGAAGGTTGAACTCTACCTCACACCATATACAAAAATTATCTCAAAATGGACCAAAGACATATAAGTTTAAAAAAAAACAACACAGGGATAAATCTTCATGACCTTTGATTAGGCAAAAGATTCTTACTTATGACGCTAAGAGCATGAGCAACAAAACTAAAAATAGATAAAATGGGTTTGATCAAAATTAAAAACTTTTGTGCATCAAAGGACACTTTTTGTGCATCAAGAAAATGAAGATAATCCACAGAAGGAAGATAATATTTGCAACCTACTTATCTGATAAGGATCTAGTATCTAGAGTATAAGAATTTTTATAATTCAACAACAAAAAGACAAACAAGCCAATTTACAAAATGAACAAAGGACTTGAGTAGACGTCTCCCAAGAGAAATAGACATATAAATGACCAACAAGCACATGCAAAGATGCTCAGCATCATTAGTCATTAAGAAGTGCATGTGAAAACCATAATGAGATACCATTTTATGCCTACAGGGATGTCTATAATGTTTTCAAAACCCCCAAAGTGAAAAAGCACAGGAGTTGGTCAAGATGATGTGGAGAAGTTGAAACCCTCATACATTGCCAGGGGAGATGTAAAACGGTACAGCTGCTGTGGGAAATGATTGGTGGTTCCTAAATAAGTGTATTAGTCAGGATTCTCTAGAGAAACAGAGCCAAGAAATTTATTTTCAAGAATTGGCTCACACAATTATGGAGGCCGAGAAGTCCCATGATCTGCCATCTGTATGCTAGAGACCCAGGAAAGTGCCTCATATAATCCATTCTGAGTCTGGGGCCCGAGAACAAGGGGAGCTGATGATGTTTCTTCCGATTCAGATTTGAAACCTGAGAACCAGGAGCACAGAGAGCAAGAAGAGATCAATGTGCCAGGCAAGTAGTCAGGCAGGAAGAAGCAATTTTTTCCTTCCTCCACCCTTTTGTTCCATTCAGGCCCTGAATAGATTGGATGAGGCCCACCCATACTGGGGAGGGCCACCACTTTACTGACTTCACCAATTCAAATGCTAATGTCATCCAGAAACACCCTTAGAGACACACTCAGAAATAATACATAGATAAATATCTGGGCACCCAGCAGCCCCGGTCGAGGTGACACATAAAATTAACCATCACAATAAGTTAAACATAGAATTACCATAAGACTGAGCAATTCCACTCCTGAAACTGAACCAAAAGAATTGAAAACAGGTGTTCAAACAAAACCATTTACAAGAATATTCGTACAGCACTATTCACAATGGCCAAAAGATAGAAACAACCCAAATGTCCACCAGCTGATGAGTAGATAAACAAAATGTGGCGTATCCACACAATTGAATAGTATTCAGTCATAAAAAGGAATGGAGTATTGGTACATACTACAGCATGGAGGATGGACCTTGAAAACAAATTATCCAAAATGAAAGAAGCCAGACACAAAAGGCCACATGTTGTATGATTCCATTCATATGACATGTCCAAGATAGGCAAATCCATAGAGACCAAAAAATAGATTAGTGGTTGCCAGGGTTTGGAGGCAGAAAGGGGAACAGAGCGACTACTTCCTGGGCCCAGGGTTTCCTTGGGGTGCAGAAAATGTCCTGGATCCAGATAGAAGTGATGGTTGCACAACATTGTGAATGTACTAAATGTCAGTAGTGGTAAATTTCATGCTATGTCTATTTCACTGCAATAAAAAAAAAAAAGTAAAGATTTCCCAGCAATGGATTTTGGGGCCAGCAATTCCCATTTCAACCTGAAACCGCTATAGAAAGACTCTTTGCCTGTGGATCTAAAATGTGGTTCCCAGCCGCACACCTTTGGCCAACTTTATGGCAACTCAATTCTCCAGTGTATACTAATTCTAAGAATAGCTCATAATGGCGGGCCAGGAACATATATATATTTTTATTTCTTAAATACTTGCAAAACTCCTGCTATGTGGCAACCTCTCTATTAGACACTGGAGACACCATGGTGAGCAAGACCAATGAGAAATCTACTATCAAAGAACTTAAATGGATGGACAAGAGACAGACAGGAAAGAAAGGAAACATAATTTCACAAGCATCCGCGGTTACAACGAAAATGAAACAGAGTGACATGATGGAGAATGATAGGGGAAGACGGGAATCCAGTTGAGTTGAGAGCCTGAATTCAGGAAGGAGCTGCTCCCAAGCAGAGAGAACTGCGCATACATGAGCCTAAGACTGGAAAAGCCAGGGCTTACTCAGAAAAGACTAGAGCGGCCAAAGCAGAGTAGGTGGGAACTGTAGGCAGAAATAAGATCCAGTAAAAGCTGTTGGTTATTGGGAAGCCATCATAAGGTTTTAGGCATGTGAAACCATGATCTGATTGGTGCTTTAAAAAGCCCCGCCCGTCGGCTGCGGCACTCTTGGAGAATGCTCTGTCGGGTGCAGAGTGCAAGTAGAGAGACAGTTGTGTTCGAGTCCCCACGAGAGGCAGTGGTGACCCAGAAGTGGGTGGGAGCAGCAGAGGTGGAAAAAAAAAACCACCCAAGATTCCTCACCCTGTCCCCTGCCTCCCATTTTCGGCCACTTTTGCCTTTTGGCAAAATGCCCCTGCCCCAAACCCACTCTTAGTACCCTGCCCCAGCATGACTTGGCTACCAGCACCTTGTCAGGACCTATCCTATGCTACTCTCCTTGCCCGGGCTGAGGGGCAGAGGTCTGAAAATACCCATGACAAAACAGCAACAACAAAAAATTCAAGAAAGAACAATAGCCTGAGATTTCTGCTATTTTCCTGAATGTGGGCTCTGTTACAAGTACGTTGGTCCAGACACTTCCTGTTTATAAAAGGAGGTCCTGCAGTTCAAAGCAGGGCTTGCTTTAAGGAGAGGCAATACGTGCCCCTGCACACAATAGGAGCAAAGGCTCTTAGCTCTGTCATTATTCCATGCAAGCTGGTCCCTAAAGGGCACAACATCCTTCCTTGGAGAGTAGTTTGTTTATCCCATTGTCAATGGTGAACCCCAGACTGGGGGCCCAGATTCTGGGTCCCCTCTGTTTTTTTCTGCTGTTCATCCTTGAGGACTAGCTTAGGAACTGAACCAGAGACAGAGAGAGTAGACCAAAGAATCCAAATTAGACAAAGAATTTGAATGAAAGGAAAAGGACACCTGTCAAGATACATCCTAGACAACAAAACTCGTACTTCACCTTCTGTAGGGAAGGCCTGAGGTCCTAAAGGAAGATGCCTCACATCGATTCCATGTTTAAAGAAAAATATAACTTTTCTGTAACAAGAGGTCAAAAGGCTAAGAAGCAAGATTCGGGAGCCTTTGTGAGATGAGAGAAGGCTCTAGGAGGCTTTGATTATTCTTATTTCAATGCGTGTAACAGCTGGAAAGGAAGAGATGCCGAAAGCTTGGGGAGCTACCGTTGACTCTTGCAAAAGTTCGGAGGTGTGGCAGTCAGAGCCTGGACAAGCCCCCCCCCACACACACACACAAGTTTTCCTAATTTATAAGCAAATGATCCCACAGCACATTCAGGCTACAGTAATCTTAGTAAAACTGTCCTAATAGAATAAAATTTACCGGCAGGTTAACCTGACATACATAGCTAATGGGGTGCATAATCATGACTGTGCTTTGGAGTAATTAGGCATAAATGGTCAATAGTTTACATAATTAAGTATAATTGGTTACTATTACATAACTGAAGACATTTTAGCTTTTCTTTTCTCACCTCAAGTTTTCCAGTATCTGTACTGCTATCAGTGGGGCCCCATGTCCCCAACACTCACAATGGATGATCGCCATCCGAAGGAACAAACACCTAAACCAATGGGTGTGTGAATGTCGCAGTCTCTCCCTCTACTCCTCCTAAGTCTTGAGGTCTCCCTTGTCCTCCAGCGAGGGTCCTCCTTGGGTAGAACAGCTACTTGGAGCTTTATCATGCAGAAGGAGAAAGAAGGCAAGAGAAACAAGACTATGGCGGAGAATGGGGGGAAAATTTGCAGGGGAAATTACAGAAGTGTCACAAAAGGGAGTTAGACAGCACACAAAAGGGGAAGTCTCTTAGAAGTATTCCTGTGATCCACTGTTGCATCAAGAAACGCAAGCAAAACCCTCGAGTTATTTTGAAATTTCTTTTGATTGCTGGATAGTACTATTATTTTTTACCACGATCCAGCTCTGAAACTGGATTGCACAGATCAGGAGATTGTGTGTTCATCATTATCATTATCAAACACTGAAACAAATATATTTTTAAAGTTCTCAAATACCAGTCCATAATCGCTTGAATTCCATCTTCTGTAATTCCTACGCTATGTGTCAGGGCTGCGGACCCCTGTGCTGTATCCAGTTCTACTCTGCCAAGTCTCGATCAATTGAGGATTTTCTTTTTTTACAAATGTGGAAAGCCTTGTGCACAGAAAAGACCATTTGCAACTATTTGGTTGATTATAATTGCTACAATCATAAATACTAAAACCTAGGTTTTCTCATGTCTTTAGGATCATCTTATAAATTGTGTCAATCTATTTAAAAAACTAGTAATTCTAAAAAAAAGAAAAAAAACTAGTGATTCTATCTTAAAAGAAAAATATAATGTATGCTTTTACTTTGTGTTATGTTTAATGATAAATTTAGCAGATTAAATCCCACTAAAGGGTACAAACCATTTATAAATTAATTAAAATATCTTTAACGTTTTTGTGATACTTTTTGATGTGTCTGTTTGACTAGGCTACAGTCTTCCAGTTAATTAGCCAAACATTAATCTAGGTGTTGCTGCGAAAGGATTTTGCAGATGTAATTAGCACCCTTATTCAGTTCAGTTTAAGCAAAGGAGATTATTCTGAGTGAGCCTGACTTTGTCAGTGAGAAGGCCTTAAAAGCAGGGCTGAGGCTTTCATAGGAAGAAAAAAAGAAATTCCTCGTCTGGACAAAGCTTTGGCCCATGTTGATGGAGTTACAGCCTACTCAGCTCAGGATCTTCCCTAATGACCTTCCTTACATAGACTTTGGGTTTGCTCAGCCAGGCCCACCATTGCACAAGCCAGTTTCCTTGTGATAAACCACATACACACACACACACACACACACACACACACACACGCACACACGCACACACCTCCTGCTGGATCTGCTTTTCAGATTGAATTCTAACTGATACACATTTTAGATCTGATATAGCTGGAACTCTCACAAACTTCAAATGCCTGACAGGGCAGACTTACAAACCCTACAAGCAAAATTTCTATTAATCTAATAAAAGAAACTTTTAAAAGTGGAAAAAAACTAGGTTTTCTTAAATATGCAACACTATTTCCAAACCTAATCATAGTCTTACTTTTTTTAATTAAAAAATTACACATTTAATAATAACATTGCAGGGGCGCCTGGGTGGCTCAGTCGTTAAGCATCTGCCTTCGGCTCAGGTCATGATCCCAAGGTCCTGGGATCGAGCCCCACATCGGGCTCCCTGCTCAGTGGGAAGCCTGCTTCTCCCTCTCCCACTCCCCCTGCTTGTGTTCCCTCTCTCTCTGTGTCTCTCTCTGTCAAAATACATACATAAAAATAATAATAATAATAATAATAACAACACTGCAAATTCAAACCACAAAGCAAGCATCCAAGTTACTTTAAACTGTCAAATTTTCTTACTATGTCAAAGAACTAAAATAACAAAACAATGGATTATGAGAATTGTTTTAAATTTTTTCCTAAAAGCACAAAAAAATAACTATGGGTTTAACTTACTTTGTTTTATATATACGTGTGTATGTGTGTGTGTGTGTATTTGTGTAAGTTGCCAAAGCTATAATGTCACTTCGCTAACTCTTTAAAGGTCATAAAAGTAAAACTGAATTTGAATCAGGGTCAATAGTTTTATAATTCAGATAAATGTTACCAACAACTGACAATAACCTCATTCAACCTCAAATACATTCAAGAGATTTAATTCTACAAATGTGTCAAAGAGAGTTTTAAAGACAAATACTGAAGAGATGTATCTAAATGTGAATTTCAGTTTAACCTAATAAGGTCAATTCTATTGGAACCTTCCTTGATTTGACAGAGGGAAAATGGCTAAAAAGCTGGAGGTGTCTGAAGTGAAGAGAAGGGGATGTCAATAAGAAAACATGGGAGCAGAAAGCAGAGGACAGAATTTGGGGAATGGATCCAATGATGGACGTGTTTTTGTCAAAGCCTTCATGAAAACCATTATATAGGTGAGGGCTGGAGCTGGGGGAGTGGAGAGCAAGAAGGATAGTTAAGAAAACTTCCTACAGAAAAAGTGGCAAAGCTTGATGAGGCCACCGGAAAATTCTAGTGTAATTTGAGAAGCAATGCTTCAGGTCAATTAATTGATTCTAAAAACTACCTGTATCTCAGCTTTAAAAGAAATATATATATATATATTTATATATATAAATATAATATATTTATATTTATATAATATATTATATAATATGTATTTATATAAATATATATTTATTTTTTATAAATTTATATTTATATAAATATATATATATATGGGGCGCCTGGGTGGCTCAGTCAGTTAGACATCTGACGCTTGATTTCGGCTCAGGTCATGATCTCAGGGTCGTGAGACTGAGCCCCATATAGGGCTCCCAGCATGGAGCCTGCTTGAGCTTCTCTCCCTCTCCCTCTGCCCCCACCCCACTCACATGCACTCTCTCACCCTCTCTCTCTCCAAAAATAAAAAATAAAAAAGAAGAAGAAGAACTATATATGATGAAGTTAAGGACTTTTTTTTAAGCAAAAATTCTCCTGGAGGAAAAAGAGAGAGAGGGAAGAAGGAAAGCGAGAGAAAAAGAAAGTAAAAGAAAAAGAAAGGGAAAGACAGAGATAAAGAAAGAGAGAGACACTTCCAAAGGTGAGGAGAAGGGGTCTGAGGTCATGGAGGCCAGGAGGCTCCTTCTGGAGAGGTGAGGCCACTGAAACTCCAACAAGGGACCTGAAAAGACGTCTAGGTTTAAAGAATCGAATGGAAGTTTGAGTGGAGTCGGAGAATGCAGATGTGGAGACCGATGGGGATGAGAGCTGCCAAAGACAGAAGAAAATTAGAGAATCGAGAAAGGGGAGCATCTTCAGGAGTGTTGCTAGAGGGCGCCTGGGTGGCTCAGTTGGTTAAGCGACTGCCTTCGGCTCAGGTCATGGTCCTGGAGTCCCAGGATCGAGTCCCGCATCGGGCTCCCTGCTCAGCAGGGAGTCTGCTTCTCCCTCTGACCCTCCCCCCCCCATGCGCTCTCTCTCTCTCTCTCCCTCATTCTTTCTCTCAAATAAATAAATAAATAAAATATTTAAAAAAAAAAAAGAAGTGTTACTAGATTCCCTTTAATTTCCTTTGAACAATTCAAATAAAGCCCAGAACTACACCGTAATGACTTTTGCTTGCAGGATTGTATGTCTAACTGTACCAGCATGTTGAGTCTGGGCCCCCAGGCAGCCTGGGATCGATCACATATTTTGGAAAGTGATTCACTAAATCCTTAGATCAGAAATGGGGAAGAAGATTTTGTCTTGCTTGCAAAAGTACATATGTCAGCTACTTTTCCAACAGAGTCAATCTGCTTTACAAGGGTCATCTCTTTCCTTTTACTCGGGGATAAGAAACCTATCTGACTTTTGTGGGTTTATATACTTTTAAGGCACTACATTATGTGGGTTTCAAAGGAAATCTACAATACTGGTGGCAGTGTCCATTTATTCAATAATTCATTCGGCAGACATCTGTGAAGAAGCTACTCTGTGCTCAGCACTGTGCTAGATTCTGAGATTAGGGAGATAAAACACGGACTCTTCCTCTGAGAAACATGCAGCCTGGTGGACTGTGAATTCATTCTTCCAATCCCTCTGGAAAGTAGTTCAGCCACAACTATTAGAAAGCATACAGATTTCGCTCGCCCCAATAAATCCATTGCCAGAAATTTGACCAAATGAAATAATTTTTGTAACTTTTATTTTTAATTAATTTCCATGTAATTTAAACTTTTAAGTTTTAATAGCCTTAGTCAGACAGATGTCAGTTCAAATCCCATGTCCGCCACTTATTAGACTATTGCTTAGCTTCCTCTGGGTAGCGCTACTTGTAAGACAAAGATAACAATTCCAGCACGTCGAGTCATTAGAAGTATTTACTGAGATAGCATGCACATCATTTGTCACTGTGCCTAAGATACGGAAGATGCCTTATAAACAATCTTGTCTCCCCTTCGGTGGTAACCACAGAAGGATTACAACTACATAAAAATCTATAAGCTTACAAACAAGGCTGAGAAAATAACGTTCTCAAACAATTTTGCTAAGGTGATATGGTTATTGGGTTGGTTTTCGTTTTCCCTCTAATGTTTTTCTGCAGCTGAAACTCTGAGCTCCAAGTTCCAAATTATATTCATATACTTCGTTGTGTTGGGGGACACGATTCTTTGTCTTTTTCCAAAGGCAAGACACTTTTGAAGCATCATGAGAAAGAGCAATGCTTTTGGGTTTCCATGCATAATTGGGGCTGGGGATTCAGTAGCACTATGTAAGCCGTGCATTTATTCACAACTCAAGAAACATTTTTTGAAGATCTATGATGGGCCAGACACTGGGCCAGGAACTCGGCATTCGGCATGAAATGACGTGATTCTTGCCCTCAAGGGGTCTATTTCTGGCCTTTAAGGACAAATAAATTTCTTATTAAGGAACGAGTAAATCCTACCACAGAATTATGCCTGATGTTACCACAGGAGCCTGGAGGAGAGGCATCTACACCAGACTGGGTAGGGAGGGATTCCCAAGGTGGTGTTTAAACTGAGCTTTGAAGGATGATGAGTTAGTTAAATAAAATAACAGAGGAGCCATGCTAGGAAGAAAGAAAAGTCTATACAGAGAAACAGCATGAGTGACCATGGGTGCCAGAAACCATCATTCCACACTTAACATTTACATTATGTTCTCTGGAATTGTTCTTTAGATGAATTTAAACCAATTTTCTCAATTACTGAGTTTTCTCACACGAGAAGAAAGAGAGCCCTAACTCCGAAATTACCTCAGAATCTTCACCTTGATGGTGGCCTCTCTCCAAGGAATACAGAACAATAGCAATGATTCAGGAGAGCAAGGAGACAGAGCATCTCCTCAAAACAGTCATTTTTCTTGGCCAGGTTAGTCTGGCATAAGATGGGCTTACCTGGAGGAATCAACAGCCCTGAACTTTTACCCAAAATGCATCTGCACACCTTTCCCCTTCGTGCCAGCTCACCTCCCATTGCGAACTCTTTGGTTACATTAAAGGCAAGAAGTGGGGATGGGCAAATGGAGCGTGACTGGCCAAAATGGTGTGTTTTATTATAATTGACATAAAGCTCTCTGATCCATAGACATTATAGTAAATGGAGTCATATCTGTCACAGGATTTAGTTCCGAAGTTTGGATAGAAGGCACAGGAGTGTGGGCAAAAGAACTCTTGAACATCCCATAAGCCACCCACAAAGAATAATGTGCATGTTTTGTGTTGATGACCCTGTTTGATATTATGTGGGTATAAACGTATAATGCATCCAATTGTGGGAGTGTAAGCGTATAAGGCATATAGCAAATGGCATATATGCAAGATAAACATTTAAGGCATTCTCATATGAATTATTTAAAAGAGCACTTGGATAGCTGAATTTAAAAACTTAAACTTGTGATGGGTCCCCACTTTATAAATCCTTATTCAATACTAGTGCCAGTCCAGGAGCCTAGGATTTTTAGAGACCTAAGGAATTTATTCTAGAAGTGTGAGCACAGGACTTAGCATCAGAAGACCTAGGACCCAGTCCTGCCACTGTCACTTATTGATAAAGAGGCCTATGGATTTATAAATCTAAGTCTTTATTGGGTTTTTCCAAGATAGTCTTGGAAAATATTCATTGTCTATATTTGGCATTTGATGTGTTGGCACCGTGCACCAGATATGGTAGTAAAAGACCCATGACTTCTCTCCCTTTCTCTACTTAATAAAATTCATCCAGGGACCTTTTTATTTCCCTTGGGTACCTTCACTCATTTTCTCATTCACTACTCAATAAATGTTTAGACTATTTTTAGAGCAGACTATTTTTAAACTGTAACAAGATTTTTAAACAGAGTTAAAGAGGTTTCCCCACAACTTCATGTATGGAATGAAAGATAGCCACAGGAATCATAATGTATACAATAAATTGGCCACAGATTATTTTTCAGAAAGCCAGTCTCATTCAGCATTGACAATGATTGAGCTGCAAAATTAGGGAATACAGTGAACGGCCAAGTTTTTAGCCTATCTGCCAAACTGGTACTAAGAGGAGAATCAACATTGCCCCACTGGTTCCTGCCCTGGGGTTCCCGGAGGTCATGTGTATGATCATCACTGTCATGGGTTCCCTCATCTGGGAAATCCCTCAGAATTTGGGAAAATCAGCTACCTTTTTATCTTGAGCTCTGTGCACTCTAATGGAGATAGCCCTTTTTCTAGGAATGGCTAAATTTCATTTTTCAAAGATGGTCCGTACACTAGGCTCTACTGGGGATTTCGAAGGTATCACGGGACTGTTTTCCAAATAATTCACGCTCAATAAAATTGCCAAGTATGCTTTGTCATTGGATTTTTTTTTTCAAATATGAGTAATTTAATCCATATGTTGCTCATTCATAAAAATTTCTACAATGCAGTTTAAGATTTTTAAAAGCCACTTGTTTTCCCAGGAGGTCCTGGGGCATACTTAATGCTTTTCTAGAAACTATTTTTAAATCAAATTTCCAAACAGGCAGCTCCCTTTTCCTTATGAAATCTGGATCCTGAAATTTTAGGTTGGGTTGGAAAACAGATCCCAAATGTTTTGCCTGTTACTTTGTAGACTATTTATGCCAAGCTCTATTTCACTGGGAACTTCAACTCCATTTTGTATGGAACTCAGTCTCTTTTAGGGAAAGAAGGACTATTAAAGGATGCAAGCGATATTAGTTGGATTCCACTGCACAGTTTGTTTTTTTTTGTTGTTGTTGTTGCTGTTGTTTCACCCCCTGCAAGTGAAATCCTGCATCCCAAGAGCTAATGGAAAGATCCTAAATTTCCTTCCTCATTTAGGGGCTGTGTTTTCCCAGGGAACTAAGGTTTCATTTAGAAAATTACTTTTTCAGGGTTCTCATTATTCTACTGCCCTGGAAGGTTAACTTACGTCCTGCAGACATGAGGTGACATCTCTGTCTCAGCTAGAAGCATTCTCCCCCGAGCATGTGGTTCGAGTTCTAACCTCAGCAAAGCTGTTCCTCTCCCAGGCGAGGGCCCCACCCACCATGCCTGTTCACAGGCTCTGCCTTGCTTTTCTCCTCTTTTCAGCGTCTGTCTTCAAAATGGTAAGATCTGCCTCAAGAACAGCCTAGAAAGCTGCTCTCCTCCCCCACTGCTCCGTGCCTCATAGTCACCCTCCGCTTTCTTTGGTCCGAAACCAACTGTGAATTCCCGTCTGCATTGCTAAGTGCTAGGAAAGCTGAGAACTCAAAAGGCTGCAAATATTGTGTCTTTGTTTTGCTTGTCATTTTGAAGTAAAGCTAGTTTTTTCCCTGCTTTGGGAGAAAAACTCTACCATGCAAATGGAAGAGGCCTGCGAGAGTTCCCTGTTCCTTCATGGTTAGATGTAGGACTTCTGTAGAGTTTGTAAACCACTTCAAAGAAAAAAAGAGAAGGGACACCTGGGTGGCTTGGTCAGTTAAGCAGCCGACTCTTGGTTTGGGCTCTGGTCATGATCTTGGGGTTGTGGGATAGAGCCCTGCGTTGGGCCCTGTGCTCAGCTCAGAGTCTGCTTGTCCCTCTCCCTCTGCTCCTCCCCCAACTCTTGCTCTCTCTCTCTCTCTCAATTAAATAACATCTTTTTAAAAAAAGAAAAAAGGAGAAATGAAATTACATATTTAATGAGTGAACATGTATAATTCACCACTGGGAGGAGGTGACTTTTTGTTGGGTGCATCTAAGTGACGCTCACAGGTATGGATATTCATTGTGTATAATTTTATTTCATTCCCAGCCTTGTTTCCTTTTATTTTGGAGCTAATGTTGGCTGTGTGTCTAGTTGTGAGGGCAGTAAAATGGAATCAGCAAATTACACTTATTTTTCATCCTTTTCCAGGATTTTTGTTTGTTTCTGTAGCAGCAACGTCCACCAACTTTTCCTGTATATTGCCTTTTTGCCAGAAAATGCCGCATGTTAAGTAAAATGTTCTGTAAAAACTAAAAACAAAAACAAAACAAAAAACAAAAACCCAAAACTGTAGGACCTCTGGAGGCCAACTGACTGCCTGAGTTAAAAATCCCAGCACCAGCACTCACTACCTGTGTGACCTCAGGCAAGTCACATTAGTCCCTCTGTGCCTCAGCTTCCTTATCTGTAAAATGGGTATGACAAAAGTGCTGACCTAAAAAGATTATTGTGAGCAATGAATGAAATGAAGGAGTTAGAACAGGACCTGGCATATAGTCAAGCATTCCAAAACCATTAGCTTTCCCAGAATCTCTTCTGTATCACTAGCCTCCCCCTCAGTTAACAGATACTCTTCAGAGAATTCCCAAAGGCTTGTTTGAAGAGACATACGCTCTATGTTTGTATCTACCTGCCATTTATCCCACAAAGATCTATGGAGCTCTTGTTATGTGGCCGGCTCTGTGATAAACACGGGGGTATTATTTTGCCCCCCTAAAAACATAGACGCAAGACTCATTTTCCTCAAATGGTAACAAAGAAAGCCAAATGCTCTCTTCTGCCCCTACCCAGCTTCTGTTTGAATCTGTGTGGTGAGGCTGGAGAAGTAAATTTGTCCCAAAGGATTCTCACACACCAGAGAACCATTAAATTAAAAAGCACTGGTGCTTCTGGGGGGAAAAGACTGGAAAATATCACCACTTTGCATTAACAGCATCTACCCAGCAGACCCAGGCTTCTGACCCAGCCAAGGAGCCCCTTTTGCATGGAAAGAGCCCATGCCACTGAATGAGAGTAAGTGATGCATTCCCATCCAGGTGCCCTGGGACTGATGTGTGCTGCTCTTTACTAGTAAACAGTAGCTACGTGTGGCAATCCCAGCACACTGGAAAGAGAATACAACCCTAAGGAACCATAAATCACCTGCATTGATTCTAAAATTGACTGAGATGTGGCTAGAGAGTTGTTTGTTCAGAATTTAATTTGATTCACCAGCCATTGGACAGGCCTTTATTTGGTGTTAAACTGCTACATTTCCAGCCACTGAAGCTGACTCAGGTGTTCCTGAGTTTTTGTCTTTTTTTTCCTTCTTCCTCCCCAGAACTGCAGTGGAATACATTCCTTTCAAACCCCGCTTCTGCGTGTGTTGAAAAGCACTCAAGTCAAAGCTGAAACACACTGATCAAGTGACATGGTAAAGCTGTAGCGCCTCCCACATGGGTGAATTCACAGCTGGGCACAGCTGGATGTGGCTTAGGTTTGGCATCTTCCTACCGTGACCTTTCTATTCCTTTATAAAGACCAAGACACAGCAGAAAATCCAGACCAGTGTATTTATAGCCGTCGGGTGCGGTTCCAATTGGCAGGCCAAAATGAAAAATATGAGCCCCTATTTCCAGCACTCAGTTAACTAGCTCTCTGAAACCCTGACCTCAGAATTTCTTACCTTCTGCTTTCGACCTGCTTTCATCTCCTTCCGTGTTGGCTCTCTGTACCAAGCCTAGCCTGAGCCATCCCATGGGAATGCTCCATATCCAAGGTTGTGGCGTTCCTTCTCTCCATCTACAACCTTCCCCTTCTCCCATTTCCTCATTCTGACTAAGGCCATTTCTCTCCTGTTTCTTTACTCACTCCCGGCCTCAAAAGTCCATTGGCAAGCTTTTGATTGCATTTGGCCTCCTCGCTTAGCTTGTGCTCTGAGGTCAGCTATATTTAGGTGACCTTTACTCATTCACGCCTTTAAAGTGCCTCTATACCCAAACAGTAAAGGCCCCACCCCCCACACTAGCCCTCTGTAGAATGTGTTCCATTTCTGGGCCTGTTCTGCGGGACTTAGAGGGAAGTCTTGAATTAATTGTTGCCATTTACAATGTGCCCAGTCCTTCCAGGCTCCCGTCCAAAGCCATCTCCTTCTAGATGTCCTTCTTGATGGTCTCAGCCAGATATGACTGCTCCTATCTACGAATTCCCACAGCTCTTTTCTCATGGACCGTTTACCTCCTTATACCCTTTCATGTTTCCGTAGTCTAAATAACCTTATCTTCCCCACAAGATTATGACTCCCTAAATGCAGGAATTATGTTTTATTTATCTCAAGCCTATTCCTTTGCTTTTTGCTGTAGTGTGTGTGTTTTGTTTAATTAACCTGGATGGAGCAAATTGTCATTTGGTAATACCGGTAATTTATAACCCTCACATATTAGCCAGTGTTTTTATACATTATATTTGTAGCAAGTATTTCTAAACATCTCTGTGCCATTATGGCAAAATCATGTAGCTTGTGTAAGTGAGAAAGAAGTTAAAATTGAGGAAAATCCCGACCCAATAAGAAAGAGGAATAGCAGTCCTTCTGTAAGGGAAGGGGACATCAAAGAGAATAAGAGGAAGGAGAGCAGAGATGTGAAGACGCAGTCTCCCAGAATTCAACTAGTTTGTGTAGGGCTCAGTTAGAAATGAGAAACCTTAGATAAATTGGGGAGGAAGGTAGCAAAGAAGAAATCCTAACTTACTAAGGTTATGCCATGTACTACAATCTTCATGAAGAAGGCATGATCCAATATGAAGTCACCTAGCAGTGGTGTGTAGGTGGTGGCTTCATGGAATTGGATAGAGAGAGAGTGAGAGCCTGAATTAGTGTCCCAGCCACCCTTTGCTCTCTGAGAATGGAAGAGATATGCACATTCCCTTATGCCAAGAGACAGCCAGGGATACAAGCTGGGAGACTGTAAGCCAAAGGCTGCAGTGAACTAGAGCAGAATCTTCCAAGTGAAATGGAAGATGTGGAAAAAAAAAAAAAAAAAAAAAACCACAGAGAAGTGAAGAAAACTCAACCATAGGAGGTCACTGGGCCCTGATCAATTTAAGAGACTTGCCAGGAGAACATCAACTATAGACACAAGCTGAGGCGCAGTGTCCAGATCTATAAGAGAAGCTCACAAGAACTGCCTGCTCCTCTCCCAAGGGAACTCTCCCCTTAACCAAAGGGCTATGTACCTGTCTGAAAGAGACAAGGATATCATTCACTGGGGAGCTTAAGTGTGCCTTGCTCTACAGAGATATATACATGAAGATATCTGTGTTTACACATTTATAGGTATCTAAATACACAAACACATACGTACATACACACATATAAAAATATATACTGTCATGGAAGAAGACAGGTAAGTTTCCTCCATCTCTACTTGAGTGACCCAGCAAGTTCTAGCACGACAACATTAAGCTGTAGGCTCAAGGATCATCCAGGCTGTTCCTGAGGCTGGCTTGGAGGTGATTTTCCTATCCCCATCCTTTCCCCCCAGAAGGCAGCCCCATCTCTGGCCAAGTCGAAGCCTTTTTTTTATCTGCTGGATTGCCCATGTTCAAGCAAGGAAGTATCCGCTCAAGACTATCATTTGGGAATTTTGTGATTTTTCAAATATCTGTTCTGCCCTTTAGTAGCTCTCTGACCTTGAGCAAGTTTCCATGTCTGCACATTTCAGATCATCATTTCTATGACATGTAACTATGACAATGAAAAAGAAAGACAGCATTTGCTGGATCTAGCTGGTATGCATAGAAGACTGCATTATGAAATCAAAGTTGTATTCCTTTCTGTCCTCTATGTGCTACAAGTCTTGGCTCCTTCCCTGTCTATGTTCTCTTCCTTATTCCCTTCCACTGTTTCCAGGGACTTGATCCCACAGTTCTCCTCACTCCCTCCAGGACCATTCATGGTCCTCTCGCTGTTGTGGTTTTCCTCTTGATCATCTAACATGCCCTCATCTTTCCTATCCTGAATAAAACCCTCTCGAGCCACGACTGTCATGGCTGGGTCTCTCAGTCTCACTTCCAAAATCACTGTTAAGAGCATTCAGCTACCTGCTGACTCTACATCACAGTCTCAAATCTCCTTTTAACTGCAATCTAGTTTAGATCCTAACCATTCTACTTGGAAAAACCCGTTCTCTTGATTCTCACCGATGACCCACCCTTCCTAAAACATGAAATACTTGAATCATGACCCTTGCCTTTCTAGAAATGCCAGTGCCTTAGGGTAAAGTTCTGATTCTTCACGTTAGCATTCACCTCCTACGACCCCAGTCTATCTTTCTATACCCAAGATGGCCATAAAGACAAAATTAAAGAATTCCATGACCATGGAAGTCTAGAAAGCTTTACTTACTATTCCTTTCTTAGAGATTCTTAATGTAAATTATGATATTAAAGTCTCTGTGAGGAGCTATACAGGAAAAAAAAACTTAATCAATGAATAAGTGCCTGCCTCTTAGTAATATCCATGAAATACTTACTTTGATTACTATTCAACCTTTTACTATACAAATCTTAGCTCAAGAAGTTTGTAAGGTACTAGAAAATATGCTTTGGGCTATGTATTTGTATCTCTCCCAGAACCTTTCTAGGACTTGGATATAGTATGTGCTCCATACGACCTGGAATGCCAGGTTATGTCCCATCACCAGAGGAGGCATGAATTTTCCTTGCTTTTTAAAAGAAATTAATTTACAGCACATTTGTCTGAAATGAACAGGAAAGCAATGAACTATAAAATCTCTGACACCAGTGTTTTCTTTGACTCTCTCAAAGGCCTCATTTCTCCATAGGACTTAAGGAAGGAGTGGGCATTTTTTTAACCGCTCACTAGAGCCAGGAGCCAAGCTTCGGTCAAGTACATGATCATGTGTCAGGTTCATAACCCTATGAAATAGACAAGATATATCCACATCTTTGCTGATGATAAAACAAGGCTCAGAGTCACCCACCAATGAAGTTACACTGTCTGTCTGCAAATTCAGGTATGCCGATCCCAAAAATCTTTGCCCTTTCCATAAAACTGAAGCTTTTGCAAACAATGAGGTGAAGAGGGACATGCAAATGTTCACGACGAAAACAAGGGAAGGAAGCCAAGATAAGAAAAGCATTTGTCCGGTGGCCTGGGTTGTAAGTCTTTGCCAAGAACATTGTAAGGAGGAGACACTGTAGCTACGAGCTGCGAAGTCCCAATCTTAGGCCATGGAGAACCAAAAAGAAGGAAAACTGACAAAGAAGGAAATGACAATGTGCTCTGATTGCCTCAGCTGCTGCAAAGCTACCTGCCCTGGGGGAACCGTAAACTGTAAATTGTAAACTGTTTTTCTTGCCTTGAGTTAATGCTGATCACCCGATATCATGAAAATTTGACCAGACTATGCTTAGCAGATTGTCCCCTACAGAAGATGATGAGAGAAGAAACAGAATTTCTATTAGAGCCACAGACTGTGTTTTATACTTTTCCCCACACTTGCTAACAAACCATTAAATCATGAGTAGTCACTGAAAGCCATTTGAAAATGAATGAATGAATGAATGAATGAATGAAAATAGGTTTATGCCAGAGAACTCTTTAAATTCCCTACCTCCCCTTAATTAGTTATGGTAGACTTGCTATCTATGAGGAATTAGGCATTTGTAAGTAAAATTATTTTGAAATTTGTATTCTGAGAATATAGCAACATTCCTTGTGGGTGGCTTTGTACATCAGTCATCAAAATGTCAATATTTTCTACACACATGAGTATAATATTTTGATGTTGCTTTATCATAACACCTAGTGTCCACTCAACACTACCACGCATTTTTAACCTCAAAAGCAAATCAAACGGTATCTTGTCAATCTATGTTGATTGTGCACCCCACTGATGGAAAAACCTCTCCCTCTACATGACACCGATAATGCTCCTTGTGTGTTACAGGGTGAGCAAAAGCAGAACAATGAGAAGAATGTAGCTGGGTGGCAGCACTTTACTGAACATTTGGATGATAGGGTTAGAAATAAAATAACCCCCTTTTCTCAGTGTTTTCTGCAGAGGATTCTTGGACCCTCTGTGAAAACCCAGTTCTACAAGTCTGTTTTCTGCAAAATTACTGGCAGATAGGAACTTTTCAGCTAGCACATGTCAGAGCCTCTGCCAGGAATGTAAGCTGTACAATAATTTTTTTTAGTCTTTAGACACCTAGAACAGAAACCTTAAACACCCAAGTGTCAAAATAAGACAGATAACCCAATAAATTTGCTAGAGCCGGGACAGGGAAAACAAACACAGCCTTCTGTTATACGGATGTCTTTTAACTCTCTCTGACCACTAGCCTGAAACCTTAGCCTGCCACACGTCTTTCCTGTCGAGCTGTTTATTTAGACTCCTGTAAAGCCTCTCGGCACCCATTTTTAATTTTCAGCTTGCTTCTTGTCAGCTTTCTGAAAAGCATAGCAAGATCCACTGTTTAACAAAAACAGACACAAATCAGGGAAGGAGGAGATGGATGGCGGGAGGTGGTGGGTGCAGGCGCCTCCCAGCAAGTGTGAGAGAAAAGCATTCCTGGTCCCATTTGTTTGTGACTGGGCGTTAAGGGTTGCCAATCGAGGTCATTCAATCTTGCGGGCTTGGGTTTAATTATCTGACCATTCTTCCTTTGGCGTATTCTGCGTTCATTCATTCATGAAACACTCTGTAAGTGTTCTTCTGTAACATTGGTAAGAAAAGGAATCTTTGGTTGGAGTTCATTGCATTCTGGTAGTTTCCTGTGCTTGATTAGAGGGTTTGGGGAAGCTGCAAGCAATCATCTTGTCCTTCTAGAGAGGAAAGATAAGAGGCTTGAATTCAAAGATCATCATCAAGTAGTGTTATTTTTTTTTTAACATAAGTGATAATCCACGGAGTAGCAACTATTTGTCAAGTAATGTTCCATGCCAAGTGCTGTGCCTGGACCTATAGGTAGAGGGACCGTATTTTGTGAACCAAAAATTGGAAACTCAGAGTCTCACGTGAAATAACCGTGGTGGGTTCCAACTCAAGAGGCGGTTAGGGAGATGGAGTGTGGGTGCCTCAAGTCCTGGAATCCACAGGCCTTTGATGACTTAAGGAGAGCAGGGTTACCGACTATTTAAAAGTGGGCTGCTTGCTTTGTGAAAGCAAGGCTTATGGTCTCGGTAGTTGTGGGAAATAGAAAATACTGCCACCTCTTCACTGTCTCTCGACTCCCACTCCCATGCAGTTGGAAGCAATCTCTGTTTCCTAGGAGCACAGAGGCTCAGTTTATACTTCTTTGATAGTATTCATTCATTTCTACGGTGGATAGCAATTTATTCTAGAATCATTTATCATATAATGTGTCCTAATAGTAGTGTATCCTATTACATAGTGATTTTCTTAAAATCGTAAGGTTTTGGCACACTGGTAGGCAAGAGAAGGAAAGAAAAATGTTCTTAGGGAAAAGAAAACCCAGAGTAAATTGCACCCACGATCCCACTGCATGTGTGTGTGTGTGTAGGGGGGTGTGTGTGTGTGTGTAGGTGTGTATGCTTACATAAAGGAAGAGGGGAAAGTCAGATCATCTCCAACATACAATCCCACCCCTCCCCCAGGGTTAGCCACGCAGCATTTGAGTGCGTTCCTTTCCTGGATTTTTCTTGTGCTTATATCTGATCTGCTTATGTATGTGTCTGCTTATGTTATTTTCTCCACCTGAAATGCCCTTCCATTCCCACCACCCTCTCCTTGAGAAATCTAAAATATAGATCATAGGAACAGAAATCTAATATATTGTAAGATAGAAGGTATAAATGTTTCCCTGATGGGCAGGGGCTTCCATAGTAAAACCAAGGTTGATAAGGTTGGGAGATGGGCAGGGATGGGGGAGAGTTTTGGACTCACGAATCACATGGGCCTATTTGCCCCCACCCACCCCCGACCCTATCCCTGGTTTTTCTTTTTTTTTTTTTAATTTTTTTATTAGCATATAATGTATTATTTGTTTCAGGGTTACAGGTCTGTGATTCATCATCAGTCTTACACAATTCACAGCGCTCACCATAGCCCATACCCCCCCATTGTCCATCACCCAACCATCCCATCCCTCCTACCTCCCTCCACTCCAGCAACCCTCAGTTTGTTTCCTGCGATTAAGAGTCTCTTGTGGTTTGTCTCCCTCTCTGGTTTCGTCTTGTTTCATTTTTCCCTCCCTTCTCCTATGACCCTCTGTCTTGTTTCTCAAATTCCTCATATCAGTGAGATCATATGATAATTGTCTTTCTCTGATTGACTTATTTCGCTCAGCATAATACCCTCTAGTTCCATCCACGTCATTGCAAATGTCAAGATTTCATTTTTTTTGATGGCTGCATAATATTTCCATTGTGTATATATACCACATCTTTATCCATTCACCTGTTGATGGACATCTAGGCTCTTTCCGTAGTTTGGCTATTGTTATCCCTGGCTTTTCTTTTGAGCTGTCCTGCCCACCAAAGAATAAGGTTTAAAGGAAATTATTTTCATAAATGGTCATGATTGTGTGTCTATATTAATATTTTTTATAAAAGTAAATTTGGCATTATATTCAACTTTTCTTGGGTGAGCAAATGGAAAAGTAAGTTTGTGAAACTCAGAAATTAAGTCTGTATTGTCAGATTGACATGAAACTGTCCCTTAGGACTGAACAAAAAGAGAATTCTTCATTGAAGGGGGGGACATCTTTATTTCTTTCTAATATGAACCAATGTGACATTTGTTTTATTTTTGAACTTGGTTATCTGACACCATATATATATATATATTTTTTTGACCTTGGTTACCTGATACCACCACCAAGCAATCATTTATAAAGTTGTTGTAGAAAGTCTTTGGTCAAAAGCTCCCTGGTAATATTCATTATAAATTTAACATTTTTCCTTCTCCTTGTGAAAAACCGGTAATTATTTAAAAATTTGTTAAATGTTACTCTAATATAAAGCAACCCAAGATCTAGAGCACCTTTCTCAGGATTCTTATTTTATTTTATTATAATATATGGAACATGCAGTGCTTTCCAAGTTCCAAGGATTAACCTTTGTCTAAAAGTTGCCCTTACTTGCTGTTTACCTTGCTGCTAAAGAACAGAAAATCCCAACCATGAACCCTCCTCAAATGAAATATAGACTTGTTTGGATGTCTTTGCTATCAATCAGTTCTGCCCCCCAAAAAAGATTATCAAAAGACCCAGAATACCTCTCTACTTTGAATCAGATGTCCAGTCTTCTCAGTATCCCCACCTCTGGAGTTGGGATACCCTGATCTGCTAGATACATATATTAAAAAAAGGGGGGGGGGTAAAAATTTCACAGAGGACTGAAAACCATGTGGTAAGGAATAACTAATGTATAATAAAGTTTTGAGACAAAAATAAATAGACAACATGATAATAACGACTGGATTTTTGCTTTCTTGATGTCTGAAAATACCTTATTTTAGAAGAAATAAAAATTGGGCCATAGCTAGAGAAAGGAGCTAGTCCTGAGTTTGGCAAGTGTCCAGTATAGCTGTGCAATAAAGATTTGATCAAACAGAACCCAACTCAAAGATTCTAGACTTAATCTGAATTAAGGATTTATTTTTAAAAGAAAAACCCACCTGCCGTCCTACATCTGAGGATACCCTGTGGTCAGGACCTTATACTACCAGTCTTGAGGAAATAGCATCACAAAAGAATGCAATTAACCAGGAGCAAAGAACTAGATCTTATGTCTATCCAGTATGACTTCCTTAGGTGAGTCATGTAGTCATTTTAAGTCAATTTTCTTATTTCTGAAATTTGGATAATAACACTTGCCTCCCTGTCTCAGAGGAAAATTGAGAGTATTAAATGAGGTAATATAAGTGAGACTGCTCTATGACCATAATACGTAATTGTTGTTATCACAATATCAATTTCTTTTCAGCCCCAAATCATCTCCTTGTTCTACATAGTCAGGCAGGTACTCTATGGTCAGAATAACTGTATGTCCCAGATTTTCCTGGGTGACCTAACTTTCAACAGTTCTGTTCCATCGTCCTCATGAGTACACTCCTCAAATCATGTATCCTTAGATTGGAAATCACAGCCACTTAATCTTTAGTGAGATGTGTCCATATGCATCATATAATTAGAAGTCTACACGCAGGGGCGCCTGGGTGGCTCAGCAGTTAAGCATCTGCCTTCGGCTCAGGTCATGGTCCCAGGGTCCTGGGATCGAGCCCCACGTCTGGCTCCCTGCTCAGCGGGAAGTCTGTTTTTCCCTCTCCCTCTGCCCCTCCCCCCAACTCATGCTCACGCTCTCTCTTTGTCTTGCTCTCTCAAAAAACTAAAATCTTTATAAAAAAAAAAGTCTACATGCAAACAGTATTCTAATAGTGATCTCCTTCTGAAAGTCATAGAATGCTCAATACTTTTATAAGTCTTTTATAAGAAAACTGGCCAAATGCAAAAAGAAAGAGAATGAAATAAGGACCCATCTCAAGAGAAGAAAGGGAAAACAGCTATCAGAGGTGTCTGTTGCCAACCCAGGTCCAACTTACCCTCTGAAATTGGATGAAACTAACCTCTTATACTTTTGACTATGGCATGAAGCCATGAGAGCCCCTTCAGTGAGAGGTAGTTGTGAGTTATGACTAGTTGAGAAGAAAATGCCTTTCAGAGCAAGCCTTTGGCAGCTGTGGAAACTGGATTAGAAAGGAGTTAATTTAAGTGCACAAATAAATAGAATCCATATACATGGGTATTAGAAATGTCATTTTTGACATTTAAAAAGAATAGATCTTGACCTCAGCTGGAATATGTATGTCTGAGCCTCCCATCTCATTCCTAGCATTACTAACTGGGCACATTATTGCTTGGACACTAAATGAAGAGAAATGGCATTCCGTCACTGGATCAACACGTTACTTCCGAAATCCCAGTTTTAACACAAGGAGTATGTTGACAATGGATGGAGCATGCATACACTGAAAACCTCACACAGTGCAGCTGGTAAATCACCCAGAAAGCCAAGTCCATTTAAATGCTTATGAAACCTCAGAGGAAAAATTCAAAACATCTTTTTAAAATCACAGTTGAAAGTAAAGTGATATCTTCCAGCAGCAATAGGCTGGGGAAAGAGATGGCAAAACCTGGTTTTTTTCCTCCACTCGGGGAGCCCACCTTTCCTTCCTTTGTTTTCTATGTCTTTATGTTAACAGAAAGCAATGAGGGCTTATGTTTGCATCCAGGTCGATTCTAAAACATTGAGCAGATTTATATAACAAATCCCCAGGACGGTGAAAGATCCCAGAGAGAAACTGATATGGTCTAGCTGACCACTGCGATGTCTAATTTAGGCAGCCTCTGGGTACTTCCAATAGCCTTCATCTCTAATTCCAGTCCAATTTGGCTGTTGGGTCTCAATTCTCATTATGCTTCTTTCCATCCATGGCTCAGCCATAGCCTTGGTAACTACGCACATGCACCCTGAGATTTTTTTTAAAAACCTTTTTTGTTTTGAATCTAATAAGCTGAATTTGAAACATCTAGGAAATAATCACGTCCCAAAAGGTGATTGGGGGGGCACCCATATTAAAATGACCATAGGCTGCACGGTAAGTGTCTTCAAGTTGGTGACTATAACACAAAAGCAGTCATAGAGAATACTAAACAAGTAACAATGGCTATGTCCTAGTAAAACTTTATTTATGGACACACATATCAATTTCACATAATATTTTATGCATTATACAATATTATTTTCCTTTGGAGTTTTTCCAGCCTGTTAAAAATGTAAACATTCTTAACTCCTAAACCATTCAAAAGCAAACAGCAGGACACATTTGGCCCCATAGGCCACAGTTTGCTGACCCTTGTCTTAGAAGCTCAGAAGGGAAAAGAGCCCTAAGGAACGCTTTGAGAAGTCACTCTAGGAAGTTAGCTATGGGTGCAGCCTCTTCCTCAAAGGTTAAAGGTCAATCGTGTGTGCTAGTCATTAGTGTTGTCTAGTGATTATTTCCTGGTCTGCTCCTGGGCCTAGGGTGGCATCATCCTTTCCCAGACCCTTGTAGTCAGTGTGGTCATATGGTTTACTTTGGCCAAGGACCTATAAAAAGTGACATATTCCCTTCCAGGTAAAAACTTTAGGAGCAAAAACATGATTTACCATATTCCCTTCTCAAGGTTAGAGCAATTATGAGTGGACAAAGTACCAACTATTGACCTGCAGTACAAGGAGACTGAGCAAGAAATAGAATTTTAACAAGCCACTGAGATTTTGAGATGGTTTGTCATCATAGTTTACTCCAACCTGTACTAAATGCAACCAGCTTATTATATACTATGATCAGAGGACACTTACGGTTCCTTAAAATGAAACATTTGTACTCACTTTAGCAGAAGACAGCCTCTTTGGCAACTGAAAACTAGTTAGCAAATGTAGCATGGATCTTTGTGTCTTTGGACTGTGGAGAAAACTGTAAAATGTTGGTAATTTTTGTTTAATGATTCTATTCAATGCAGCTGAAAGTATGATAAGACAGGTCGTCTCCTATTCTGTTAGCAGGAAAACAAACTTCTGTAACTTTTCAAGGAAGCTCGTTGCCTGTACTCATTGGTGTCTTTCACAATTTTTCAAACTCTTTGACCATGAATTCTACTATTAGGAATCTATCCTAAAAAAATAATCAAGGATAATCAATGATAACAGGCAAATACTCATGAATAATGAGATCTGTTTTTGTTAAAATAAGGAAAGGAAAAGAAAAAACCCTGGAAAAATCGTGTCCAACTTTATGGAAAAGCCAAAAATTATGTTATATTCATATAATGAAAAAATTACAGAACAATTTAGGTTAAGTTTATGAAGAATTTTAATGGCAAAAACAGATGATATATTATACATAATACAAATGGTGTAATTCAATGGTTTATACATACATTACATACGATACATGTAGAGAGATACAAAGAACACTGGCATGAAACACACCAGAATGTGGTAGGGTTACAAATGGTTATTATTTTATTCCATTGATATTTCTATATTTTCCAATTTTTCTACAAGGAATATATATTACTCTCATAATCAAAAAAGCAATAAAATGTATTTTTTAAAGTAGTCCCAAGCCAGCCAGCTTTAGATTCCCCCATACAGAGCACCAAGTTCTTTTCCTCTTTCCATAAGCTATGAAATGCCCAAGTACCCTCTTTATTGAAACCCCCCCTTCCTAACAGTTTTACTTTGGACCCCAAATTAAGTTGTACGCATAAGATCAGCCCCCAAAATCATGACTCATAGAGATCCACACTGAAAAGAATGACCTATGCTCCTTGCTGACGCTGGCATATATAAATTCAGACCTTATTTCTATTTAATTTAATGTATTATCTTAATTCTTGTAAACGACTTGCTTCCAGGGGGTTTCATAGGCCTTTTACACCCACCTTTCAGCCTTACCGTCTCCACTCTAATGCTAGCTCGCAAATCTCAGTGGCTTACCAACTAATTCTTGCTCACTTCATAGCCTAATCAGGTATTTGGTGGGCAGCCTGCTCTTTGATGATTCCAGCAGCCTGGGTTCTTCCATTGTATGGGACTGCCACATGCCAAGGCTTCTTTAGAGGTCTTTGTTGGAATCTAGGAATTCAGCTAACCAACAAGCAAAGAGAAAAAGTTAGAAGATGGCCTACAATCACTCTACCTTCATTCCATTTGCAGAAAGATGGTCACATGATCTCATGTAACCACAGGGAGCCTGGGGAATGTAGACTTTCCATACGTTTAGGAAGAGGGGATGGTGTTGAAGGATATCAAGCCCTTCTCTGCTGTATTCATTACAGGCGACTGACAGGAGTTCTCAACTGTCCGTATCACCTGTGCTGGTTTACCTTAATCCCTTTACTAAAAGAACTCCTCCACCCAGCTAACCTTGCTCCTGCCAGAGCTCCCAAATTCCCTTTGACTCTCACCTTTAAGAAGCTTCTCTAAATGTTTCAGTCACAGTGAACTTGTCCTTTTCTCCATGGGCCTGTTGCAGGAATCTATACTATAACACTTCTCAGAGTCTGACCTGTGTTAGAGAAAATCGTGTATGTTTTTTTCTTCATCAGAGCAAAGGGACCGCACTGAACTAGGTGTTACACTTTGTGGTCTCCCCTGATACCTAGCATGATGCTTTCACATAGTAGGCACTCAGTGAAGGTTAATTTCCTTCCATGCTTTCCATCAACATTCGTAAAAGCTAACTGAACAAAAATGCACTGGCTTACTAGTTCACATAAATACTGGTTTTAGCTCTCCCGCTTAGTAGATATTATATGAAGAACATTTATAGGATGTCCAGAAGAACCATCCAAAAGTGTGTGAGCTTTAAAACCTCTTTGGGGATTGATTTAAAAACCAAAGGATCTAGCATAAGATTTCTTATTCCTCTGATAATCCTGTTGTATTTTGCAGATTTTAAAACTCTCTGTGGATTTTTCCTTTTCCTGCAAAATCCAAGTTCTTCAGTAAATCAACTTTTCAGTCCAGTGGGTATAAAAACAGACTGTATAGCGAATGGGCTTCAGCTTTGCTGAGTATGCAGGCAAATGGGAAAAAAAGCAAAGAAATAAAATAAAAGTGAGAGGTGTGAACTTTCCCCATCCATCTTAATGGAGTGCTAACCTTCCTGCCTCACGGTGACCGGTTGAATTCTAGAACTATTAAACAATGAGCTGAAATCCAAACATTCAGTCTGGGAGTGAAATCTCCTTGAGAAACAACAGCTGTGTCCAGTTTTGACTACAATTCGGGCTTAAGAAAGCAAACACATGCCAAATAAAACTGATCTTGGCTGTCCTCTGTCAGTTTTCGGCTCTAGAATCTCTCCTCTTTGCTCTACCCTGAAAGGTTCACCCTGTTTAAAGGGTGGATGGGGCACAGAGCGTGGCCCTGCTTTTAAAGATGGCACCTGAGACAGGGAACATTAAGTCGAAGACCTTATCTTTCATCAAGGAGTGCCTCAAAACTCTTAGAATTTAGGATCTCAGCAATTGTTGGTGTTCACCATTTGGAGTGATCTGTATGAGGTCCTGCTCATTTAAATAAGGGCTCCGCAAACACATATGGATTGCATAGAGGGAAAAGGCACAGAGGCCAAAGACTGGCAGTAGAGCTTAACAAGAACCCAGAAAGAGCAAGTAAGAACATTCATTTCCAGGGCATTCTTCTTCATAGTCTACTTTATAAAATACAAGGGACTGGAACCAAGTGACCAACAACTGCCCACTGGTTCTGATGGTTTGGTAATTGCAGAAAAGCACCAGAGAAAAAAGAACACCTGCTTTGAAGCCAAGTCAGAGGTGGGTTTCATGTCCAGCTTCAGGACTTAGCAGCTGCTTTACCTCAGGCAAACTCCTGAATTTCTCTTAACCTATGTACCTCATCTTTAAAATATGAAGAATAAGGGCACCGGGGTGGCTCAGTCAGTTAAGCATTTGCCTTCGGCTCAGGTCATGATTCCAGGGTCCTGGGATCGAGCTCCGCATCAGGCTCCCTGCTCCACGGGGAGTCTGCTTCTCCCTCTGCCTCTATCCCTTCCCAACTCGTGCACTCGCATGCTCTCTCTCTCTCTCAAGTAAATAAAATTTAAAACAATAAAAATAAAATATGAAGAATAACATTGGTTCACAACTGTGTTATTTTGAGAACTCAAGGACATCATGAACACAATAAGCAATCAAAACTGTAATTACTCTTCCATGATGACTAGGGGCTCAGGAGGAGTTTTGGGGGAGCCTTTCCTAATATACACTCCTTTAGTTTCTCCTACCACCTCGATTTTGCCTGGCTAATGGCTGCAAACAAACAAAAAAACAGAAACTCCCACTGAGGGGCACCTGGGTGGCTCAGTCAGTTAAGCATCTGCCTTCAGCTCAGGTCATGAACCTAGGTTCCTGGGATCGAGCCCTGCGTCGGGCTCCCTGCCCAGCGGGGAGTCTGCCTCTCTGTCTCCCTCTCCCTCTGTGTGTGCTTGCTCTCTCTTGCTCTCACTCTCTCTCAAATAAATAAAATCTTTGAAAAAGAAAGAAAGAAAGAAAAACCCCCAGTGAAATCTATGCAAAGAAAAAAATAATGAGAAAGTAAAACACTGAAAGGTTAGCAACACTATTTTGGAGTATAGGGTTTTGGGTGATTTGTGTTTCTTTTTATCTGCCTTTTCCAAATTTCCTATATAAGCATATTTGCTTTTAAATATTTTAAAAAATATTTTTGACTAGAAAAGAAGGGTGAACCCTGAACAAAAACAGTGATCAGTAGACTAGTTATTCAGCAGCTCTTTGCAGGTTGCTATACATAAATTAGGCAAATGTATATCCAGGTTTCATGGATCGGTTCTACATGTGGATTTTCTGTTCCATGTGTTTGATTTGGTCTGTCATGTACCATTACTTTGTATTTCAAACGCTGTAACAGATTAGAGAAAACACACATGATTCCCACCTCTCTGGGAACTTAGATCTTAAAAAGGTCTGTGTATATTAAAATAATAATGAAATCAAACCATGTGATCCCTGAGCAGAAAGCAAGCACACATGAAGGTGGGGAGTGAGGAAATCACACTGGGTGCAGACAGCCCTGAGTACATAAGCAGAGAACTCCTCTGGATCTAATGGAATGCTTCATGTTGATTGGTAGGAGAGATGGCAAAGAAATAGAGAATCTGGGGAAGGTTAAAATGCAAGCTAGACACGGTGAAAGGCTTTTCATGAGGGTTGAAAAAATGCCATAGGGAAGGAGCGCTAAGAATTCTGGAATTGCAACGATTGTAGAGAAATTCACGGATGTTGGGTTACAAAAAAGGAGAGTTGATGAATGCAGATATTGGTCAGGTAACAAAATGACCTGTGATGCAACTATAATCACATTAGCTTTTTGCCACTTTAGTACTTCTTAAATGTGAAAAATTGGATACCCTATTTAATTAAAATGTGGTTGGCTGCATGTAATAGAATGTGTAATTAAAAAGTGACCCAAGGGATGCCTGCATGGCTCAGGTTGTTAAGCCTCTAACTCTTGATTTTGACCCAGGTCATAATCTCAGGGTCATGAGATTGAGCCATGAGTCAGGGTCCACACTCAGTGGGGAGTCGGCTTCGGATTCTCTCCGTATCCTTCTCCATCAGCCCCTCCCCCTGCTCATGTGCTCTCTCTCTTTCTCTCTCCCTCCCTCTGCCCTCTCTTTCACTAAAATAAATAAATACATCTTTTTTTTTTAAAGTGACCTGAATAATAGAAGCCCAGAGGCAGGTGGTCTCAAGGTTGATTCAGTGACTGAATAACATCAAGGATCCAAACTATTCCAAGCGTGTTTCTCTCTACCATCTTCAGAGTGTCAGGGCTCCCTGCATAGCTGCAAGATGGACACAACCATTCCAAGCATCATATTCTCATTCAGCCATCAAGACAGCGGGAAAGAGTGGTGGTGGGGATGGGGCAAGGAAGGCAAGAGTAGCAAGGGAATTCTCCAGAAGTGTCTCTCTATTCTTATCAGGGAGAAGGACATTTCCTCTAAGCTCCCCTTATGTTTAATGGCCACAATAGAGTCAAAAGACCACCCCCATCAAGGAAGGCAGGAAAGCAAGGGTCTGCATTTTTAGTTCCTAATGTGGGCTGTTGTCCCTCCCCACATGAAAAATACAGGGTAGCAACTAGCTGTTACACAGAGGATTAACAATGGGCATTACAATTATCATTTATTAAATAAATTAAAATGCCTTCCTTCTGTTAATTCACTTCCAAGTTTTCTCTTCCTACAGAAAACTTGCTATTTCACCAAGTGATTCCATTGAATTAGTTATTTTAGCAGATATCACTTAAAATAAATGTACTTATACTCCTCATAACACCTCTCCTGCACGTGCACGCATACACACACAGTAAACACTCCTAATACTGGTCTCTGATTTTATTTTTTTTTTATTCTTCCTACAATGTTTGTCCTTTGGCTGACATTACAGAACAAGATCCTCTCATAATCCCAGAAGATAGCACTTATTTCTTGTTCTTTAAATTTTTGTAGACTTTTCCTTTTTTTGTTTCAGATGTAACTAAAGGAATTGTAACAACAATAAAAAACAGAGGCCAAGCATGTGTGGTTTCTGTGAATGTTTACCTTTCTTCTGTGAAGTTTGAAAGAAATATTTTATAAACACTTTTGAAATCATACAACAAATGATGAAAATTATATGCCCTGAGGCATGGAAAGAAAATTAAGCAAAATAAAAGTTACAGAAAAATGCAGCACATAATTGGAGCAGCTCCTACTAACTTATTCAGATGCCATCAATATAGTAATTTTAAAAAGAAAGGTAAATATACATTCATCATAGTTTCATTTTTAAACAAATAAAACTTGTTTCTGAATAGTATTTGAAATCAAATGCCAGCTGTCCTGGATGAGTTAAGAATGATTGAAAAGTGAAACTAAAAATAAATGACAAATACCTGTTTTGTTTTGCTTTCCAATAAAAACTCAGTACAACACCAAATAAGGAGAGCGATTTAAAATTTTCATGCATTATAATAATTGCTTTGTAATTAGAACACTTCATCTTTTATAAGAACTTATTACCTGTGTAGTGTATTCATCTGCACAAATATTCCTGAATTCCCTCAGGTAATTAGTTTCATGAAATATTGCTGGATGGCACATTCTCCCTCACCATTACTCCTGAGATTTCATAAAATACAAGCACTCTTACCACAATGTTATGTTGAGAAATGTAATTAACAGAAAAAATTATACGATATTCATCTCAAACATTACTTGGGCAAAATGCATATAGACCCTAAGTATTCCTAGATGACCTAATTAGGCAAACCAAATTTATCTCACAAGCCTTAGCACCATATTCCTTCTCCAGAGAAAACATTCAAGGCCTTGGGAAACATCTGATTCTGTGTTTAACCTCATGGCTTCCCAAGACTCCATATCATGCAGTGAATCTATGAAATCACCCAGGAGAATTCCCTTCAGTTCCTTTTCAGTAAAGTCCTCATCTCCTCATCTTTCTAACCCACTAGAGCCAGTCTTACCTCCCTGCTGGCTCCTCTTTATGAGATCTTTATTTCTTGCCTTCTTGGAAGCCATGGGCCTTATGAAATCTTTTATTCATCATCTGTCCACCCAAGGCACCCAGTTGCGGAATTCTCTCTAGTAATTCAGAAGAAAGGAAACTTCCTTTTGTTTGACAGTGGCATCATACAGTTTTCTTCTCCTTTCTTGTTCGTACTGAATCCCACACATGCTCTTCCACCTACCTAATGCCCCACCAATATCTAAAGTTTATCTATGTAGTAGAGTCTTGCACCTTTGTACTGTCCTCTTAGCACTAAGTACAAGAAAGTTACTTCAATTTAAAGGTAACTATTGCTGCAGTATTGCAACACATCAATTAACATTTTCCCAAGTCAATAGCACAAAGATCAAGACCAAGGCAAAGAAAGGAAATCTCTCTATTCACCAGACTCAAAATTGCAATTGATTTTCCAATAAAAAGTGGCTGTCATGAGAAATGATTGGCTCTGAGACTAGGATGTCTAATAAAGCTACTATAACTTATAAGCAAAGCAATAAGACAATAAAAAATGATTTTTAAAAACATTCATTATATTTTTTACTATCAATTCATTTGTTAAACATCTAGTAAGTACTCACAACTTGATAAATAAGTAGGGAAGACACAGCAGAAATAAAAAACACATCAACTGTGTTAAAATGAAAAAGTATGTTTCTATTAAGGATAATTATCACCACTTGAATCAAATCTCTGTACAAAACTATAAGATCAGCAAGAGGGAATAAGGAAATATGCATGACCCCTACATTTTAACAATACCTCAAAATACCACAAACTTTCAGTTACGCATGATAACACCAGTTTTCAAATTCCCACAGAGCTCCACATTTACAACATGTTTATGAATGCAGAAAATAGAATAAAATGGCTTGAGAGACTCCATGAAAAGGAGAAGAGAGTAGAGTATTTGGATGGAACACAGAAAAAAACACACTCAAAAAGATAAAATCTAACATTAAATGCTGAATGATCTGGGACTTGATGTTCCAAACAATGCCTATAGGAAGGGACTTGAAAGTGAGACATGTTAGAGATGGCAATTTCAGAGAAACCTTGCTTCTGTGGGAGAATTTGACAAATACAGAAAATACTGTGACCCTTGGAGATATAGCAGTGATGAGAAAGAAAGAAAAAAGGAGAAATACAAAATAAATAATCCTATAGAAACAAGAGAAATAAGATACATCAATCTTTCTTCTTACATCTACCACCATCAGCATCCTCCATTAGAGAAATTGTGTAATACTAAAGAGGGCACTCTTGAAACTTAACCACAAACTACCTAAAAATGAAATCTAAAAAAGCAATCCAGTTTTATGCAAAGATCCTTTAAGAAGAATATAAAACTGGGTTCTAGGTGAAAATTCTCCCCAATAAACCACAAGGCAGAAAAAACAATAACTAACTTCCAAAGTAAATTAAATAGCTGTAAGCAATCATTTAAAGAGGTTTTTTTCAGATTTTTTTTTAATGCCTAGAATGGGAAATATAAAAACTAAAACAGCCATAGGAAAAAAAAAAACTAGAAAGAAATGCAGTGAGAATTGCTAGAATTCAGAAAAGAACTTGAAAAAGACAAAGTCATGAAATGAGGAATAAATAACTAGTTGCACAAGGGAGAATCAGTTAAAATGAAAAGTTAATAAGATTTTGAGGAAAGAGAGGAAAACAAGTGAGAATGAAAATGAGAAAAGAAAGAAGTAAAAATGATCAGAGAGTAAAGAAGGCAAAGAAGGTCCAAACTGCATATAACTGGAGGCTCTGAGGAAGGAAAACAAAACTATGGAGTCAAAGTAAATACTTATAACCAAGTAAATAAAAGAATATTTCCAGAAAGAAAAGAATATTTGAATCTATATAGTGAAAGGATCACAATATACCTGGAAAAAAATGACATAGAATCATCCCAATCACCCTTCTAGACCTATACTAGTAAATATTATATTTTGAAGACCAAAAAAAATCATCAGGGCCTTCAGGCAAATGATCAAATTATCTATGAGGGCAAAAACTTAGGCTGACATCAGATTGTCAAGAGCAACATACAAAACATGGCCACAGTGAGGTTGAATATTTAAGCAATTCAGAGAATGAAATGCATGTCAAGAATTTTATAATTAACCAAGCTTTGCTTCAAGTGTCAAAGCTGTAGGAAAACAGTTTTGAGTATCAGTCACCTCAGGGAATACTATACACATGAGCCATCCCTGAAGAGTCCACACTAGAGCACTGTTTCTCAATCTTTTTTTCCCATTATTGCTCCTCTATAAAGCTTTTTTAGATATTCCTAGACACGCATTCCACACCATGAAATTTTAATACCTCACCTATCCTGTGTATCTGTTTATGTACTGTTGTCCTTTGGAAGGTTACATGACAGTGTAATATGGCCACAGGAACCAATTTTAACCCTCTTGGTTGTACTGAAGAACAAACCTCTTTTAACCATGAGATAACTGAAATTTTCTGGAGAAGGATCAATGAAGCATATATTTAATTGTAGAGATAGAACTAAAACAATGGTAAGGACATGAGATGAAAGTAGTATTTAAACATTTTATATTCTGGGGCACCTGGGTGGCTCAGTCATTGGGCGTCTGCCTTCAGCTCGGGTCATGGTCCCAGGGTCCTGGGATCGAGCCCCGTGTCGGGCTCCCTGCTCCGCGGGAAGCCTGCTTCTCCCTCTCCCACTCCCCCTGCTTGTGTTCCCTCTCACGCTGTGTCTCACTCTGTCAAATAAATTAAAAAAATCTTTAAACATTTTATGTTCTGACAAAGTAGAAAGAATATTAACTCCCCAAAAAGAGAAAAGGAGAAAAGGCAAAGTCAGATAAGATCATTTGCCACTGTCTAGGTAGTCGGTGGATATCGACAAATAATACCTATTTAATACAGGCAAACCAGGTAATAAAAACTTAAGTAATATGGGGATTAAAAAGAATACATATAAAAATAACCACCTAGAAGATTCCTGACTGGATGGGAAAAAACACTATGAAGGACAGGTATCGGGGCAGTTAACAAAACTGGGATATGTTCTACAGATGAAAACATTGTACCAATGTTAACTTTCCTGGATTTGAGAGCTATATTTTGGTTTCCTAAGAGAATATCCTTGTTCTTAGGAAATACACATTGAAGTATTAAGGGATAAAAGGATATGATCCATGCAACCTACTCTCAAATGGTATAGAAAAAAATGTAATCATGAATACTGATAGATGATAGATGATAGTCAAGACAAATGTGACAAAATGCAAAAAATTGGTCAATCAGAGTATGTGGGAGTTCTCTATGTTACTCTTTCTGCTTTTCTATAAGCTTAAAATTATTTCAAAATAAAAAGCTTAAAAGGGAACTTATGAGATATGACACCAAAAGCATAGGCAACAAAAGAAAAACCACATAAATTGGCTTTATCAGAATTGACTTTTGTGCATCAAGGAACACATTAAGAAAACTAAAAGTCTACAAAATGAGAGAAAATGGTTGCACAATCATATATTGAATAAGGGATTAATATCCAGAAAATATAAAGAACTCCTATAAGGCAACAACAATTAAAACAAAAAACAAAACCCTAGGGGTGCCTGGGTGGCTCAGTTGGTTGAGTGTCCAATTTTTTTTTAAGACTTTATTTATTTATTTGTCAGAGAGAGAGAGAACACAAGCTGGGGGAGCGGCAGGCAGAGGGAAAAGCAGGCTCTCCACAAAGCAGGAAGCCTGATGCGGGGCTCAATCCCAGGACCCTGAGATCATGACCTGATCTGAAGGCAGACACCCAAACCAACTGAACCACCGAGGGGCCCCAAGTGTCCAACTTTTGATTTCGGCTCAGGTCATGATCCTGGGGTTGTGAGACCAAGCCCTGCATCAAGCTCCATGTTGGGCATGGGGCCTGCTTAAGATTCTCTCTCTCCTCCTTCTGCCCCTCCCCAACTGTCTCTCAAAACAAAACAAAACAAAACAAAACAAGACAAACCTAGTTCGAAAATGGGCAAAGAACTTGAATAGACATTTTCCAAAGAAGATACGCAAATGGCCAATAAGCTCATGAAGAGATGTTTAATATCTTTAGTCATTAGGGAGATGTAAATAAAAACCACAAAAGATAGCAATTTACATCTACTAGGATGGGTATAATTTTTTTAAAAACAAAAAATAACGTGTTGGCAAGAGTGTAGAGAAACAAGAACCTCATGCATTACTGGTGAGAATATCAAATGAGGCAACCACTGTGGAAAACACTTTTGTGGTTCCTCAAAAAGTTATCACCCTATCATATGACCCATCAATTCTACTTCCAGGTATATGTCCAAGAGTATTGAAAGCAGTGACTCAAATCAATACTGTACACCAATGCTTGTAGAAGCATTAGTCACAATAGCCAAGAACAGAAACAACCCAAGTGTCCATTAACAGATGAATGAATTTTTAAAGGTGGTATATTTATAAAATGGTATATTATTCAGCCATAAAAAGGAATAAAGTCCTAGTACATTATACAGTTTGGATGGACCTTGAAAACTTTATGCTAAGTGAGCTAAGCCAGACATAGGACAAATATTTTAAGATTGCATTTATATGAGATCCCTAGAATAGGCAAGTTTGTAGAGACAGAAAATAGAATCAAGATTACCAGGTGCTATGGGAACAGGGGATTAAGGAGGTAGTGTTTTATGGGTACAGAGTTTATACTGAGCTGATGAAAACATTTTGGGTTAGAGATGGTAGAGGTGGCTATACAACATTATGAATGTATTTAATGCCACTGAATTGTATACTTACAAATGGTTAAAATTATAAATATTATGTATATTTTACCACAATTTAAAAAAATTAAAAAGGAATATATGTGGGAAAATGATTTTGTAACTTCAAATACAATACAGGATGTACTAGAAACCCTTCAAGTATTCTCTGTATCTTAAATACAAAGAATCTGGCAATACAAAGAATCTTGATATTTTCCTTAAAACAAGAAAGCAAGCAAGCAAACAAACAATAAAACACTTCAAAATCTTTTTTAGGAAAAAAATAAAATCTTCTTAAGAGAGAGAAAACCCTGAGTTATGAATTAATTATACCACTCACTATACCCTATCACTATATTACTTTTTTATTATAATCTAACTATATTGTAAGTTCCTTTATGTTGAAAATCATTACTCACCTTTGTGCTCCAGGCCCTGTTGTTGGATGAATAACTGAATGATGGAGGGATAAATTAACTGGACTAAGGACTCAAGGAGCTATTACAAGCTAAAGAGAAACCAAAGTCCAAGAGGGTTGGGGAAGAGAACATGGAGGGGGTCTGATCTGAGATAGGAAGATATGAAGGATTTGGAAGTGCAGAAAGATAAAGTGAGGACTCATTGAGTGTGAACAACAGAGAAGCATGGACAAGTCACAGGATTCCATCAAGTACAATAGCACTAGGATTTTTTCTTTCTTAACCTTAGAGGCACTATGTTGAAAGCTTTTGCTTCTTGGGTTAGAGCCTCAGTGAAGCTCCAAATTGTCCTGTGAGCAAATATGAAGCTTAATATTAGAATAACCAGTCTTGTCTTCTATTCTGCCCCCAAATTAGCCATTTTTCTGGGTAAAGCCATTTTTCCAATACCTTCTGATTTAGTTAATTTTAAGTTAAAGTCAAATGATTTCTGATTTATAAAGTTATAGCTGTGATTGTAGTTACCTGAATCAGATGGTGAATCAGACCACAGAGAAAGAATCAACACTCTGTGGTCCAATCACAGACTATTTGAACTGAAATTTCAAGGACAAAAAGAAAGGTCAACAAAGGTTTAGGAGAGTAGTAAGAAACCTCTTTTCAGGAATGTAGTCATTGAAATAACTTCCTGTAATCTCCCCCCAGAAATAAACTCTGGAAGGGTCTGGAAACAGCAACGTCTTAGGAACATAGTGTACTATTTTGCAGATGAGAAATGCCAGCCATAGGAGCTGTTGAACATGCATAAATTTTATTTCCAGGAATTCAGCCAGGTATATAAATGAGGGAGCTGCTAGTAGACATTAATGACTATAGTGTTGGTCTACTTTGAGTATAAATTCTAGCTCCATGTCTATTCTTCCCTCACTAGTTTGAGAAAATAACTAGTCTTGAACTTTAATGTATTGAAATTTAAAGATGCTAAATGAAAAAAAGCATGTTGCAAAATCTATAAATACATATGTACTAATATAAGCATTAAAATTCTGGAGAAATATACATTGAACTTTTTTCCTTAAGATTTATTTATTTGAGAGAGAGAGTGAGAGCAAGCACAAGCATGCAAATGGGGGGAAGGGGCAGAGGGAGAGAAAGAGAATCTCAAGGAGCCTCCCTGCTGAGCACAGAGCCAGGCTTGGGGCTCCATCTCAGGACTTGGAGATCATGACCTGAGCTAAAAATCAAGACTTCTCCACTTAACCAACTGAGCCACCCAAGCACCCCTACACTAAACTTTTAATAGCTATCTAAAGTGGAAGATGAACAGAGTGGATGGAGAAGCAGAGAAAATTAGGGAGAATTTCCTTACTATCTATTGTTCCTCATATTTTTTTTTCTCATGTGTTTTAACAGCAGTAATATTTATTAACACTTAGTGTGTACTAGACACTCTTCTAAGTGTACTTTAGATGCATGAACTCATGTAATATCCACCTAAATGTCATGAAGTCAGAAATATCCTTATCCCCATTCTATAAATATGGAAGCTGAGGCCAAAAGAGGTTTAGCACCTTGCCCAAGGTCACAGT
The DNA here is from genome assembly GCF_003265705.2 of Callorhinus ursinus. NCBI lineage: Eukaryota > Metazoa > Chordata > Mammalia > Carnivora > Otariidae > Callorhinus > Callorhinus ursinus. The sequence continues at coordinate 21,926,864 of NW_027397101.1, forward strand.
GCTAGTAGGTCAAGGAGTCAGGATCCAACCCAGGTGAAATGGCTCCACTGTGCTGTACCTTCAAGCACACAACAATCTGATACTCAGAGAAGAGGCAAAATTATCACTCATGAAAGGAACATAGCACTCACTCTAAAGAACTATTACTACCCTGGGACAGGGCTGGATAGGGCTGGCGGGGTTCAGGAAAGTAATAGCAGCCGACCCAAGCTGTCCAATCAGAATTGTTCTTCCAGATTTCTTCAGCTAGATCTGGAGGGGCAGGCAGGATACTCAGAGAACAAAGAAGAATGCATATTCACAATAAATAAACAAATAAATCTCATAAAAACGACTCACTGATTCACAGAAACGTCTATTTCCAACCATTAGCATGGTTATTTTGACCATCTGTCTCCATAGCCAATATTAGATTAACTGGTATGTACTTTTACTCATTTCTGTGAAGTGCTTTACTCGTTTCATTTGCTCTTATTCTTCATAATATAACCATTTGTTAAATATACACGTGTGGATTTCAGTTTTATATTTTCATAAGACTTTTTTTTAAGATTTATTTATTTTGAGAAAGAGAGCAGGGGGGGAGGGGCAGAGGGAGAGGGAGAGAGGATCTCAAGCGGACTTCGTGCTGAGCGCTCGATCTCAGGACCCATGAGATCATGACCTGAGCTGAAATCAAGAGTGGGACCCCAGCTCAACCAACTGAGCCACCCAGGCACCCCTCTCATAAGACTTTTTATATAAACTTCCAAAAATAAAAAATACTTTATCCGACCATACTTCCTGACTTCTGATTTTTTCAGTGGTCACTAAAAGCTATGCTAGTACCGTATTTACTGCTCACCATCTTTAGAAGGAAATATTCATTTCCTTTCTCTAAATTATTTCTCCCCAAGGAGCTGCTCTGTCTTCTCTGCAGCAACAGAACAATACCTACTCCAAAGACTCAGATCAGAGTAGCCAAAGGGGTACAAATGACCCTTTTTCCTGAGGAACAGGAGTCCAGGAAGAGGTGTCAGCTCTAGTTATATGATCTGATCCAATCTTGAGAGGAAGTGTATGGTGGTTTTGGAACGAGCCAAGTAAGCTGTAAGATTGGGAACCAAATTCTCACCTATAGTAGCTCCAAGTCTTAAGTTGCTCCTTAAAGCTTCAGGTAAATAATAAATTAATTAAAATATATTCAAAATATAAAGAAAATAGGCAAGGCAAGGTTAACAAAAACTAACATTTATTGAGTGCCGATTATACCATATACAGTAAATGTTCACAATAACCTGAAAGCAAGAAATAAGAGTTCTTATTTTGAAGATGCGGGAAACTGAGTCACAGAGAAATTACATAAATTGCCCAAGGAAGCAGTAAGTGGAGAGCCGAGATTTGGACCCTTCTCTGTCTACCTCAGGGGTCCATATTTTTCCACTAGACTGCATTACTTTTTTCTAAGCCAATATGCCACTTCATCCATTCTAGGTAATTAATTACTCCATCATTTATAGCATCCAGTATTAATTATAGAGTCTGGATTGATAAGATTCTGTGTATTTCTCTATTATAAGCTTAAACATTTCAACCTTACAGGTGCAGGAATTGAAATGTTCATCTTGTACCCAGATCCACAGCTCTTCTCAGAAACAAAATCACACTGGTTTTCCTATGCCGATTTTGGCAGGGCAAAATGTTTCTTAAAAGGCAATAAAGTCATTGTCAGGGTCCTGTAGCCATCAGCTGTAACTGTCCTCCACACCCCCTGTCTTCGGGTGCTAGACTGCTGTCTGCCTCCCCACCATGCCGCCTGCAAAGGGCTTTATTATTACCAGCTGAGAGCCAAGGCAGCTGAAGGGCACATTGTCACTACAGTTTGCTCCCCCACATGTCAACATATTCTGAAAGCTAGTGACATCTGATTTTAGCTCTTTGCTGCCTTCTGTTCCTCTGGCTTTGACAGATTTTAATGAGACAAATGCTAGCCGTGGGTTTCCTTTATCCATCTTCCCCTACCTCACCCCTCAGGAACTCACATTCTGCAGCCATCCTTTGCAAAATGGCAAACCCAACATGAAAACTGCTGATAAAGAGGAATAGTCCTATGGCCAGGAGGTAAACTTAGAAGAACCCTCCCGGCCCGTCTGACATCAACCCCTGCCTCTACCTTTTCAGTACCAGGCATACTTCTGACACTCAGGGACATGGACATCAAATCACTCATAAGAAAGAAAGAGCTGATGCTTCCAGAAGTCTTTTGTGTAATGTAAATGCTAGGAAATGTGTCAGGTAGGACTCAGGTTCTTTGGCAGGTTGGGAGATTTGGGGTTTCTTACCGAAACCCAAGCAAGTCAGCAGGTATATTCTCAACCCAAATACCTAGGAGGATTCTCAGAATAGCAACGATTCACTGAGGATCAACCATGTGTCAAGTACAATTATCCTCGAAGTTGAACCAATAATATACTTCTATGACACTGAAGCCCAGTTTGAGGTTAGACAGACTTGTGTCCAAAATCACATTTCTATCACTTGGGGACTTTGCTTTATAGTTTGAAAAATGCCTTTCCATATGGCAGACCTCCAGCCTGATGAGCTAGGATTAGAGTGACCACCTCCATTCCCTCATTTCCTACCAGGTTTTCTAATATCTCAACTTAGATGTTCAAGGGTGGAGGGCAGCTGGAAGAAAGAGGAGACCATATAAATTCTGAGTAGGTAGGGGAAGACTTTTGGGGCACAGAGGATTTGTGCCTCGCTTGCTGGGAAAGCAAACACTCATACCTGGCTTGCCCTGTGGTGCAGAGCACTGGAATGTCTTCAGGATGATGGTCTGAGATAATGTATCTCATTCCCTACAGCTTGAGCAGAGCCCACTGGTAATTGAGAAGTCCCCACATGCCCCAGTAAGATGACAAAGGGAATGAAGTGGCCTGGTGTATGGATGGACAGAAGGCCCCAAATATGAGGCCATCATGACTGAAGGCTGTGGTAAGATTTTCATGTATCAGCAGATGTTGGTCCCCGGCCAGAGACCACATGGGATGCGTTTTATCACCAACAGAGACTGGACAAGGACATAGAAGCCAGACAGCCCTTCTCCTGTGGCTATGGTGCTATTTATGGAAGCTTCCCTCTGTACACAGACATCTTCTGGAAGAAAGAAAGGAGGAGAGAGAAGAGGAAGCAATCCTGAAAAACCCATGCTTTACTCCAAAGTAAATGAATTAAGACTGAGATGACACTTAAATTGACTAGAAAAAAAATCAGCCACAACAAAATGGAATAGAATAGGTTGTGAGCCCTAGGACTTAAGAGAAAAGTTGAATTCAAATATAGAAAAAGAAGAAAATTGTATTTTGGTACATGTGAGTTGCAGAGTGTGCTAATATTACCTGATATATGTGTTGTTCATGTTTTTATCTATTGCTTAAAGTTATTGAACAAAACTGGACAAAGGAGAGAGCTTGGCCTACATATGACCAAAGAATTCTTTCTGAGATGACATCAATCTATAAATCAATATCCATTGATTACATTGATACAATACAAAGCAATATACTTGTAGTCATCCATTGTGCCCCTTACTTTACATGAGAATATCAGTAAGGATTTGGCCATTGCCTAGCTGAAATCAAGATACAGAATTATCTTCAGAGAGTATAAAGTAAGAGTATGAGTAAGAATGAGTAAGAAATATGTATAGGCCCTGGGGTCAGAAAACCTCTTCAAATTCCATAATTTACTAGCTGAGGAAGACTGTATAAATTACTTACCTTCTCTAAGATTCCATTTTTTAAAGTTTTATTTTCTGTAAAATGAAGGTCAAAGTCATCAATAATACCTGACTCAAGACCTGTTATGAAGATATGAGGATCAATTGAGGTCACATATATGCTGAATATTCATCAGCACACAGATTTTGGCTATTATCTCTTGACAAAGGACAAGTTGTATTTAAATCTCATTATTTCAAAAGGAATGGTTGATTTAGAATATATCTTTGTAACAAACCCATGTTGGCTCCTGGTGATCTCCACTTAATTTTCCAATTAGTTATAAGCCATCCATTTAAAAATTCATCCAGAAATTTTGCCATGGACAGTTTCAGACATCCCTTATCCTTTCATACCCTGTGGACAGAGTAGATCTGCTTTGTGGACTTTTTTTGGCCATCTCTCCAGTTTTCTGTGATTCCGCGAAGATTATTGGCATGGTTCAATGTTTGTGTTCACAGTTCTTTTAAATTTCCTGAGACCTTAATAGTCAGAGCCTTGAAGACTTGTGCATAATTATCATCCTCCTTTTCCCTCCTCAACTAACCTGTTCTTTTCTTCCTTTTTCTTAAGATTTTATTTATTTATTTGAGAGAGAGAGCATGAACTGGGTGAGGGGCAGAGGGAGAGGGAGACACATGCTCCCCGCTGAACAGGAAGCCCCACATGGGACTCGATCCCAGGACCCTAGGACCATGGCCTGAGCTGATGGCAGCCACTTAACCATCTGAGCCACCCAGGCATCTCTGTTCTTCTCTTCCTATGTCAAGTGAAACACATACATCTCTCAGTCATATTGGGTTTCTCTTTTCCAATTTGAAGACAATCTTCCTAAGAAGAGCTCTGCTTTCTCTTAGTTCTCTTGTAACATAGCATAATGTGCCACAACCAGTGCCAACTGGCAAGACTAGTACAGTCTGAACTGTTTGCAGCAGCACCAAGTCACCCTGCTCTGTTGGGCACAGAAAGAAGCTTGGTAAATAAATAAATACATACATACATACATAAATTCATGTCAATACATTAAGTATAAAGGTAGGGAAAAAATTTTAAGTAAGTAACCAAAATCTTAGCAATTGATGTGCTTGAGCCACAGTCTTCTGTTCTTTCTACTCATCTGAATGTCCTAAGATCTCTTTAAGAGGCAAGAATTAGTTTTGAAATTGTCTTCTAAAAAAGTTTAATAGTTCAATTCTCTTTATACGATGGTGATAAGACAGTTTTTTGGTGTTTTGATTTGTTTTCTTTTTAACTACTCTGTCTTAAAAAGTTGCTTACAAGAAATTCTCCCTGGAGAGAATGCAATGTTGGACTCAACCTAAAATCTAGATCCAGGTTAGTGACTCATAGCTGGACTTAGGAAAAGAAATTTTAGTTTTAGTATTTATGGAGATGGGGAGCAGAGGGGATGAGAGGCTAAGTATATCTGATTCCTGATCTCAAAGAGCATTTGGCACATTTGAAAAAAGAAGATTAACTATAATATAAGTAAGTGTCCTATTTTGTATTAGAAATAGAAGTATAAGAAAGAAGTCCAGAGACTAGGAAGATATGCATTGCTGGGAGCAGTATGTTCCCAACTGTCCTATACAGAAACATGAGGGATGCTCCCTCTTGGAGAGTCATATTGTTTGTTAGCATATTTAAGCTTCTGAGAAGTCTGCAGTTAAGGGAACTGTTTAACTTTGAGTAACTACCATTACCTAAATATATTTGATTTGCATTCTGACCTTTGGGCAGGGGTTGGGTGGGGGACTGAGTTCTGAGTGCTGGCCCCCTGCATACCCTCCAGACGTGGCACCTTTAAAGAGGTGATATGCTGACTAGATTACTGTTGAGACTGACATGAAAGATGTGAGAGGAAGTGGTATGAAAGCAAGACCTTGAGACAGTGTCCCTCACTGGCCAGTAGAGCAGGTCCTGTTCTCCCTCACCCCCATGCCATCCATGCACCCAGGCTCATCTCCAATGGTCAGGACCTGGTTCGGCCCTGGCCGCTATTCTGTAATGGAACAGAGCTTGGCTGACCTCAAATATGGCAGTGCCCTGATATGCCCATAGGCTCTAAATAAGGTCTATTTTTTAAAGCCAAAGTTTCCTGTCATTCATTTAATTGCCCTATGATTTGCCATTCAAAACAAAGGGCACATTTCCCAGAATGGGTCATAACAGAGATAATTCTGTCTCCATTTTCTCCTTTCCCTTAATTAAAAAACAAAACAAAACAAAACAAAACAAAACACTTCTTCCCATTGCTTATCCGATGAAGCCCAAACTTCTTAGCCTGGGGTACAAGGTCCTACACGATCACTCATCTCGTGCCACTCCCTCATCGCTCACCTCTGCTACTGGCATTGTGTGATTCTCGCAGTTCTAGAACTCTACCGTCTCCCACCCTTGTACGTGCTGTTCTGTCTGCCTGCATCCTTTCCCCCTGAATCTTTGCCTGGAAAACTTCTATTCAAATGTCATTTCCTCTAGAAATCATGCCCCCTCCTTCACCAAGCCTTGGCTAGATGTACTCTTTTGTGTTCGCAACGTTTGTGGATTTGGTGGCAAAACACTTATCAGATCATATCATAATTAATCATTGGTGTAGGTCAGTCTCCCCTAGACCCTTGCTACTTGAAGTATCAGAAATGCAGCCTCATCAGGCCCACCTCAGACCCACTGAATCAGAACTTTTTTATTTTTTTGAGGGGGGAGGGGCAGAGAAAGAAAGAGAGAGAGAGAATCCCAAGCAGGCTCCCCACCTAGCACGGAGCCCAATGTGGGGGCTCAATTTCACAACCCTGAGATCATGACCTAAGCTGAAATCAAGAGTTGGACACTTAACTGACTGGGCCACCCAGGCACCCCAGAATTTTCATTTTAACAAGATTCCCATGTGATTCCTACACTCATTAAAGCTTGAGAAGGCTTCCCTTATAGGTAGACTGTGAGGGGCCTCATGAGGTGAAGCTGTCTTTCAGCTCTGCATCCCCAGTAACTACCACGGCATCTGGCATGTCCTGGGAGCTAAATTTGGCACTGTGCCTATACCTGAACCCCACCTGACCTCTTAGATTGGTTTTTCATCCCCGTCAAGAGAGGGTTAGAGCCAGAAGCTATTTTCAAGAGCAGTCTTGAAGAACTCCTATCACAATAGTTTGTGGGGCCTACATGACACGGTGCAGCCCACAGGGCCATTCTCCACATCTCTCCTGTGGGATCCATCGCTGCGCTGGGAGGCCCACATCCCAGGCCTGGGCCGTGGAGTTCTCATTTTAGTGCCATGGCAAAGCTTCGTCAGCTCACTTTCTGAGGAGCAGCCAATCTTAACAAGGGGGAATCTGTTGTAAGCAACTGGTCGGGGGTCGGGGCACTCCTAAGGAACTCCAAATAGCATGATAGAAACAACTGTAGGGGTCAAAGTTCCTTTGTAAACAAATGGGAGCCAGATAGTGGGGCAGGCAGAGTAATGGCCCTCCCAAATATGTCCATGTCCTAGTTCCCAGAACCTATGACTATTACCCTATGTGGCAAAAGGGGCTGGTGAATGTTACCAAGTTAAGGATCTTGAGAGGAGGGAATTGTCCTGAATTGTCTAGGTGGACTTGGTGGGGTCACAACAATCCTTATAAGTAAGAGAGATGCAGGGAGCATCAGAGCCAAAGGAGTAAGAGAAATGACAACAGAAACAGGAGTTAGAACGCTGTACGAAGGCGCCATTAGCCAAGGAATGAGGACAGTCTCTAGAAAGTGAAGAAAGCAAGGAAAGAGATTCTTCCCTACAGTTTCCTAAAGAAACCAGCCCTGCTGGCACCTTGATTTTAGCCCAATGAGACCCGAATGGGACATCTATCCTACAGAACTACAAAAGAATAAATATGTGTCGTTTTAAATTGCCAAATGTGGGGTAATTTGTTACAGCAGTACTGGAAAGCTAGTATAAGTAGGAAATCTCAGCTATTCATATGAATGTGGATTCCCTTTTGCACACAAGCTGGGCCATGTGGTAACGTCTGGGTTATGCAAACTAAACTCCTGCTGTCCCAGGCTGCCAGAAATGATTTTATTTCCAGCTGATCAGCTCTTGGAAAGCTCTAGAAAGAAATATACTCCCTTGGGTGAGGGGGAGGAGTAAGAGGTTGGTTCTATCACAATTTCAAAGGATCCAGCATTTTTCAAGCAGATGTACTCCTTCATATAAGAATGCTCTCCCAAAGGCATCTTCCTAGCCTAAAACCCTGAGTAGTTCTCAAGAGCCAAAGCTTCCAGAGAACAACAATGAACTTGTCATCCTGTGTTGATAAATTGACTGCTGGGAGCTCTGGAGGCTTGGTGGGGAAAGCCAGTCATCATAACCATGTAGCAAAAGTCCCTGGGGCCATCAATGCAGAAAACCAGTAGCTTCTATTAATAAATCAATCCCTTCCCAGAAATGTAGGGGTTTTTTTTTGTTACTGTTGGTTTATGGGGGAACCTTAAAGAAAAAAAAGGGGGGATGTCAGATCTGTCTAGACCATGAAATCCACCTGACGTTATGATTCTTATGGACCATTTGCGCTATCCCCTTTGAAAGATCTCATTAAAAGTGGAGCTCTCAGCAGCTTTGAATTCACATGGCAGGAGCCTCCCTCTGGAGAACTAACAACGGTCTAGATGCCGCAGAATCCCAAATGCTGGACGGTTTCCTTGGTGTCCACAGCTACCACTACTTTATCAAGATTTCTGCAAATCGCATTACTTTAGCTACAGGTAGCTGACTCTGCATCTCCTAGAAGAGGTTTCTCTGGAGTTTCCAACCCTAAAGGGGCAGTGGGGTGCAATTTGGCTTTTGAAAGGGAATACCCCTCTTACCTGCTCAGGGCAGTGTTCTCAGTTCGAGGCACCTAGGAAGGGAGGGAAGATGGGCTTCTGTTCAGAATCTAAGACAGCCACAGAAGAGGGGCCCAGTGCACATACAGGAGGAGTGACAGCTTAATTCCCGGCCCCCCACCAGGAAACCATGGCAGGGGTTAATTAATTTCCTCTCTAGCTGTTCCCTAGGAGAGTTTGCATTGGTCCATAGCTGTGTGAACCCACAACACTCCCTGTGTGAGGCCTGGTGAAGGAGGCAAAATGAGCTTTTTGCTCATTGGTATCTTTGTTTCTCTCTCTCTCTCCCTCTCTCTGGAAGTAAGTCAGGTAACTCTTTGACTGTGCTGAGAAGGGGCAGCACCCAGGGCTGTCTTCAGGAAAACTGCAAAATAGACAACAGTTGCCGCTGGCTTCTCAAGGTAACGTTTTTAGGGCCCCTACCTTTTATATACAACCTCTCACCTCTCTTGGATCTACCAAATTAATCTAGGGGAAACCTTAGATAATAGCTGAAATGTTTAAATCACCTATTATATTTATTTAATAAATATAGATCTACTCTGTACCAGAGACTGGAAAGAAAAGATCTCCTAAGGGAAATAACATTTACATTTACTAAGCACCTACTATGGGCCATACATTGTGCTCATTTATACTCACAACTCTGTGAAAGTACAGATTCCTGGCCCCATTTTATAGATGAGAAAAGTGAGGCTCAAAAAAGTAAAGTAATTCACCCAGCATCTTATAACTAGTAAACTGTGAACAAAACAAGAAATTAAACCTGGTGTGCCTGCCTCTAAGTCTGTGCTTTTTCTGTACCTAGCTATGAGCTAGAAATCTGGAATTAAAAACAAGAGAAATTTTAAAATGTAGGTTCAACTCTTGGCTTTGCTACTGAGTAGTTGTATGACTTTGGCCAAGTTATTTAAATCCTTTAAGCTTAAAAGTTTTCATCTTCAAAAAGAGATGATAAAACAATATCTATATCATAGGATTGATGAGAACTAAATAAGGTGAATGTTTGGTGCATTATTTAGTACAGTACGTGGTACATAAGAAGTTTTCAGGAAGTGTTAACCACACATGATGATGATGACTTTTCCATGCTATTCTCAAGGAACTTATCCTGTGATGGTAATTCCCTCACCGACACATTTCCTCTTTTCTAAAATTTTAACATTTGAGAATTGACTTTTGAGGATTGTTTCTCCATTAGCAAAGATCTCAGACTGAGTGATCTTGAGTTATTCAAGATCATAAAATGGGCCAAATCAAACTGTAGTCACTAGGTTTTCTAGACCACTTCTTCTTGGGACAGACCAGACCTTTGGATCTCTTACTCCCCCTCATAAAAATATCTATTATTACCTTTAGTTTATAGAATATCACTGATGATCTCCTTCATAAGTGTATACTTTTTGTAATTATTGTTGTAGCAGACATAAGAATATCTCAAAGGGTTTTTGAAAAATTACAACCTCAAGATCCTCACTCACCTTTTCCTCTCGGGCCTTGAGTTCACAAATGGTGCCTCCCCTTGCCAGGGTGGTTTAGAGGGACAAAGGCAAGTGTCCGAGACCAGACAGGAAATGCAGCTGCGCAGCCGCCTGGCAGATGTCCTGGTAGTGTCTGGTGAAACTGAGGCAGCACAGGTCCTGTGACTAGGTAACCCCATTCTTCAGTCAGTGTTTCAGAGAAATTCTCATACAGACCCATCAGAGGCCACCTCAGAGAATGTTTGCTGTGGCCTCTTCAAGACAATGGAGTGTTGGGGGCCAACTGGCATCCTTTAAGAGGGGAACAGACAAGGAAACTGTGGTGAATGCCCACTAAGGAATACTATGCAGCAAGTAAAAGTAATGAATTTGATTTGAGTTTAACAATGTAGGTAGATCATAAAAAATCTGGGGTGAGAAAAGAAAGTGAGATGTACGGCATAAAACCGTTTATGTAAATTAAAAACATCTACATACAAGGTAACATGACTTGTTTTAGGAGGATACACATGTATTTTTGGATACTGTTCAAACGTATTAGAGGGGACTTGCATTAACCAATGAAGAGAATGTGCTGGACATAGAGGGGTATGATGAATTCAGCTTTCTTTTTTTTTTTTTTAAAGATTTGATTTATTTATTTGAGAGAGAGAGAATGAGAGATAGAGAGCACGAGAGGGAAGAGGGTCAGAGGGAGAAGCAGGCTCCCTGCTGAGCAGGGAGCCCGATGTGGGACTCGATCCCGGGACTCCAGGATCATGACCCGAGCCGAAGGCAGTCGCTTAACCAACTGAGCCACCCAGGCGCCCCTGAATTCAGCTTTCTACAGCTCAAGTCCAACCAAACCAAACCAAATAAGAGAGAGATGCCGCTCAATTGCAATAGGCATACAGAGAAAAGCATGAATTATCCTCATTTGAAAAGATCAAAGTTTCATGAAAGTCATAGCATTCTAGCTGCTGGAGAGCAGGATTTAGGTGGGTCAAGGTGGGAAAGGCTTTTGAAGGCAGAGGTGACTACATAAGCAAAGACTCTGAGAGAAGGCAGAAGTACTTCAGGAAAGGGTCTAACATGCATGTTAAGAGATGGTTGGAATGGGGCACCTGGGTGGCTCAGTCAGTTAAGCATCCAACTCTTGGTTTCAGCTCGGGTCATGATCTCATGGGTCGGGAGATCGAGCCCACATTGGGCTCCTTGCTCAGCAGGGAGTCTGCTTGAAGATTCTCTCCCTTTGCCCCTCACCCCACTCTCTCTCTCTCTCTCTCTCAAATAAATAAATAAATCTTTTTAAAACGTGGGGTTGGAATAGAATGCTTGAGAAAGTCAAGTAGATGGATGAAAGTTGGAGGTAGGGGAAGACCTTCAAAGCCACGCTAAAGACTGTGTTTTGAATACAATGGGCAACCAGTGAATGTTTTAGATTGGGGAAGGAATAGCTCTTTTTGAAAGATATTCTGCAAGCCAAGTTATAGGTAGAAGGGGAGAGAATGGACTGCAGTCAGATAGACCCGTCCCTGGATAGAACAGGAATCCTTTACAGCACAATCACGTAGACCATATGAGAAATGCAGATTTTTAGACCCCATCCCAGTTCACTGTGTCAGAAGTTATCTAGGTAGAGCCATGGTATCTCGATTTTTAAACTAGTCCCAAGGTGACCCTTACTTACCTCACTGGGGATTGAGAACTATATCATTTTCAACCATGACTGCATAGGAGAATCATACTAGTTGGGGAGATCTTTAAATTCCTGCTGCCCAGGCTGTTGGTCAGACCAAACTGAACTCTCCGGGGACGGGGGAGTCTGGGCATCAGTATTTTTTTAACCCCCCACAAGTAATTCTACAGCCAAGGTTGAGAACCACTGCACTCCAAGAAGCCTCCTTTAGATAACTCAGGAACCAGCAAGACTTCCCCCTCATTCCATATTCATTTAATCTCCAGCTAATTTGATTCTCCACTTAATTGGATAAAAGCCTCGGGCCCTAAATCACTTATATTAAAAATATAAATTACCCACCCTTTTATTTCAAGAACCCCAGGCACACAGTGCAATGCTTTTCCATACCTGGCAATTGACATTTGATTATCATAAAAGGACCAAAGTTGGAATTAAATAAAAGTAGTAAGATCTCCGCTCTGGTTGGGTCTGATGAAAAGCAACAGTGACAGGTGCTAGAACATGCCACATACTTTGTATATTAAGTACACCATGAAATCACATGCATTTAAAACTCAAACACAGATATTAGCTGCATATATCAATTAACATGACAGGAATGGGTTTGAAATAAAGAAAGCAACAGACTAGGTTTGTAACCTGGAGCAGCGCTAAGACACATAAATTAGGCTTCGGAAGTCTATTACTTATTAGTCAGTGAACAGATTTCTCATTTAAAATGGTATCTGCCTAGATGTTCCTGGTGTATCCTCCCCAGCTTTCTACTAAAATAACTATGGAGACACAGAAAAATAAGAAAACTTGAAAAAACACACCACCCAAAACAGAGACTGTCACTCAGTGCCAGAATCTGGGAAGATTTTCCATTAAATAGAAGGAAATACAATGTATTAAAAACAACAACTGACATCCCCCAATGAAATGTAGCTAATACTTTAATGTAGAGACAAATAACTATCAAAGTAGCTTTTAAAATTGATGCTGAATGCTGAAACTGATAAACAAGATAGTTTATTTAGAGATCATAAATAGTTAGGATGTTGATAAAGAGAAATAAAAAACCCAATAGAGAAGTATACAAAAATAACCGATTAATAAGAGACACAAGTTTTTTGAATAAGAATACTTTGTATTGGGGCACCTGGATGGCTCAGTGGGGTAAGCGTCTGACTTCGGCTCAGGCCATGATCTCAAGGTGCTGGGATCAAGCCCCAGGTTGGGCTCCACGCTCAGTAGGGAGCCTGCTTCTCCCTCTCCTCCTGTTCACTGGCTCCTGCTCACTCGTGCTCTTTGTCACTATCTTTGTCTCTCTCTCTCTCTCAAACAAATACATAAAATCTTATGAAATGAAATAAAATAAGAAAACATTCAGTAAACATTATTGAATATATATATATATACATATATATATATGCAGAAAATCCCTGGGTCACAGGATATGCATGTCTACACTAGGAACACTATGCTAGGAGCTTTTCCAAAAAGATTGTATAGTCACATCAGCGCTTTAGATGAATTCCTGATATTCCACATCCTCAAAAACATTTGGTGGCAGCAAACATCTGATAGGTATGTTTTTATTGATGTTTCAGTTTACATTGATCTGATTACTAATTAGGTTTTGGAAAATTTACATACATTTATTGGCCATTTGGATCTCTTATGAAGTTTCTGTTCAAATCTTTTGTCCATTTTTCTATTGATTGTTTACCTTTTTCCTCTCAATTTGTAGCATTTCTTTATATAAACTGAATACTAATACTTATGAATTATATGTGCTGCAAAATCCCCTACTTTTCTCTCTTTTTATTGTGTCTTTTATTAAACATTTGCCAGCACTCCACTGAGTTTGGCTGTCCCTTTGTTTCACTGTTTCTGTACAAACTGCCCTCTCATTGTCTATAATCTAAGTGATTCCTTAAACTATTCTCCTAAGCAAACTAATTTCCCACTCAAAACACTCTTCGACAATTTTAAAATAATAAAAATGTTACCCCATTATACAAGGTTAAAAGACAGATGACAAATTTTTTACAATGTAATTCATATGAGAGAAAAAGTTAATATCCATAATATACAAAAAAGAAAAGGGTTATATAAACCTATAAGAAAAAGTCCAAGAGACAATTCTTAAATGGGCAAAAAAATAGAAACAGGCAATTCCTAAAGAAAAAAAATACCAAAGGTCAATAAACATATGAGATCTGTTTAATACCATTAATTAAACAAATGCAGGTTGATATAATTTGATATAAACATTCATCTCTAAGATCAGTGATAAGTACAAGCTTGGGCAAAAACAGTGGGAGTGTGAGAAATGGAGAGCAGTTACTGAACAGGTAATGGAAATAGAAACTTGTGTGCTTACTGAAAAACTATTTGACAATATGTGTCCCAAATAACCCCCAAAACATTATGTCCATAACTTTTGAATCTAAAATCTACTTTCTTAAAGTTTACCTTAAGGAGATAATTGCCTAGATATGAAAAGACAGATGCAGAAGGCTCTTCATTGCAGCATTAGTAATAGTAATGAAATCTCTGGAAGGTCCCCAGGCTTGTGGATGACTCCCCAAGAGTACGCTTTCACTGTCTAATGAGTAGGTTTCAGAAAGATGCCCAGTGGGCTGGACTTTTTGTTTGCCCAACACATGTAGCTGATTTCTGTTTAATGTGAGTTCGTTGCCTTCACTTAAAAATCAATCAGTTTCAGGGCCCCTGGGTGGTACAGTCATTTGAGCATCTGACTCTTGATTTCAGCTCGGGTCATGACCTCAGGGTCTTGGGATCAGGCCCTCAACAGGGCTCGGTTCTCAGCGTGGAGTCTACTTGGGTTTCTCTCTCTTCCTCCCTCTGCCCCTCCACACTGTTCTCTTTCTCTCTCTAGAATGGATAGATGAATCTTTAAAAAGAAAAATAAAATAAAATTGAAATTGAAATCAGTCAATTTCACTTAAAAATACTGATTTAGGACTTCTCTGGAAAAATCAGATTCAGTAACTCTGAGCCACTTATATTTCCACATGATAAACATTAGCAGGATTGAATATAAGCTTCCGAGTGGTTTGTCATTTTCTTATCCAGTCCTGGCTCACTCATTTATATTACCTGCCTAATACCCACGCCATTTTAGTGTACAGTCCCCAGGGCTAAAATTCATTATGTCCTGCCAAGGTCACTGATCTGCCAGGGATTTGATTTTTCCCCCCTTTAAGACAACTTCTTTTTCCTGATTATAAAAGTAAGGCATATTCACTATATAAGATTTAAAAGTACAGAAAGGCCTAAAAAAGCAACAGATTTTAGTAATATCCCATTCTAAAAATAGCTCGTGGGAATAGTGTATGTGTTCTTTTAATCCTCTTGCCCATGCCTGCATCATCTCATACAAAGCTGAAATTGTTTTGTATTCTGGAATGTTCCAGCACAGCATGTCCAAACCATTGCATCGTAAACAGGGCTCCATCATTTTTCACGACTGAATAATGTTCCATAATATGACCATAACAGTTATTTATTTCTTTAATGTTGGGCATTTAATTAGATTCTTTATGATTAGGGAGGTTGTTTTATTTTTCTTTTTACTATAATAAATAACGCTGGAGTGAAGATCATCACCATAGCTTAGTGCGTGTCTGTATTATACGTAGGAGAGAGTCCCAGAAATAGAACTCTGGATCAAAGCATATGAGCATTTTTAAGACCCTCGATATCTAGAGGATTGCCAAATGGCTTTTCTGTGGGTTTGTTGGGTCAACTGATATTCTCACAATAGGGAAAAGGGTCCCTTCTTGAGTTTGTACGCTTTCCCCCAAATTCAGATACTATGGGGCCATTCTCACCGTGAAGCCTTCTAAAGTCAATTTAATTCTGTTGATTGGAGCCATTGTCCATTATCAGTTAACACCTTAATAGTCTTTGTCAACCAGGGCTTTGCCAGACTATAGAACAAACACCGGCAGAATGGATTCAAAAGACCAATATCATGCCTAAGGTGAGCTCTGCAATCACTCATGAATGTAAATGTGAAATATGGAAAGGTATCCCAAACGCTAACCTTGACCTCACTGTTTCCCCCTGCAAATCCTTACTGTAGGAAGATCAGAGGGCTATCTCCCAAGGAAGAAAATTGCTGAAGACCTCTCTGCCACTTGGCTGCATCAATAAGAGTGACGCGGGGTGGGGGGGGGGGGCGGGGGGGGTCACAAAACCCTCCATTTCCAAAGACAGTTACCTCCAGATGTGACTGCCCCAGGTGCCGAGGCTCCCCACCAGATGTGATCCCCTGGGAGTTGAAGTGGCGGGGGGCAAGCTCAGAGCACACAGCTGCAGCTGATGAGGTCATCAGCACAATTTGGGGGACTAGATGAGTTCACTGGGGAAAGGGAAAAAAACATGTCACTTTTCTTTTTTCTTGTTTGAAGTCACTAAGCTTCAGGGTTCAGGAGGGAATTGTTGCTCTGACTTTATTCTTTGGGAGGCGGGTGGCTGCCTGCCAGAGGCAGCTGCACGCGGGGTCATTTGCATTGCATGCAGGCTCTGGTTTTAGAGGAAGCTCTTCCCTTCCTTAGATCCGCTGTTTCTTTCGAGTCAGGGCCACCGCCTCGCACAGATTGTGCTCGCTCTTTCATCTTTTCCCCCAGCCCTCCCTCTCCCTGACTTACGCGGTGCAGTTTAACAAGCTTCCCAGACAGGTCCAGCAGGCTCATCCCGACAGCTTTGAAAGCCAGCTGGTGGACAAAGGAGGAATTATTTCATACACTCGTGGCTGGGTGCAGGAGAGAGGCACTTTGCGGAACACACGGGTTCCCCCGGCCTCCCTCCCTCTCCCTCTCTCTCTCTCTCTCTCTCCCTCTCTCCCTTTCTCCTCCTCTCTCCGCTCCCTCTCTGTCCACTGCAGTCCACCCCTAGGTGCTAACACCTTACAGCCTGGACCTGGGCTGGATCTGACATCCGGAAGGACAGTTACTATGGCTGAACTTTCAGCTGGGTCTGGCAAACCTGATGGGGGCCCTGAGGCAGCAGTTTCCCAGAAGGAGGAGCAAATTCTCTTTTGTGTTGGGGCACATTCTTGAAGTTTCACCAAGGTGATGCCACGGGGCCAAAAGGGACCAAAAGGGATGGGGATCTCGTTCTCCAAAGTGGGGAAAGTTGCTTTCAGTTCAGTGAGGCACCTCTTTTCTTTTGGACGTGGCAGCGGGGGAAAAAAAGCAGAAAAAAAGTGTAACAGAAGGTAGCCTCGGCAGAGGACAGGGGCGCATGGCCTTTTCTCTGCAGAGGAAAGTGTGTTCCTAGCCTGCCGATTGTTGATTCACTGACAAAAGTGTTTCAGGTGTCATTTTATTTATTTATTTTTTCTCTCTCTAGCTAGAGATGATTTCAGCCATTACTTTAGAAATGGGGACAAATGGAGAATAAGTGGTCCACTTCAATTTCATCTTTAAAGCTTGGACTGGATAGAGGCCAGGGACCAGGAGCCAATAAAAAGAACAATCCGAGATGTGTAACAGTCACTGTTGGGTGTCTGTGTCATGGGACAGGCACCATACATTATTAAGCCCCAAAATGTTCTTCTTCTCCTCAGAGAATCTAGCAATAGATAAAGCAAAGAGCTGCTTAATCATGTCAGATGCACTTTGCTTCTTACTGGTAGCATTTGGAAGGTCTTGATTCCTATTACTAATGTCGCTGTGAAGCTCCTTGAGGACGTTGAGCTTTTTAATCCTTTAGAGTGAGGACACTTCTATTATCTGGAATCCAAATAACCAGTATCCTCAATACTTTCTCCTATGAGTCGTTTTGAGAATAAAGAGGCAAAAAAGAGGAAAAGGTAACATGAGATTTTTTTAGAATAATATGTTTCAAGGGCTATCATAGTCGCCCAGGTATCCTGCTACCTGTTTTCATAGTGATGATACCAAGATGCTCCAAGTAAGAAATGAAAGTACCTTTATTCACCAACCAATACTAAACACCAGTCACCACTTCCAACACACCTTATTTTGCTTAATCTTCATTATAAGCTCACGATGTATTTCATCCCCATTTCACAGACTAGCCTCTGGCTCTACACATTTTCTCCTCCTCCACTGCCCATATATTTCCAGGGCCAAGCACCATGGAGTACTTTCACATGGAGAGTCCATTTTTGGCCCTGCCATCTTGTGTCACGATGCCAGGCGGGTCAGCACGATGAGGCTGTAGGTGTGTGCCTGGTAGCCATTCCTATACCAAGACAGCCAGCAACGAAGTGACCAGACATGGAAGTGACTTTGATCCTCATAAATCTGTCTCACTAAACTCAGATTAAATGTATCTCTAACTCTGGATCCTTCCCTTTGGATCACTCCGACGCCATGCAACAGGAGGAGAAATAGAGCAGAGCAGAAGAGACTTGGAAATGGAGGTAGCGGTTGACTCACTGAGCCTTGGGTTTAGCAGATTTTGCAACAAAAATGCAAACATGTGAACACATTGTTAGGATCCCTCTCAGGGCCTCAAAAGGGGCCCAGGAGCTTAAGCTTTATTAGCTTCATGGTAAATTGGCCTCTGCCCAGGGATCCTGCCATTGTCCAGAGCATTTGGCATTGACTTCAGAGCTTACTTCATGCTTGTCTGAATAGTCTCACTGGTAGCTTTAAGGGTTGATTGGATTTTTGGAAACAGCCAAAATCCTTTGGACTCGAGCGTTATGGTTCAGGTAATTGGTCAAGATGTGGAGTCCTGTTTTCAGGTCAGAAGTTTTGGTGGTGCTCTATAGATCATTAACTATATCTGAGAACAGTTCTCTGAAATAGGGTGTTTGCCCTGAAAATAGCAAAGTATAGCCCAGGATTATTCCAAGAGCATTCAACAAAGAATTGGCAGATTCCAGTTTTCAGCTCCCAAGAACCAAAGTCCAGAGTGTAACGCAATCAGTTGTCTGCCTCCTTCAAGTGCACAGAGAGTGGAACCCAGGGCAGGAGCGCCACCCGGCTATCCACTCCAGACACTAGGGATTTGCTTATCCTTACAGCTAACAACTACCATGAGCTGTCTTTGGGGAAGGGTTTTGTTTTGCCCAAACTTCATCCCAGGGCTTTAATCTCACTGCATTTGTCATCTTCAGCCTCACTGAATACAGAGAAAGAGAGGCTTCAACCAGCTTGCCAGAGAGGTAAATAGGTTTAAACTTCACCACAGATGGTCTCATCTCTCCGTGCCAGATTTTCATCAGGAACTGGTGTAGCTAGTGACATGGCAAAGAACCACGACTATGCCTGGCTCTTGTCCACCTCTCGGATCACAGAGACCAACAGGGAGATGGAGAGAACAGACAGTTTGGTGTGGAGGAAGGAAAAGGGAACCGAGGGATTGAAGGGGAAAAAGAGATCTATCACATAAGGTGGGAGACGCATCTTAACACAACAAGAGTGGGAACTTAAGCATCTTGTGTACGATCTTAAGTTTACTGACTTAATGCCTCAGTCTACAAAGGACCGATGCCCCCCTTTTATTTTGAGTTAGGGCTGAAACCATTCTTTTCCATTCTCTTCTGTGGGTGTGTGGAGAAGGGAAAGGTAACATTTACAAACTGTTTATTATTTTAAACTTTCGTTCTTTCTCTTTCCCTACGTCCTCACCCCCCACTTGCTCACTGTGTTCGATGTCTTCTCCTCAAACACATGGCAATGGGAGGAAGTATGTATTTGCCACTGCTGTGCGGCCACACCTCAGCAGTTGACTAGAACGGGGAGAAAATAGAGGCAATAACAACCAAAGGAAGAAAAAGGGAGAACCCTGACTTGGCCCGTAATCTTTGGGTGCCGGAATCCTTCTCCAGCAAACCAATCCCCTGTAGTGTGTGTGCGCGCATGTGTGCACACGTGTGTGGGTGCTGCTCATCTCTAAGCCTGGGTGAGCACAGAACACTCAGATCTCCATACATTTCTGGGATATACGAGGCTGAAGAAGTGCTCCTAGCAGCCGTCACGGTCCAACCAATTATCAAAGAACTGCTCTCCTGATCAGGTTTTGTGCTAAACACACCAGAGGAAGAAAGGAAGGGCTGGTGACTGCTTGTTTGGCATTTCTTTGTAGTCGGGGGACTTTTCTTCCCCTGAGGTGGTTGTTGTTGTTAACCGGGTTTGTGTGAAACCCCTTCTGTGCAGAAACTGGGGCTTCCGCTTTGAAGCTGGAGTGTCTTTGTTCTTCACCTAAGTTGGTGCCATTTTAAACAGGAGCATTTGTACTGAAGTCTGGTCAATGCCCGCCACCCAGAATTCAGGCAGGCTATTTGCCAAGAGGGAAAACACAGTGATGGTGGAGCCGGAGGGGACGGTTCTGGGGTGGGGCCAGAGGAGAGATGGGAAAGAGTTGCCTGCATATAAAAATACAGAAAATACAGAATAAGATGCCACAAAAATTGGCTTGGATTGGTGGGTCAAAGTTCACAGTTCTCTGGAATTTGAATGCTCCAAAAAGTGGAATGGAGGAGGGGAGAAGGCAAGTGGAATGTATTATTGGATTACAGAAAAAGAAAAGGGAGCAAAGGTAGACGTTTACAAAATATAATCCCAATAGAACCCCTTGATAACTGGCACTGAAACCAGGAATGGGTTTAGGAGGTATTGATACAGACAGCAGTAGTTTCTAGGGTTTCCCCCAAAACATGCCAATCTTACTTTCTGAAATTTATATTCAAAATTTTAATTTAGGAAATAACTCAAATGTATTAAATGCTAAATTTCTAATGCACGAAAGCAGATTTCCATCTCATCCAGAGTCAGGCTTCAAGGTTGGCGAATATTGCTTATTAGCAAAGTTGACTCGAATATCCTTAAATCTCCCATTAATTACACACATCCCTGAATAATAATTCCTCTCCACACTAAAGTTGGAGAACCACTGACCTCAAAGAAGAAACAAACAAACAAGACTAGGTTAGAATATTGTTTTTCCTTTAACAGCGCTACCAAATTCAGGCGTGATTGGGACAAGAGAGGAGACCTCTGTATGCTCAGGGAGAGTCTTCTTCAGCACAGAGTCCCTATTACCTCAATGCATGTTATGATTTGTTTGTTGCCGTGACAATTAAGCTAGTCCATGTAGTTCTTCTTATGGCAGGGAGTTACCCCTAAAGTTGGCATGTGAATTCACTCCTGATTCAGCGCCACTGTACATCAAAGCATTAACTTGTTGGCTCAGCCCTACCACTAATTAGTGGGGGAACTCAGGCAAGTAACTTAAGCTCTCAGTACTTCTATGTATTTGTGGACTACATGGCTTCTAAATCCCTTGAGGACTAACAGTCTATGCCGCTACAATTAGAACCTTACCTTTAGGCTCATAGCATCAAACTGCGTTTTAACTGTATGCCATACATTAGGACAGCAACAGGGTCACTCAAGTAGGGAAAGATCATCAGCATATGGGAGCCAGAGGCTGCTCCCCACACTGGTTGGACACTTACAATCCTGGACCTTGGGACTCAGTGATACCTAGGGAAAACGGGCAAATACACTATCACTAACTGGAAAAAAATGCATCTCAACCCAAACTCTGGGGCAGTGGCCCTTCTTATTTATGTTTTTTGGGATGACCTATGATACATACACATTCACAGACTCATAATGTGGGACCCCTTCAAACAAATATTCTTTGACTATTTATTCAAAATGTGGAGTTGAGGGAAAAAGAACTCTTTTCCTAGTAACAAAAAATTATTTTCCGAAATAGATTCATATTACTAATTTACTCTCCTGGGCTGAAATAGACTCAATACACCAAAGAAAGTTCAACAAAATATAGTGGGAAAAGATGAGTGACTTAAAAATATTTTAAACATAGATGTAATGAGCTCTTAAATGCAAAAGAAGTATTGCTTACATCTTTGAACTCCAAGTGAAGAAGCCGGAAGGGTAAATCATCAAACTGCATTGACTGGAGAAGCATACACAGTAGCCAGGAGACAATAAAGCCTCCTATAGTTGAAGTGCTGGATGCCTGCTGAATGAAAAGTCAGTAAAAAGAATTCACAGCACCACCACTTTTCAACAACCTGGTCACTTGATGAATTAAAGATTTAGCTGGAAACAAGAAGCCTGAGTTATTCTCTTCTGCACAATTGTATTTTTGCCTTATAAATGGAAGAATCTAGAAACATGACTATATTGCTTGTATTTATCCAACATCAGCACCAAGCGATCATTAAAGAAGATCATCTTTTATGTGAATGTCTGATAACAAATATGAGTGGTGTTGAAATGTTCAAAGTGCTCAATCCCTTTTTAAAAATCTATTGATTAATCCTGGAACCACCAGGTCCGCAGAGCGCTGATCTTGCAAAAGCAACAGTGGATAAAACTGCTGGTGTCGCGTCTGGGCACAAATCGTGGCACCAAACTGTGCCAGGAGCCATTGTGTTCATCACCACCACACACAAAAAGTAAAGACAAACAAGCACTTGTTTCTCTTAATCTTATGTTTGCTAAAACAAGAAAAAGTACTGCTGTTATTAAACTTGGCTCTTCAGTACACATTTTTTAACTCTATGTGGCAAAATGGGAAGTACGCCCAAAGCACCTCTGCATATGAAAGTGTGATAGTTTACTTCTGTGGATGTCTTGAAGAAAAGCACTTGTGTGCCTGAGTTGTAGGCTGAATGACTTATGTAAAAACTGGCTATTTAGACTGAAGTATTTACCCGACATTTTCTAGAAAAGGAAAAAAGTGAGCCAGTCACTTGTCACTTTAAAGAAAACAGCTGACAGTATTTGTTGCCAGTGATGAAACTTGAACTTCCAAACACAACTTAGAATTCTGGTAAACTTGTCACCGCGAGCTTTCTAGCTTCCCAGTACTTACAGACTTTTCTGATGAAGTCAGCAGTGATATGAATAAATCTTTAAAATTTTTATGTTTATTTATGATTCATTATGTTATTATATTTATATTATGTTTATATTATGATCTGATGTTTTGTAATGAAATGTATCTGTGGTTCACTCAGTGAACCAATATTTTCCAAATGACTAATACCTGATGTTACAAAATCACACTGAGTTAAAAGATCCATTAGAAATGCAAGGTAGACCAATACATTTTCATATGACAGAATATAAAAAGTTTATTAATTAATTTCAGATTCCACACTGCAACGACTTTTAAGAAACTATCACTTGTCAAGTTTTGGTGTAATGTCAAAGAGGAATATCCATAATTAGTGGAAGGGCTACTGAAATACCCCCCCCCCTTTTCCAACTACATAACTGTGTGAGCCTGGATTTTCCTCAAGGCCTTCAACCAAACAACATCTCCCATCAGACTGAATGCAGAAAACAAATATGAGAATCGAACACTTACGAAGCTAGGCTTGGAGACTTGTGAAAATGTGAAACAATGGTACCCTTTTCACTAAATTTTTTGTGAAAGAAAAATAACAAGATACACTTATTTTCATTTATGTTAATGTGTAATCGGTTTATAATTTTTAATTAGTTAATAAATCTTTTTTAAAATTTCTATTTTAATTTCTAGAACTATGCATAAATAGTACTATATATGCCTCATCAACAAAAGTCCTTGGGGATCATCAATAATATTCAGGAGAAAATAAAGGAGTCCTAAGACCAAAATATTTGACAAGTGCTGACTTATACTTTTATACACGTTGTTTTTTTTTTTAAAGATTTTATTTATTTATCTGACAGAGAGACACAGCGAGAGAGGGAACACAAGCAGGGGGAGTGGGAGAGGGAGAAGCAGGCCTCCCGCGGAGCAGGGAGCCCGATGCGGGGCTCGATCCCAGGACCCCAGGATCATGACCTGACCCGAAGGCAGACGCTTAACGACTGAGCCACCCGTTGTTCTTACTCTTGTTTATTCTTCTGTCTCCCTCATTATACTGAACTCCTTAGAGAGGATAAACATTGTATCTTATTTGAATCTGTAACTATCTTGGGTGCCTAGTTCTCAACAGATATTAAGTAAACATTCACTGAAGGAACAAATGAATAAATTATTCAACGTTAGTGTCTGAAATTTTCCTGCATTTTGTAATATTGGCCTTGGTCTCACTGACCAAGAAAATCTTCAGCAATTACAATGTCCAGGTTGTAAAGAAAAATATAAAGGAAAACCACACATTCTTTTGTCTATCTCCCTAGATCATGCATGACTTACCCTGCGCCTCACTGCCCCCACTCCCTGCCTCATGCTTCACGTTTCAGTGGCATCAAACTGCTGCTGAATCATTCTTTTTCATGGCCCCCACCCAGGATCTGGAAGCTGTTCACACACACACACTCTTCATAGTTCTAACTCTGAACTTTGAAGATTCAGATCAGGCAAGGCAATGAGGCTTCTCTCTGTTCTCTGAGCTACTGTAATACACTCTGTATATCTTTTTAATTGCTCAGGCAATATCTTGCCTGTAATTATTCCTTTGTGTGTCTGTCTTCCTTTCTAGACTGTCCATTCACATGTTTTTGTATCTTCAGTACCATACCTCTGATGCTTAATGGGTGCTTAATAATATTAATTAGACTGAACTGAAATGCTCCCCATCCATAATGTTTAAGTTGAGGTGTAAGTCATGCCAAGTCCATTCCACTTCACTTTTATTGAGCACTTACATGTGCCAGCCACTATGACTGGCATTGGGGATTACAAATATTTATATCAATGGGGGAGAGAGAGAGAGAAATGGCAGCATATAATAAACAAACTACATGCACATGTTTCTGTGGAGCTCAGGACAAGCACATTCTTTCCACAAATATTTAGGACACCTTCTATGTGGCAAGACATTGTGCAAAATACTAATGGAAGTGTGTCCCTTCAGTGAACTTAAAGTCAGTTCTTATGAAGGAGACAGGCATTAAACAAATGCCACATAAAAAGTATATAAATTACAAGTGGTATGCAGGACCAAGGAGGAAAAAGAGTATAAAGATGCCATTATTAGGGGTCTAATGTAGGTGGAGGAGGGAAAAAGGATCAGAATAGGGGTTTCTAAGGAAATGATTGACATGTACCAGAGTGTAGGCATGTGTAGGAGTGAACCACAGGCACACCGGGAAAAGCATCCCATGCGGTGCGCAGAGTGGTTAATTTGGCTAGGGCGGAGGGCGTGACATAAAAAAAGTAGGCATTTGCCAGTGTCACCAGGCTAGCAAGCTAGAGAGTGAGGTCTGGAGAACGGGAGATAGATAGTATGATACAGCGCAGAGACCTAAAAGAAGCCTCGAGCTAAGTCTGGATACTTCATTTTCCTCTCGTGATATGCAGAACCACAATTCTGGGTGGTCTATATTCATCTCACATAAGCCCTCACAAGATAAATGGAGCCCATTTCCTCAAGTAACTACTGCTAAGAGAAAAGTTTTCTTCAGATGTATTTCTCCATCAGCACTAACCCCATAGGGCACCTAAAAATCTTGATTTATCATAAATGTTTCACCCAGAATACACACAGAGTAATACAAATGTGGCATATTTAAATGCACTCCGCAGAGAAATTTGCTGGCAGTAATCACAAACCATAAATAAAGGAAAAAATAGCCCAGCTATGGTTGTTTCCAGAATGAGTAGATAGACCCCTACTCAGGCTATTGCCTGGAAACGAAAACATAACTCAAAGAGAGTCATGGCAATGTTATGGGAACACCCACCCTGGAGCTGGGACCAACTTTTACTGAAGGGTCAGCCACTCGACGGGGAAGATACTAGCAAAGCTCCATGAATTTCTTCAGCTCGTTTGTTAGACAGGGGGAGGAAGGAAATGGAGGCTGGCTAATCAGTGGCATAGGTCCCGTTGGTTAATTAAGGTACACTGCCTACATTCAAACCCCAGCTCAACCGTCTACTAGCTCTGTGACCTGGTTAAGTTATTTGACCTATCTGTCACTTATTTCCTCCTCTGTAATATGAAGTCATACCTATTTCATAGACTATGAGCATTAAATGAGATAATATAAAATCAATGTTTAGCAAAGCACTCAGTAAATGTCAGCTATGATCATGATTGCCCATGACCAATCAGTCAAGAGTTTTTCCAAGTCTCAACGCACCAGGCCTCAAAACCAGCCTAAATGCCTTTTTTATCTCCATCTGTAACCACTTCTTTGGCATCTTACGGACACAGTTTTTGTAATGAATCACCCTGTTTTTAGTCTTCTTGCAGATATAACACTCATTTGATGAAATCCTAGCCAACCAGCCATGCAAGAAAACTACTTGTTTTTTTTTCCCCTTCCTGATTGCTCAGAACCTTTATATCCTGTTAAAAACATTCTAAGAAAGCCCTCTCTATTAATATCTAAAACATGATTCTAAAGAGCCCTTTTCTTCCCTGAATTTGCCAACAGCCTCCTTTCTGCTCCAAACAGACACTGCAGTCTGAGAATTGCAGTTCCCCTCTGCTGCCACTCACTAACGTGAACCCCCACCCAGACGTGGGCATGTCGCGAGTCCTCATTTCACATCGGCAACACCTTGAAATCAAGCGCCGGCCACACTTACCCTAAGACCAGGCAAAGCATGAAGTAATCACAGACTTTGGTATTTTTCCAACCACAAGGCCCCTCAAAGTCCAGTGTGTCCGTGAGAGAAAAGTGACTCTTTCTTACCCAATCCTCAGTGGAACAAGGATCAATAGAGACCACATCAAGATTGTGCAGGTAAGAAATAAAGACTTTCACAAGTATACATTTGATTTAAGCATGCCTGGAATATGAAATAACTAAAACAACACCCTTGACCTTTGCATGAAGACTTTCATAGCAGTATCTCAGCATCTCAAATGAAAGAAAGTACTTAGAACCTTGAAACACTTTTTTAAAACCTGCACAAAGCTTAATTTAAGGGGGCTTGCAAACAGTTCATTGTCAGGAGTTTCTAACAACTGTTATTTCTTCCTGAATTCCAAGAACCAAGTGCTCTGAAGTTTACGTTCATATGGGATGAACAAACTCGCCACAGCATTAAAAGAGATAAAATACTTGATGTGGTTTTATTCGAGGGGCAGGTTTAGCCCCCCTATACACACACACACACACGCACACACACACACACACACACACACACAGGCCCACTACCTGGCAGATGGTGGAAGGCAGGTGGCCCCCACGGCTGGGGCTAGACTAACATCACACACAAAATTTGAAGCAGGTTCTGGCAACCAGAAAAGTAATTTATGACGGTAAACAAATGGCTCTCAAATATATATATATATATATATATATATATATATATATATATATATATCTGTCAGGTGATAGGAAGCAAGGACAAAAGACAAACATTTGGCAAAATAGCCCTTAAAGAAAAGAAGAAAGGATGGACCAAATCATCATGCCAAAGGTTTTGTGCACCGGAAGGGTGCCATGCCATAGGGCATGTGAGTAATGAGGGGAAAAGAAGTCTGACATAAGATTATCATCACAATCACACAGCTATGCCCCAGATCCTTCAGGTCTGCCTCAGTCAGAACAGTCAACATAAGCCCTTTAGGTCTAGAATGTGCACCGGAAAAGGCAGAACTTTAGGTTATATGAGGAGAAACTTGACTTTGGCAAGAGGAAGGGGTAAAAATTCCTCCTGTGAGGGCCATGAAACATAGATTTGATTCTTGAAGACCCCTCAGAAATGACTCTTGGTGCTAAATTCGAGAAAACAACGTGAAAATTTTAACAAGTATGTGCTCTCCCGATTGGTATTGGCACTTGACTCTTCTCTCTTTTAAAAACTATCCTTATTTTTGTGATTGTTAAAAGAATATATGTTCACTGCAAAATTAAGGGACTCTGAGTATCGAAACCAGTTAGCCACGGATGTCAATCCAAATAATTGTATCAAGTATGGTTGCAAAAGCAAGGGCTTCTATAAATTACCCTTAAAGGATTAGATAGAAAATATAAAAAATTATAGTAATAATTGAATAAAAATAATTTAGGGAAAGTCCCCAAATTATATTTTTTTCAGAAATTAGGAAATATAAGAAATATATAAAATATATTTTTATTATTCATGTAATATATAAAAATATAATATTAAATTCTTTGTCTAGAAAAGTGGTCTCAAAAGATCCATGTGTATTTTTTACTTTTATAAATAAAGAGACATTGGTCAAGGAACAATTTTTTTAACTTAAAAAGAAATAGAATTAAAATAGAAAATGAACTTTCTAGAGCACTGTAGAAGATAAAAGAAAGTATAGTCTCTCTGAAGGGAAAAAAAATGGGAAAAGACAAAGAAACCTAGAGAGAATAATTAAAATATGACATTAGAAGTAAAATCAAAATAGTTACATCAATAAATGGGTTGAAATTCCCTATTAAAGTGCAAAGAATTTCAAAATAAATTTTTAAAATTCAGTGATAGTTTGTTAAAAGTGATAAACCTACATTATAAAGATACAAAAATGTTAAATGTATTCCTTCCCCTTAAAAATAGGTGCCACAATATTGATACAGAAAAAAGGAAAATTCAAGGCATAAGCATAAGACAAAGTATAATTTCATATTGATAAGTGGTTCAATTCATAATGAAGATATGAGTTAATAAATTTTATATACCAAAAACTCATTGCATCCAAATATACAAAAGGAAAATGTAGATGCCTGGAAAAGAACAAAAAAAAATTTGTTAAAAAAAAAAAAAAAGTCCACAATAGCCAAACTGTGGAAAGAGCCAAGATTTCCATCGACAGATGAATGGATAAAGAAGATGTGGTATATATACACAATGGAATATTATGCAGCCATCAAAAGGAATGAGATCTTGCCATTTGCAATGACGTAGATGGAACTGGAGGGTGTTATGCTGAGTGAAATAAGTCAATCAGAGAAAGTCATGTATCATATGACCTCACTAATATGAGGAATTCTTAATCTCAGGAAACAAACTGAGGGTTGCTGGAGCGGTGGGGGGTGGGAGGGATGGGGTGGCTGGGTGATAGACATTGGGGAGGGTATGTGCTATGGTGAGCGCTGTGAATTGTGCAAGACTGTTGAATCACAGACCTGTACCTCTGAAACAAATAATACATTATATGTTAAGAAAAAAAAAAAGAAGAAGATAGCAGGAGGGGAGGAATGAAGGGGAGTAAATCGGAGGGATAGACGAACCATGAGAGACGATGGACTCTGAAAAACAAACTGAGGGTTCTAGAGGGGAGGGGGTGTGGGGATGGGTCAGCCTGGTGATGGGTATTAAAGAGGGCATGCTCTGCGTGGAGCACTGGGTGTTATGCACAAACAATGAATCATGGAACACTACATCAAAAACTAATGATGTAATGTATGGTGATTAACATAACAATTAAAAAATAAATAAAAAACTGGTAGAAGGGATTAAGGGGGAAAACAGAAATAAATGACTTAAAAGCCAAAAAAACCCAGAATCAATAAATACATTCATGCATAAAATAAAACTTCAAAAAGTTCATATAATTTACCAACCTTTTCTCCTTAAATCTAAGAAAGAAAAAAGGGTGGGTAAACACAGACATGAAGATTTTCAAATGACAAGATAATACTTTATTTTATGCTAGTATAACGAAGTGGGCAGTATTCTCAAGAAATAGATATTACCAGAATTGGCTCAGGAACTTAGAAACTAATACAAACTAATAGTAATTTAAAAACTGGAAAAAGTTGTCAAATATAGTAATAATATTTTTTAGTGCCTACTATGTGCTCTGTCTTGTATCAGGGGCTTTATTCATCATCCCTGATATAACAACCCTGTGAGGTAGGTATTACTATCTATATCTCTCTGTCTCCACAGCATCCTGTATTTCTGTTACAAAAAAAAAAATTTAAATTAAATTCTGTTATTATCACCTGTCTTCCCTACTAAAGTCTAAGCTCCACTGGGACAGGGCTGGATGTTTTGTGTCTACATAAGCATCCCCATATCCCCAGCACCTGTATTTGCATTGAGCCTGTCACATAGAGTAACTCAATAAACTATTTATTGAAAGAATGAGAACTCTGGGAGATCACAGTATAGTAGAGTAAAGAATAGAACAGTATGGTATAGAAAAATCACAGTCTTGTCTCATTTATATATATGGATGCAAAGATCCTAACTTATATATCCTATCTGATAGATAGATGATAGATGATAGATAGATGATAGAGAGATCTTACAGATCCTATCATATACATATATATTCAACTATAATGTAATAGTCACACTTCTAAGAAACCTCAGATTATTGGGGCACCTGGGTGTCTCAGTTGCTGAGCGTCTGCCTTCAGCTCGGGTCATGATCCCGGGGTCCTGGGATCGAGCCCCGCATCGGGCTCCCTGTTCAGCGGGAAGCCTGCTTCTCCCTCTCCCACTCCCCCTGCTTGTGTTCCCTCTCTCGCTGTGTCTCTCTCTGTCAAATAAATAAAATCTTTAAAAAAAAAAAAAAAGAAACCTCATATTATTGAGAGCTATGTTTAAAGACAATTATTTCTATGGAAAGAATGAGAAGAGTCACAATAACAAAGTTACTTTCCTGCAGGAAGTTTAATAATATTTTTTAATAGAAAAAATTTGTGTAGCTATAGCAAACATATCCTGAGCAAAGCCGGTCTTTGATTATGGTATGTGCTTAAGTAAAGGCTTGTCCTGTATCTTCCAGTCCTGTCATTAGCCCAGGACTTCTTATACACACTTAACAATGCTATCACCTTTATCAGACCACTTTTCCTTTTTTCTTGTACTATTTCCATCAGTAAGCTGATAGCTTCACCTGTCACCCTTAAAGTGCTAGGCTATTGCTTTTGTCTGCCTGTGCCTCGCCTGACCCTTTTCTGGTAACAAACCTGCCCCTGAGATGGAGGGCCCATGACCCAGGCTGAGCCCTGCGACTGCCTCAGCCCACACCAGCCCCAGCCACAATGAGTGGCCCCAGGAATGAGCCCTGACCCAAAATGTGTGGGTCAGTCACCCTAGAGAGAAGGCATGCCAGTGTCTCATGCTCATTCCTGGTCCTGAGGTCTTACTATTCAGCCATTACTTTAAATCTGCAATGTTCCTAATATCCTCCCAATAAAAACTTTTTGTGTTCTTTTTGTTTTTCAAGTTACCCTGAGTCCGTTTCTGTTACAGGGTTTAAAAAAACAAAACAAACAAAACAAAAAACTTAATTGATAGATCCATTTTTGTTTGTTTGTTTTTTATTTTTATTTTTATTTGTTTTTGTGAATCTGTTCTTTGGCTTAACTGTTTAACAGTTACTGCTCTATGTCAATTAATATAGACATGTATACGGTTTAACTTTCATTTTGGAAAATTTCAAACATATTAAGGAGTAGGGAGATTAAAATAATGAAATCCTATGTACCCATCTCCCAGCTTCAACAGTTACGAGATTAGAGCCAATTTCATTTCATCTATCCTTTTATCAACTATAATGTATTATTTGTTTCAGGGGTACAGGTCTGTGATTCATCAGTCTTACACAATTCAGAGTGCTCACCATCACTGGTGAGCCACCAGTGTCCATCACCCAGCACACCACATCCCTCCCACCCCACTCCACTCCAGCAACCCTCAGTTTGTTTCCTGAGATTAAGACTCTTATGGTTTGTCTCCCTCTCTGGTTTCATCTTGTTTCATTTTTCCCTCCCTTCCCCTACGATCCTCTGTCTTGTTTCTCAAATTCCTCATATCAGTGAGATCATATGATACTTGTCTTTCCCTGATTGACTTATTTCACTTAGCAAAATACCCTCTAGTTCCATCCACGTCGTTGCAAATTGCAAGATTTCAATTTTTTGATGGCTACATAATATTCCATTGTATATATATATACCACATCTTTTTTATCCATTCAACTGTTGATGGACATCTAGGCTCTTTCGATAGTTTGGCTATTGTGGACATTGATGCTATAAACATCGGGGTGCATGTACCTCTTCGGATCACTACATTTGTATCTTTGGGGTAAATACCCAGTAGTGCAATTGCTGGGTTGTAGGGTAGCTCTATTTTCAACTTTCTGAGGAACCTCCAGCCTGTTTTCCAGAGTGGCTACACCAGCTTGCATTCCCACCAGCAGTGTAAGAAGGTTCCCCTTTCTCCGCATCCTTGCCAACATCTGTCATTTCCTGACTTGTTAATTTTAGCCCTTCTGACTGGTGTGAGGTGGTATCTCGTTGAGGTTTTGATTTGTATCTCCCTGATGCTGAGTGATGTTGAGCACTTTTTCATGTGTCTGTTGGCCATTTGGATGTCTTCTTTGCAGAAATGTCTGTTCATGTTTTCTGCCCATTTCTTGACTGGATTATTTGTTCTTTGCGTGTTGAGTTTGATAAGTTCTTTATAGATTTTGGATACTAGCCCTTTGAGAGATCCATTTTTTAATGATAAATCACAAAGCCATTCAAACAAAATGAGAGGTTTTTTCTCTTTGAAAAGAGCAATTTTCTATTGCAGTGTTAGTTCCTGGTATCAGTGGTGCCTTGGGCAGTCAGTCTAATGCAAAATGTGTTTCCTATAATACATCATATTGTATCCAGTTTGCTTCAGGAGAATATGTGCTGTAAGGAAATGCCAGAGCTAGAACTGGATAACCTGTCAGAGATTACATTTGATCTGGGTTTCTTTCTCTCTGTCCTCTCCCAAAGAGGAAACAGAGGACAGCCTAGGTCTTCCTTGGAAAATGAATTCCTTCTAAGACAAGAAGGAGAGGGGAGGTTGGGGGATAGGCATATTTAAGAGGTGTGTGTTATACAGGTCTTGGCCTCTCTTAGGTAATAAGCTCTATTGTTTTTATCGGAGAAGGGAGAATTGTCAAGTGTGTCTGTTGAAGAATCAAAAAAAGGAGCATTCCTTTTTGATTTAATGGCACACACAGACTATGATAACATTTGAATGCACAATGGGGTAAACAAAGAGGTTGATCAACCTCTTTGAGGTTGGTTGGGGGGTTCCCAACAGTCAATCCAGGTAGTAACTCTTGGTTCTGACCCTCTTTTATTGTCTCTCCTGGAACAGTGATAACATCCAATGCCTCATTTGTGGTAGGTTCAATATACAGGTATCCCTGTTTTTTTCGTTTTACCATTGAACAAAAAGCCGGCTCAGTTTTTGAACAAAGGTTTCTCACAGGATGCTTGTAAACATTGTGTATTCCACTTGTAATAATGCTTCAGAGAAAGATATACAGAGATCTTGGTGGGCTTTAGTTGAGGATAATAGTTAATATTCACAATTGGTTGTTTCCACCTTTTCCCAAGGAAGAGAGAGGAGAAAAAAAATAATTAAATGTGTTTTGAGCTCATGGGGACTTCGGACATAAAAAGGAATTTGGAGAATGTTATCTCAAAGATTCTTAAAAGCTGATTAAGACTAAAAGAAATGTGTGCATATGCTCACCAAGAAAACAAAAATGTTCATCATAGACTAAAACTGAAACAACCCAGTGTTCATCACCATTAGAAAGTGTAAATATGGTCACACAATGGAATACTATACAACAATGAAAGTGGAAAATGTCAAACTACATGCAATGAGGCACATGAAACTCACAAAGCTAATGTTGAGCAAAACAAGGCAGACATAAAAATTGCCAACTGTGTGGTGAGGATGTGGAGAAAAGGAACACTTGTGCACTGTTGGTGGGAATGCAAACTGGTGCAGCTACTGTGGAAAACAGTATGGAGCTTCCTCAAAAAATTAAAAATCAAATTTCATATGTTCCAGTAATTCCACTACTGGGTATTTACCCAAAGAAAACAAAAACACTAATTCAGAAAGGTATTTGTACCCCTATGTTTATTGGAGCATTGTTCACAATAGCCAAGATATGGAAGCAACCCAAGTGTCCATCAATGGATAAAGAAGATGTGACATATAGGGGGCTGGGGGGATGGGTTAGCCTGGTGCTGGGTATTAAAGAGGGCATGTACTGAATGGAGCACGGGGTGTTATACACAAACAATGAATCATGGAACACTACATCACAAACTAATGATGTAATGTATGGTGATTAACATAACATAATAAAATAAAATTTTAAAAAATGAAGATGTGACATATATACATTATAATATTACTCAGCCATAAAAAAGAATGATACCTTGCCATTTGCAATGACATGAATGGAGCTAGAGAGTATAATGCTAAGTGAAATAAGTCAGAGAAAGACAAAAATACGGTATGATTTCACTCATGTGTGGAATTTAAGAAACAAAGAGAAAAGAGACAAACAAAAAATGAGATTCTTAAATACAGAGAATAAACTGGTGGCTATAAGAGAGGAGGTTGGGTGAGGGGCTGGGTGAAATAGGTAAAAGGGATTAAGAGTACACTTATCTTGATGAGCACTGAGAAATATATAGAATTGTTGAATCGTATCCAAAATGTACAAAGAACTGATACAACTCAACAACCAAAAAACAAATAATCCAATTTTAAAAAGGGCAGAAGACATGAACAGACATTTCTCCAAAGCAGACACACAGATGGCCAACAGACACATAGAGAGCTGTTCAACATGACTAATCATCAAGGAAGTGCAAATCAAAACTACAATGAGATATCACTTCACAACTGTCAGAACGGCTACAATCAAAAACACAAGAAACACAAGTGTTGACAAGGATGTGGAGAAAAAGGAACACTCGTGCACTGTTGGTGGGAAAGCAAACTGGTGCAGCCACTCTGGAAAACAGTACAGAGGTTCCTCAAAAAGTGAAAAATAGAACTACGCTAAGATATGGTAATCACACTACTGGGTATTTACCCCCAAAACACAAAGATACTAATTCAAAAGGATACATGCACCCCTATGTTTATTGCAGCATTATTTACAACAGCTAAATTATGGAAGCAACCCAAGTGTCCATCAATAGATGAGTGAATAGAGAAGAGCAGTATATATATCACATACACACACACACACACACGCGCGCGCGCGCACACACACACACACACACACACACACTGGAATATTATTCAGCCATAAAAAAGAATAGAATCTTGCCATTTGCAACAACATGGATGGAGCTAGAGAGTATAATGCTAAGTGAAATAAGTCAGAGAAAGACAAATACCATATGATTTCACTCATATGTGGAATTTAAGAAACAAAACAAACAAGCAATGGAGGAAAAAATGAGAAAGAGAGAGAAACAAACCAAGAAACAGACTCTTAACCATGGAGAACAAACTGATGGTTACCAGAGGGGAGGTGGGGGGGGAGGGTATGAGTGAAACAGGTGACGGGGATTAAAGAGGACATTTATCATGATGCGCACTGAATAATGTATAGAATTGTTGAATCACTGTATTATATACCTGAAACTAATATAACTGTTAACTATTCTAGAATTAAAATTAAAAACTTAATTAAGAAAACAAAAAACAAAAACAAACAAAAATACAAAATGCTTTATAGTTCACACTTACAAATAAAAAAGAATTGTTGAATGTTATATTGTACACCTGAAACTAATACTACACTGTATGTTAATTATACTTGAACCGAAAAAGAAAAATTCACAATTGTATATAAAGTTCAAGTTCAGACGAAACCGATCTATGCTGTTGCAGGGGGGCGTTGAGTGGTGATCAGAAAGAGGTTACTCTAGGGCATGGGGGAAAGGGTACTTCCGGAGTTCTGTTGATGTTCAACATCTTAATCTGGGTGCTGGTTACACAGATCTGTTCAGTTTTTGTAATTCACTCAGCTGGAAACCTACTATTTGCTCTTCTCTATATGTGTACAATACTTTGATATAAAAATTTTAATTGACAATATTTAGAAAGAACAAGGAGAGGGTGGGGGTGGTTTTCTCAGCCAGTGAGTCCTAACCTTTTTAAATGTATGGCACAGAGAGACCTTGATAATATCTGAATGAGTATCAGGGTAAAAAAAAAAAAAGAGTTCAGTCAAGCCTGAAGAACTGGTCTAGGGGCTCCACTGCTCTGAGAGCTGAGACGATCAATTTCTTAGAATAGTCCCTTGTCGTCAAAAACTAATGATGTAGGCGCAGCCACCGAGCACCGCTGAGGTTGCAGCCATGGACCAAGTGTCGTCTTCCATAGCCAAGTCAGTCCAGGGAGCCAACCGGTCCAAGACCCAGGACGCCCAGGACCAGCTCCTCCACCCCACCAGTGTCTTTCAGGTTGCAGAAAAGATGGAAAAAAGGACATGTGCACTCT
Source organism: Callorhinus ursinus (assembly GCF_003265705.2). Taxonomy (NCBI): domain Eukaryota; kingdom Metazoa; phylum Chordata; class Mammalia; order Carnivora; family Otariidae; genus Callorhinus; species Callorhinus ursinus. The sequence continues at coordinate 21,962,794 of NW_027397101.1, forward strand.
GCCCCAAAGACATCGAGTATAGTGTCCTATACTTTGCAAAATCAGAGAATATAGCTGCTCATGAAAATTGTTTGCTGTATTCTTCAGCACTTGTGGAATCTGAGGATCATGATCCACATAATCAAGACAGAAATTTTGATGTGGAATCAGTAAAGAAAGAAATCCACAGAGGACGGATGTTGAAATGTTCATTTTGTAGTAAAAAAGGAGCCACCGTGGGATGTGATTTAAAAGCCTGTAGCAAGACTTACCACTTCTGTGCCAAGAATGACCACGCAGTTCTACAAATTGATGGATCTCGAGGAATTTATAAAGTGTTTTGCAAACAACATGCTCCATTGAATGACGCTCATAATGATCCACTCCCAGGAACGTCTGGTACCTTCCATCCTCACTACAATCAGAGGGCCAAACAAGGACGTGGACTGAAAAGAAAAAGAGGAAGGAAGAAATGTCTCTCAAAAGACATTCATCCACCTGAAACGTTGACATTAGATAGATTCATAAAGGAAGAGGAAGGCAGACACACAGCTGTGAAGACTGGTTTGCTTAAGAAATGTAAGGGAGCAGGGCTTCTTAATGATTTATTTGAAGAAATATTAGACAAACTTCATTTGATTCAAGAAAGACTCATGGGTGACACTGCTTCTGATTCAGACCATGAAGAAATCGAGACTTTGCTTTTTGACTGTAAATTGTTTGAAGACACATTTGTAAATTTTCAAGCAGGAATACAGAAGAAAATCCATCAATGTGAAGAAAGGCAGAAGCAACTGAATGACGAGATTGGGGTACTTAAGGACTTAAACCAAACCATGCGCTCTCTTCAAGGAGATAGAGACATGATGTCAAGTTGTACTTCAGTATCTTCTGTGTCTTCTAAGGATTACCATTTCCTAAATCAGGAATGAGGCTCAGTTGCAAGCAGGCTACAAACTGAAGACCTGACCTGTGGAAGCCACACATCTTTAGAACTAGGCCTCTCCTGTCTCTCTGGACTTCAAGCTTCAATCCTCATCAACTCTTACCTGTTCTTGCTGATTGACATTTCATTTGATCCTGCCTCCCTCTTATTATCATCTCACTTCTCTCCAATAAAATGTTTCTCAGATTCTACTTGAGTAAATTGGATCACACCTCCCATCTCTCCCACCCTCTGCACTAAAAATCCTCTGGTAGCTTCATGCTGGTGCATTCCGCCCCCCCTTCCCCCACTCCAGTGATCTACATGGATTCCAGTAACACACAGGGTGCTCCTGGAAGTAAAGGCTCCCCAGGGCCTTTGCACATCTTGCTGTGAAGCCTTAACTGCTCTTTTACCTTTCTCTGCCTGTTCCTCCTGCAGTTCTCACTATACCGGTTCTACTACTCATTTCATCAGAGTACTTTTCCTTCCCATCACTTCCCAGTGTAACCCACTGTATCTTACATCATTCTGTTAGGGTACAAGCTGTCTGAGGGCAAAAACTCACTATTCCTGTGTTTTGCTATCAACACATTCCCAGCACCTAGCACGCTCAATAAATGTTAAATAAATGCAAAAAAAAAAACTAATGATGTAATATATGGTGATTAACATAACGATAAAAAATTTAAAAAAAAGAGTAGTCCCTTGTCGTCATTAGTAGTACATCATCCATGACTTTCCCTTCTAGCCAGACGGATCTGAGTGCATAGCCAAAAAGGACTGGAAGAGCATAGATTCAGACACTTAGACTTGCAGAAATACATCCTCCCTCCATATCCATTGACCCTCTCCAGCTGTGGCTTCCAAACCCAGTGTGGCCATTTTTGGCCGCTGCACAAGCATTAGAGACCCCATTTGTCTTCACAGTCCTACCCAGGTCTCACCATACAAATGCTTTCCAAATTGCTTTCTCCTGGAGAGTATCTGTTTCAAATTATTGTTCCCCAGATGTTTTGGGTTCTTGTTCTCCAATCTGAATCACATCTAGCTATTTCCTGCCCATATTCCTGATCTCGGTTGGCTTTTGGTATTGCCTTTCTATCTTCACTGGAACTTTCAACACCTCCCACTTTTGCATCCTCCAAGCATTTTGTTAAATCAATTATATCCATTTTTTCAGGGATCTCAAAGAAAACAGTCAGCTGGAAATTAGAAGCCCGAGATTTAGGGGCGCCTGGGTGGCTCAGTCGGTTAAGCATCTGCCTTCGGCTCAGGTCATGATCCCAGGGTCCTGGGATCGAGCCCCACATGGGGCTCCCTGCTCCGCGGGAAGCCTGCTTCTCCCTCTCCCACTCTCCCTGCTTGTGTTCCCTCTCTCGCTGTGTCTCTCTCTGTCAAATAAATAAATAAAATCTTTAAAAAAAAAAAAAAGAAGCCCCAGATTTATTTCCTGAGATGATGCTATGAGGCTTTAGGCAAACACTTTGCCTTCTCTAAAAGGGTATGGTCTGTGAATTGAGGTAACCCTTTTCCTAGATTCCCAATATAGGAGCATAGGAGTACCTGTAACATTGAGCCTGAGGTTCCAAAAGGTACTCAAAGAGAAAATTAATTCTAAACAAGGAAGCCACCACAGGCCACCATAATTAAAACCTACACCATCTCCAAATTGATTTACTCATTTGCTGTGATTGATTTTCACACCAAAATCTCTATGAATTTTACCTCTCATATTTGTCCATTCCAGTTACTGATGTCTCTGATTCAACCCTGGTAATAGAATTGTTTCCATGTCATTGATCTATAATTAGATTTTGCTATTCCATTCTATATTCCCTTGGATTCAAATGCTCCATCCAACTGTTCTGGCCCCATTAAACAAGTTGTTTTACCACCACCACAACACACACACTCACCTCCCCCTCACACACACACACGCCCTCAAGCTTGTGTTGGGAGCATTGCACACCACTCCAGAAGTGTCTGTACTCCATATTTAGAATGTCTTCAAGCCAGGGATTTTTAGACTTAGACTTTCTGGATCAGTCGAAAAAACAAATATAACAGGGGTCACTGTCACAAGATTGTTCCCTGGAGTTCTAACATCTTATGAAATCCTAGTTCTGATGCTGGACATGGCAAAATAACTTATTCAAGTTCATATGGGATTGGCTCAAGGAAAGGGGCGCATATCTTTTAGTACCCAGTTGTGTTAGTTTTCTATGCCATGTAATAAATTACCACATTCATCTCCCAGTTTCTGTAGTTCTGAAGTGAAGGCACAGCTTAACCGGATTCTCCACCACAGGATCTCATCAAGCTGAGGTCTGGCTGTTAGCCAGAGCTGAGTTCTCATCAGAGGCTCAAGTGGGGAAAGATCTACTTCTAAGTTCTCATGTTGTTGGCAGAATTCATCTATTTGCACTTGCAGGACTGAGGTCCCCATCCTGCTGGCTGCTGGCTATTGGCTATTCTCAACCCTGAGAGGCTGCTCAGAGTTCCTTGTCATGAGGCTCTTTCTGTGGGCCCTCTTATAATCTGATAGCTTACTTCTTCAAAGCCAACAATGGAAAGACATTGTTTTTTATTTCCAGTTTTACTGAGATATAATTGACATATAATATTGTATAAGTTTAAGGTGTACAACATGTTGATTTAATACACTTATATATTGCAAAATGATTGGCAGCATCATATTAGGTAACATCTCCATCCTGTCACACAATTAGCATTTCTTTTTTTATGGAAAGAACACTTAAGATCTACTCTCTTAGCAACTTTTAAATATATAATATAGTATTAGCTATAAAATGTTAGGTCCCAGAACTTCTTAATCAAGATTAACTGGAAGGAGAAACATTTTCTTTGCTAAAATAAAAATATACCATCCTGAGGATCTACGAGGCCTCCTCCATTCTGCTACCAAAAGCTGAATAACTGACCATATGACCCCTTTTTCTTGAAAGCTAGGAAACTGAGTTACTCAATGAAATTTGATAGACCCCAGAACATTCCCATTAATAGATGGTTTTGCAGACACATTGTTAATACGGATAGCAGAGAGTATGGAAAAGACCGTGTGCACTTGCTGGTGAAATGAACTAAGGGGAATATTTCTGGTAGCAGGTAGATACCCCCAGTGTGAAGCAGGTTTCCACTTAGATATAGGAACACACTGGAAAGCTACAATGAGGAGGTTTGTTACCTATGTCAGTGTTGGAACTGGACACTGACTTGAAGAGAAAAGAGTGAGACTTTTCAAGGAACTCACCTCGGACTGAAAACAACAACAACAACAACAACATTGTTTTGTTCTTCTTGAACCTCTTTGGCACTGCTTCTTTGAGGCTAGACCAATTTTGGAGATTTTAATAAAATTTCCTGGGTTGGATGGACTCAGACATTGGCTGTGTTAAGCTTCTCTTAATTGGGGGCGCCTGGGTGGCTCAGTCGTTAAGCATCTGCCTTCAGCTCAGGTCATGATCCCAGGGTCCTGGGATGGAGCCCCGCATCGGGCTCCCTGCTCCACGGGAAGCCTGCATCTCCCTCTCCCTCTCCCCCTGCTTGTGTTCCCTCTCTCGCTGTGTCTCTCCCTGTCAAATAAATAAATAAAATCTTTAAAAAATAAAAAAGGTTCTCTTAATTGGCAAATTGTGCTTATGTTAAGCAATTCTTAACAGTGCCTTCACTGATAGATTATTAAGCTTTAGGTAAGTCAACAGTAGCTCTTCCTCAAGATCGATGACCCTTGGCACAGGATAATTGCCGTGAACACTTGTATTTCCTGTTCCTGCATCTGTGTGGTCTTTGGATATTGGCACATTTGGCAGGGCACATGATAGAATATTGAGTGCACAAAATTTAAAATTACTAGACTTGCTCCTGGGTCCTAGGTGTGCCATGACTGGTTATGTGATGTTTGGCAACCAACAGTAATTATAATTCATAATTCCTCTTGATCTTAACTGTAAAATGGAAATTGATATAATAAAGGGTGATTAAAAGCACTTTGTCCATCCCACACTGTAATAGATTCTGGTGGGGCGAGGAGGGTAGGAGAGCATGGTTAAAGAATTATGGCTCAGTTCTTGCTTTCAAATGAGCTGTCCTATCTACCTCATAGGGTTGAAAATATCAAGGGAAGTGGTTTATATGCTTTGAAAAAGTGTAACGTGCTATGTAAGTGCAATTATTACTTTCACTGAAGAAAACATGCTGATTTCTATAGTTCAAAATAATTTGTTTTCCTGACAACATGATGCTTCCATGTATTTTTGACCAATTCCCTATCCCCCAAAATTGTCTGCCTCTTTAGGTCAGTGACAGCATCCTATAACATTGTCACCTGGAGAAATGGAGGTCATTCTGTCCTTCTTTGTCATTCCTTCTTCAATTTCCAAGACACTGACTACCCTCAGCTCTTGCTTATAAGGGCTTAGTGGAAAAGCAATCCCTTTGTTTCAGCACCACCTTTGATGCACCCCCATGCTGACTCCAAACAGCTCATGTTCACAAAATGGAGCTTTCCTCTTATTCTCACATATTCAGTCAGAGCTCCATATGGGTAAGCAGGAGATCCCAGATGGCCTGACCACTTCCTGGATCATAAAGCTTCTCAGTATATAAAATAGAAATCTCTTTGACGATCCATGTATTTGTCAGGATTTGTTACACAACACATGTCCCAGGAAAGTCTCCTGTGATTTCCAGCACCTCTATCATAAGCCCAGAAAGAGAGTTGGTTGGTATGTTTGTTTATTTAGCTTTCACTTGGGCAGTTGGTTGCAAAGTTTCCTATTTCTTTTTCTTCTGCATGTCTCATCATCTCCTTACTTAGAACACAGTCACGAAGCCCTTACTTAAAAAAACACAAGAATGCTAAGATCCAGGATGGAACACTAATTCTCTAAAATAGTGTCATGTTCTTAGTTATATGAAATATATTTCTCATCAATTATTTGAGTTCCCCGGCTCTCATCTACCTAAGTGGCAAATACCCAATCTGAATAAATTTTGGCACAACAGGAAATGCCCAAGACTTGCTAAATCTAAGATAAATTTTACTTTAAATATATGTAATTATTTAACAAATATGTAATGGGGGGTTCCCTAGGTGGCTCAGTTGGTTAAGTGTCCAACTCTTGGTTTTGGCTCAGGTTATGATCTCAGAGTCCTGAGATCAAGTCCCGTATTGGGCTCCATGGTCAGCACAGAGTCTGCCTGAGATTCACTCTCCCTCTCCCTCTCCCTCTGCCCCTCCTGATCATGCTCTCTCTCTCTCTCTCTAAAATAAATAAATAAAATCTTAAAAAGAAAACAAAAAACAAATATGTAATGAATTCTTACTATGTATGACACTGTTGTGGGTGCTGAGCGGAGTAACAAAATAGACAAAAATCCTTATCCTTCAAAACATCCTTATTCTTATCTCACTAGAACTTATATCCTAGTGAGAAAGAGGAGAAGAAGAAGAAAACTATGACAGGGAAGAAGAAGAAGGGGGAGGGGAGGAGGAGGAAGCAGAAGAAGAAGATAATGAAGAAGAAGAAGAAACAGGTGAATTGTGATAAGTACCATGAGAAGTACAACAGGAGTGGGGATGGAACTTAACATTTTAAATGCCAAGAACAGACTGTGAGGATGAGGGAGAAGCAGATGTAATGGTGGCTTAGGGAAAGCGGTGACAGCGAGAGTGATGAGAAGATGTCGCTTTCTGGGTTTGTTTTTAAATTAGTGCCAACGGGATGGGTGATAAAGTGCATTGGAGAGAAAGAAAAGACCGTGAACATGAGAGAACTAACTTGGGGTAGAAGGTGAGGGACTTATTTTGAATGACGAAGGTAGAGGAGGTGTTAGATGTTTGAAGAATGAGGAGAAAGTATGGAATAGAAATTTAGGAAGGAACAGAAAGGAGAAAGACCCAAACCATAATAAATAGTTATTTTCTAAAATTGAAAAAAGCCATAAGTTCTCAGATTGGAAGTGCATCTCCAAGTCTTGAACAGAATACATAACAATAAATTCACACCAGGGGCATCTGGGTGGCTCAGTCACTTAAGCATCTGACTCTTGATTTTGGCTCAGGTCATGATCTCAGGGTAGTGAGATCGAGCCCTGCGTCAGGATCTGCGCTGAGTGTGTAGCCTGCTTAAGTTTCTCTCTGCCTGGGCGCCTGGGTGGCTCAGTTGGTTAAGCAACTGCCTTCGGCTCAGGTCATGATCCTCGAGTCCCGGGATCGAGTCCCACGTCGGGCTCCCTGCTCAGCGGGGAGTAGGCTTCTCCCTCTGACCCTCCCCCCTCTCATGCTCTCTCTCTCTCATTCTCTCTCTCTCAAATAAATAAAAATCTTTAAAAAAAAAAAGGAATCTCTCTGCCCATTCCCCCTCTCTAAAAATAAAAAATAAAAACAAATTCACAACAGGATACATCATAATGAACCTGCAGACTATCAAAGAAAACTAGAAGACAATTAAAGCTCTTAAAGAGCAGATTTTTCCTTCATTGCAATCAATGCCAAAAATAACAGAATAAGATCCTCAGGGTTGACAGGAAATAACTGTCAATCCACAATTTTTATGCCCAAACAATCTTTCAATTGTGTAGACAAATAATGTCGTTTTTCACCACAGAAAGACTTAGGGCTAAGCTTACCACCTACAGACCCTTACAAAGGAAACTATTAAATGATTACCTTAATCAAGAAGAAAAATTAACCCAGAAGGAAGAAATGAAACAGTGAACATACACACACACACACAAAGAACTAAAAATAAACCATTTTTGAATTTTTAAAGCTACAACAAAAACTCTAAACAAAATTAAAAGATGGGAGTGGGGCAGGCTATGGATCCTGAAAGCTGGTAGAAAAAGATATGCTTATATATTTTGGCAAACATCTAAGAGTAGCAGCTGAAATGGTAGGCAAACAATCTCATTTATAAAACAGCAGAAGGGAGGGGCGCCTGGGTGGCACAGCTGATGAAGCATCTGACTCTTAGTTTTGGCTCAAGTCACAATCTCGGGGTCATGGGATTGAGCCCTATGTCAGGCTCTGTGCTCAGCGCAGAGTCTGCTTCAGACTCTCTCTCCCTCTGTCCTCCTCCCATCCCCCACTCTCTAAAATAAAGAAATAAATCTTAAAAAAAAAAAGCAGAAGGGAGAAAAGAATGTAGGAAGAATGTAGGTATCCTATCAGTCCATGAGAAGAAAGGAAGTAAAAGAAAATAAGCAAGAATAAAGAAGGTGATCAGAAAACCTAAAATAAAATGGTAGAAATAAATTCAAATATATCAGAAAATGCAACCAGTGTAAGTATTCCAACCTACCTAATAAAAAAAAATAGCTTGGCCTCCACAGGCTTTTGTAGGCAATATAAAACTAGACTGTGTCTTTGTATCCCATATGGTGATCTCTGTTTCAGAAAATAAAAGAAAAGGTAACATATCCAGCTCATTTTGCAAGGTTAGTATAATAACAGTGATATTAAAACCAGACAAGGAGTATAGGATTGTATAAGAAAAAGACATTTGCAGAGAGTTGCAAAATCCTAAATAAAATATTAACAAATCATTAAGCAGTGTATAAAAAACCAAGCAGTCTATCTCAGGAAGGTTCAGGATGGTTCAACATAAGGAAATCTCTCATATGTCTTAAGTACAGATTAAAGGAGATAATTATATAATTATCTTAATAGATGCAGAAAAAAATCATTTGATAAAATCCAATATTTGTCAATATTTCTAAAAATCTCTGCAAACCAGAATAATAAGGGAACTTCCTTAACACCATTAGTCTGTAACAAGCATTATCTTAATAAAACATTTCACCTGCTGTGACTGATTCACAGTCACTATTGTAACAAAAGTCCTAACTGATAAAATAAGAGAAAAAAGGAAATAAGTAGTCTAAACCTTGGGAAGGAACGAGCCAACTTCTCTTTATTTGCTGATGATTTTATGATTGTCTAAGAAAGAGTCTAGGCAAAGTTAGAATCAATAAGAGAGTTTTAGAAATACAAACATTGGTGGTGTTCCTGTGGACTAGCAATAATCACATAGAAAATGTAATAGAGGGGCACCTGGGTGGCTCAGTCAGTTAGCGTCCAACTCTTGGTTTCAGCTCAGGTCATGGTCATGATCTCATGGGTCATGCTCAATAGGGAGTCTGCTTGAAGATTCTTTCCCTCTGCTCCTCCCCCCACTCGCACACGCTCATTTGTTCTCTTTTTCTCGAATAAATAAATAAATAAATAAATCTTTTTTAAAAAGAAAATATAATAGAAAAAGAAGATACCACTCAAATATCAGTGAAATGTAAAAAAAATCTAGGGATAAACTAAGGAAAGATATGCTATAATTTTATAAGGAAGGCTTGAAAATAGCATTGAAGGACACAAAGACATGCCATAAATACAGTGACATGCCATTTTCATTGATGGAAAAAATTCAATAATAGAAAGACATCTAGTCTTCTCAAATTAACATATTAATTAAATTCCGATCAAAATCCACCAGGAATTTTCATGAAACTTAAAAGGCTGATCCTAAAATTTATATGGGAGAAAAAGAAAGACAAAAAGTATCCCAGAGAACTTTGAAGAACAAAATGAGTAGTTTGGCCCTATCAAATATCATGATTTATCATAAAGTTGTAATAATTAAGAGAGTTTGATACCAGTGCGGGTGAATAGACACATCAATCAATGGGATAGGATATCAAGACCGAAAAACAGACCTGTGTAGATCAAAACAATTGACCGATTACAAATTAGTGGGGATAAGATGGCTTATTCAATAAATACTGTTAGAATAATTGGCTTTTTTTTAGGAGACGGGGCAGAGGGGTAGGGAGAGGGAGAATCTTAATCAGGCTCCACGCGGGGCTCCATCTCTCAACCCTGAGATCACAACCTGAGCCGAAATCAAGAGTCAGACGCTTAACTGACTGAGCCACCCAGGTGCCCCGGAATAATTGGCTATTTATATAGAAACTAAAATTATATTCTTTAATCTACAGCTCCCCCTAAATTCGTGGATAAATAAAGATCTAAATATGACAAATAAAAACTTAAATTGTTTAGAAGAAAATGAAGTATGTCTTTATGTCCCTAAGCTAGAAAATAATTTCATAATAATTGCACCCAAAAAAGGGCATAAAACCTAAAGGAAAATATAAAGTCAACTTTATAAAAATGTAAAACTTCTGCACATCACAACACACCACAATGTAAAAAATTATACGCAGGGAAAAGGTGTTTGCAACATATTTAACGTATATGGATATAGATATAAATATACATTAAACTTCAGCATGTAGTAGATATTTTAGCATGGTTGAAAGGACCATGCTCAAGTATCTACTAATGTAGATGTTTACATTCCAGTAATTCCAGTGTTTCAAAAACTTTAGGTTGTGCCCCCTTGACAGAGAACAAAATCAATTTTAGCGGGCACTGAACCAAACAGAGGGGTAGGGAAAGAAAGGGAAGGAGAGGAACAATACATTTAGATCTTTATTCATCCATGAATTTGTGTGTATGTGTGTGTAGATTAGGGATACAATTTTGCTTTGTGTTCTACATAAATAGCCAATTATTCTAGCACCATTTATTGAAGAATCCATTTCATCCCCCACTAATTCACTAAATTCATGAAATCAACTTAGTAAGCTATGAAGAGAAGGAAGGTAGAGGGGAGGGGAGAGGAAATTGTATCAGAATTTAGATCAGAGGTCGGAAGGTGTAGTCAATACCAGTGATGACTCAGATTCCTTTATGGGGCTAGTGCACTCACCCCCATCTGCTGCTAACTGCTTACAACTGAACTCTTTTCATTGGCTGATGGGAACCACTTCAACTGGAAATGCCTGAGAGGTTACAGTCCTCCCCCAACCCCCACCACCAGGTAATCTACAGCCAATGGCTTATAAATAAGGGGCATGAAAGTCAGGTGCCTGTGCCTCGGTGAGACACATCTGTGGTGCTTTCACAGCCCAGAATTCCCTAAGAGCTCAGACTGAGGCTAGACTTTGGCAGAAATCACATCTTTGCTTAGTTCCTTCCTCTCTTCTGTCTTGCTTCCCTCACTTTCTTAAAGGTTTTCTCTTGCACAAGCAACTCTGTCCTAGGCTCTGCTGTTAGGGAACCTAACCTCAGAGGGAGGGTAAATGCTTTTAAGAGTTTGTGTATGTGTAGCGGGTACTTACGTAAAATACATTGTCACAAGTTTGGGGGGTGCCTGGGTGGCTCAGTGGGTTCGGCTCAGGTCCTGATTTCATGGGTTGTGGGGTTGAGCTCCATGAAAGCTCGGTGCTGGGCAGGGGGGTCTGCTTGAGATTCTCTCGCCTCCTCTCCCTCTGCCCCTCCCCCACCTCGCTCTCTATATCTTTAAAAAAAAGTCGGGGTGCTTCAACTCTAGGAAAAATCACGCAAAGGAGAGGAGGGAGGGGAATGAAAGTGAAAAGAGGTGGCAGGAATTTTCACTCATATCTGAAATACTGTCCTTACGAATGTTGAAGAAATTTGGAAAAGTTTGGGTTTTATTAAAGCTGGGACATGAGTGGGTACACCTGGTATCTTCTATATGTTATGGGTCTGGTGATTTTTCTGACATTCTCTACTTACCTGTTTACTTAAAATATTTCATGAAAAAAACAAGAGCCGGGGGCTCTAACTCGTCGTTCAAGCCTGTCCCACTCTCCTCCCCCTACACTCCTCTGGGGACATCTATGTGGAAGCAATTTGCTCTTTTTTTTTTTTTTTTTTTTAAGATTTATTTGAGAGAGAGCAAACACAAGTGGGGAAAGAGCAGAGGGAGACCATCTCAAGCAGACGCCCCAGTGAGTGGGGAGCCTGACCTGGGGCTTGAACTCACGACCCTGAGGTAGTGACCTGAGTGGAAAACCAAGAGTCCTTACTTAACTGACTGAGCCACCCAGGCGCCCTGCTCTTCCTTTTTGATAACAAAACCTTATGTAAAATGTTTCCCTCCTTCGATCTTTATTCTAAGGCCACTCCCAGGAGAACTGAGTTATATGGAGGCTCCATAATGCTAACCTCTGTTGGTCTTTATGGTCAGCTTGTGCTCTCAATTGCTGTGGTGCTGAGGTTGATTAATTGCGTCTGTTCCTGTTTGCGATCCCAAATCCTTTTATGAAGTGAGCAAAATAATGTGTATGTCCACAGGAAGGGGGGAAGGGAAGAAAGAACAAAAGAAAAGTTCGAGAAACAGAACCTGGGAATCACAACACTTGTCAGGGGAACAAAACCCTACACCATGAAGATGGCTATTTCCTTTCAGTTTCTAAGGCTGAATCAGAATGAACTGCTTTGGAGAAAGCCCCAGTGGCCAGTTACATTTTGACTGCAGGTTGGCTTGTTTTTGTTGCTTTTTGAATGTGTAAGGAAATCAAGGAACAGTTGTCTCCCCCAACCCCTCACCCTCACCCGCCACCACCGTGGCCCACTGTAGCTTCATATACCGTGGCTCCACAAGTAGAGGCTTCCCATATTGTCTGTCAAAAGCTCCCCATACTGCATATTTTCCTCTACCGCATTTCGGAGTAAGGTGAAGCATATGGGGAATTCGCAGGAGATCAAGTCCATCAGCCAGGCATCAATCTGTAGTGATTTGTGGCCATGTACATATAAAGAGACCATAGTTGTCTGCTAACTGCATACATATGGCATCCGGGAAGGTAAACTCACAGCCTTTGCCTTCAAACCACATGCTACCCAGGGAGGTAAAATCGTGGTTCACAACATGTGGGTTGTGACCCTGAGTAGTCCGCCAACATTTGGCAGGTGGGCTAGAGATGAATTGTGTGCCTACTGCAATTTCCTTTCTTTGGGGCTCCCGTGGGTATATGCGCGCCCCTATTCTCTAGGCCATGATCTATATATACCTGGTATAGGGCTGCAGCAATAGTGACGAAGACCTGGCACAATATACATACATCTTCCTGTCTTGTCACCTAGCGGGCACGTTCTTCCATCTGTCTTTATTTTAAATACATTAGATACATGTTTATATTGCATGGGCCTATGCAACTTTTGTAATCTCTCTCAACCATGTGTGCATCCTAACAGCCCCTATGAGGAAACCTGACCGTTTGCAAATACATACGTCCAGCCAGTGAGGTGGACTCTGACTAACATCAGGGAAATAATTTAGGACTAGAGTCCTTGTTCTGATTTGAGTTAACAGAAGGGGGTGGGGGACCTCGTCGTAAGGACCTACTTGAATAGCTTCCCCCCCCACACACACTCCCATCCAAGGGAAATTCCCAAATCTTTTCTGATAGATTAACTACATTGTTAATTCTGTAAGTCCAAACATCAAGAAGTAACTTCATCTTAGCATCATTATTAAGCTCCTTTTAGACGGGTTTATGCTCTGGTTCTGAATCACCTTGAAATGTTGCCTCTTCACAAATGGGCAGGTTTTCATATACGCCAGGACACAGAGTCAATTGTTTTAAAATATAAACATGATAGGTTGATTCTGCTGCTGAACTCAATTACATATTTTAACTACACTTTGCCAACGAAAATCTCTGGTTTGTTGATGGTTTCTTTGGTATGTGATGGTGTATAACCTCACTTTTCTTCAGCCTTGTGATTCTGTGATAACCTGGCAAAGTGGTCCATACCTATTTGCATCATCTTGCTGGTGTCTTAATACCCAGTCAGCCATAAAAATACTTAATGACAACTCAGCCCCTCGAGTTGAAGGTCTAATGGAGAACTAAAAGCATAATCTTATGCATGCTTACACATCTCTAAGGAAAAGCCTGAGCAGAATGAATTGCAGGTGACTGGTACCATGAAGCAGCCACGTTTCCATAAAGCTCTGTTACAAAAACAGTGTCTTCTATATCCTTCCACATGGCTATCAGCATGACCTTGGGGCATTCCAGAAGAGTCTAGGCAACCAACTAGGCTCAACAACCACCTGAGCTCAGGCTGGAGACCTGATCTCTTAATATTGCCACCTATAGTTTCCCCACAGCTCTACTGGGACAGCTGCCCCAACGAGGTCTTGCACACGTCTCCCAACAACTAACAATAATAGTCAGGGACTGTGTGCTATGAAATAGACCATTTTCCCCCCAAAGGAAATAGTTACAGAAACTCCACTCCATCCACGATGAAAACAACCTGGTCCGTTTTCTCTTTTCAGAGTTCAAATCTGCACCCTCTTTGTTTCAAAACAGCATTTTCACTTGCCTTTGCAAAACTAAAAGGCTCAATGAAGTCCACAAAAACAGGTCATATTTTTCTCCAAACCTCCACCTCCTGTAACACAAAGAAATGCTAGAAGCTTTGAAATGACAAATTCCTTCACTTGCACATTCTCAGTTTACAATTCTCAAATACAATAAGCAAAACTTTCTTTTTGTCACAGGACTTGGGAACAAATGAAATTGTGGACGGTTTTCACATAATCTTCCCATAACTAGAGATTCTAAACAGTGTTTTCCAAGGATCAAACCTTAGGGGTCAAAGTCCTTGGGTTTCATCTTCTTTGGGAGACCGAGGCTTTTCTGCAATTTTTGCTCTCAGGTACAAAGACTGGCTCTGATGGGAGGGTCACAGATCTGTCAGCTACTTTTATGGTAAACCCAGATGACTTACTTATGCAGGGAAGTTGAGGACGGAGCATGCATCCCCAAGTAAGGGAGTAGGCACCCAAAATTAAAAAAAAAAAAAAACTCAACAGAAAACAAATGAGTCTGGAGAATGAGAGGTGAGGCTAACTCGGAGTAGAAGGGGATAGACTGGCTGGCTGGACCACGGGCACTCGCTGTGACCATTTTCTCAGCTCTGTGCTATTGCCCCGAGAGGGAAGGAGAGAAACACCCCTATTCTCCCTGATCCAGGTAGAGGCTGAGACCTAGAAGAAAAGCGGACTGTGACGACCTCCATTGTGTGTACAATTCAACCTGGCACCCAGGCCCCAACTTGTCGTGGCCCCCCACTCATGTATAGCTGGAAGCATGTGGAAGAGAAGAGCCTCCAGCAGAGGGAGGAGAGATGGTGATGCTAAGGCACTTGCTCTAGATATGGGCATCTGAACAGCAATAGACAGAAAATAAAGCACTGTGGTGGTTGCAGCATTGTGGATTCTCCCAGAAGCCCCAAAGGCCACCAACCAGGGCCAGTCACCCCTGGGAACTTGGACTTGTGTGGAGTTATGGAAGTAGATGCTTGCTTTGGGTCAAAGAAAGCAATTTAGGAAAGCTGCAAGATCTGGGGCAGGTGATGGGGAGAGGGAGTTGTGATTTAGCCACACTATTACTCTACTGCTCTCCTGTAACCCCCAGTGTGCTAATCTTTGGGGGAAATACAGGCTACCCAAGTTCCATTTCCATTTGTTTCTTGTTAAACACAGCTCATCACATTCCTATGGTCAAGACAGAGCACATTAACTTGCAGGAAGCAGTGTAGTACAGTGATTAAAAATTGAGATCCTAAAGTCTGAGCTAAGGTTCAAATCCAAATTCTACCATGTAATTATGTGAACTTGATCAAGTGCCTTACCATCTTGGTGCCTTGATTTTCTTTTTTTGTTTGTTTGTTTTCAACTTATTTTATTATGTTAATCACCATACATCACATCATTAGTTTTTTATGTAGTGTTCCATGATTCATTGTTTGCGTATAACACCCAGTGCTCCATGCAGTACATGCCCTCTTTAATACCCATCACCAGGCTAACCCATCCCCTACCCCCCTCCCCTCTAGAACCCTCAGTTTGTTTCTCAGAGTCCATAGTCTCTCACAGTTCGTCTCCACATCGGATTTCTGCCCCTTTATTTTTCCCTTCCTACTATCTTTTTTTTTTTTTAAATATAATGTATTATTTGTTTCAGAGGTACAGGTCTGTGATTCATCAGTCTTAAACAATTCACAGCGTTCACCATAGCACATACCCTCCCCAATGTCTATCACCCAGCCACCCCATCTCTCCCACCCCCCACCACTCCAGCAACCCTGTTTTTTTCCTGAGATTAAGAATTCCTCATATCGGTGAGATCATATGATACTTGTCTTTCTCTGACTTATTTCGCTTAGCATAATGCCCTCTAGTTCCATCTATGTCATTGCAAATGGCAAGATTTCGGGGTTTTTGATGGCTGCATAATATTCCATTGTGTATATATTCCACATCTTCTTTATCCATTCATCTGTTGATGGACCTCTGAGCTCTTTCCACAGTTTGGCTATTGTGGACATTGCTGCTATAAACGTTGGGATGCATGTACCCCTTCGGATCACTACATTTTTATCTTTGGGTAAATACCCAGTAGTACAATTGCTGGGTCGTAGGGTAGCTCTATTTTCAACTTTTTGAGGAACCTCCATACTGTTTTTCAGAATGGCTGCAGCAGCTTGCATTCCCAACAACAGTGTAGGAGGGTTCCCCTTTCTCCGCATCCCCGCCAACATCTGTCGTTTCCTGACTTGTTGATTTTTAGCCATTCTGACTGGTGTGAGGTGGTATCTCATTGAGGTTCTGATTTGGATTTCCCTGATGCTGAGCAATGCTGAGCACTTTTTCAGGGAAGCAAGGGCAAAAATGAACTATTGGGACTTCATCAAGATCAAAAGCTTTTGCACAGCAAAGGAAAACAGTCAACAAAACCAAAAGACAGCTGACAGAATGAGAGAAGATATTTGCAAATGACATATCAGATAAAGGGCTAGTATCCAAAATCTATAAAGAACTTATCAAACTCAACACCCAAAGAACAAATAATCCAATCAAGAAATGGGCAGAAGATATGAACAGACATTTTTCCAAAGAAGACATTCAAATGGCCAACAGACAGGTGCCTTGATTTTCTTATTTACGTAATGAAAGCATAAGATATTTATTTTAGAGCATGTGCACAAGCTGGGGGAGGGGCAGAGGAAGAGAAAGACTCCGAGCTGAGTGTGGAGCCCAACATGGGGCTCAATCCCAGGACCCCAAGATCATGACCTGAGTCAAAATCAAGAGTCGGATGCTTAACTGACGGAGCCCCCCAAGTGCCCCAGTGAAAGCATAATATTAATACCACTTCAGACTTCCGAGGGCGTAGTGAATCAACTAATATACCTAAAGAACTACGGCACTCAGTAAACAGTATATTCAAGTTTTATTTGTTAAAATTGGAGACTCTTAAACAAAAAATGCCTCAAAGGTTTCATTCACACAATGGAAAACGTGCCAGACATGGAGCAAGGCCTGGAGATCAGCAGACAATCACATGGCTCCGTTCACGACTTTGTCAACCTCCCCTGGTAGCAGTCCAGTCTTGGGTTCATTATCATATGCTTTTTTTTCTTATTTTTATCTCGAAGTGTCTAAACTTAGATTTTGTGTGCTTTTTTTTTTTTTTTTTTTAAATATCTGTCTCCGCTTCCAAGAGCAGGGACTAGGATCTAGAGCTCATTGTAATCCTCCTTGTCCAACCCCAAATCAACATCTTAGATGCTCAAAGAATGTTTGTTGAATGATCCCTGGTTATTTTTAGTTCATTCATTCACTTTCTAGATATTCTCAGTAGAATGCAGCACAATAGAGGGGACAAGTGGTGAGTGTTAAATATCTTAGCACCAACAGTGCTTTCTTAAAAAAAAAAAAAAAAAAAACATGCCTCCCTGGGCTAATCCTTTCTCCAAAGGGAACCTGGAAACCCTGGTACCTTAGCCTTAAGTTGGTTTCTCATCTGAAACAGGAAAACATGGCATCCTGGTTGGCAAGCAGGTAACCTAACCTCCATTTGAAATTCTCAGAAGGATACGTTGATACTATTCGAGTGGAGGGTAGAGAGGAAGAAGTTACCAGAAATAAGTGTCTATATTATACATAAATAGCTGTTTGGTTTCCAGAAGTCTTTCTGCCAGTGTTGGCTGGAAAGGAAAAGGATCCTCATGCATGTAAGCACTCCATTGATATTGGCAAGAGGCTGCGAATCAAAAATTTTCAAAGACAAATTTTCCTCTGTGCTTGATTCTGTCAGAGAGATGTCCACTTCTCTTGGCCATAGTCACGGTCATGTTTGGGACCTACTGAGCAGGTTGTATCTAAACCAATCAAGTCCAAGCTCTAGGACCAGCAAATACTGAATTTACAATCCTGTACTCAGAAACCCCTGAATAATTGAACTAAAAAAGACGCCAGCATCCTGAATAATTGAAAGGCTTCTGCTGCACAAAATCCGTCTTCTCTGGCCCTGAAAAGTAGAATTGTTTTCACCTGTGGTGGGTGGAACTGTTTGCAGAGTGGACCGCAGCAGGAAGCTTGTCAAGGCACTGGTACCAGACTGTAGGGTGATTATGCGATGTGGAAAGTATGTGCCTATAATGTCTTAATTATGGCTCCCTACTTGTTTGGTCCTGCAGGGATCAGGGATGGGTTACGGGTAAACGTGACCCAGATCAATGAAGGATGGAAGAGGTGGGCCAGCAGAAGTGAGGTGTGTCTTACGCTGTCAGGCCAAACTAGAGACGGATTCACAAATGTGAGACCCAAAGGAGCCCTCCAGTCTGGGGTCTCAGGGCAGGAGGGAACCCCCGACCCCAGGCTACTCCTTTGGCTAACTTTCTGCTTTTGTGTAAATCCTGCAGAGAGAACATGTCAAAGTATTCCATTCATTCTTTTTAAAAGATTTTATTTATTCATGAGAAAGAGAAAAAGAGTGCATGAGCAGGAGCGGGAACAGGCAGAGGAAGAAGCAGGCTCCCCACTGAGTAGGGAGCCCAACGTGGGTCTCGATCCCAGGACCCTGGGATCACGACCTGAGCTGAAGGCAGACCCCTAACCGTTTGGGCCACCCAGGCACCCCTCCATTCTTTTATGCTTTACCAAGCACCTACCATTTATACTTTATTGAGCATAAGGTATAATCTTAAACATCTTCAATAATGGCCACCATTTAATGAGCACCTTCTAGGCACCAGGCACTGTGCTAAGTTAAAGTAGGTTGTGTAATTCACTGTTAAAAGAGAAATTGAGGCTCAAAAAGGTTAAGTAGCTTACCCATGATTACTTAGCCAGCAAATGGCAGGCCTGGGGTTGAGACCGAAGTCTTTTGGACACCAGAGTCCACCTTTTCTGCATCACAGTATACCACCTTCCTCTTAAATCTTCTAAGGATTGCAGCGGACACTTAGAAGTTAATGGAGGGTGGAGGGAGAAAGAAGGTAGGGAGGGAAGGCATCAGGAAGGTGTTAACACCAAGTAGAGGAGGTTGGGGAAGCACACTGAGAACACTGTTGTACCATGTATTGGGAATGTTTCTTCTTTCCTATTTTGCACTTCATGCTTAAGAAAGAGCACTTACCTGGCACTAGAAAGGAGTTGGGTTTTTGTTTAATTCTTAGTAAGACTTGATCTCGGCAGTCTTCATGGGAATGATTCAGCTCTCCGTTCTGATAAATGATTGAGCTCTGGCTTGGTGGGCAGGTCTTCCCTGTCCTCTAGACAGATGAAATGGCATAGTTCCCATGGGGTAGAGTAATTCTCTGTTGCAGCCCTAGAGTCGGGTGCTTCTGAAAGGCCATGTCCCTGGGTTCATTTATCGCAATGCTCCAGAAGACTGGGTTGGAGGCGACGTCCCTGTTCTGTGATTTAGGAGTCCTCTCTGCTTCCCAGAAGATCCCAGGGGCGCCCAACTGGAAATGGATTTGTGGGTGGTCCAGCTGAGGCTGAATGAAAGGAGACGCCTGGGTTCTATTTCTACCTGTTCAGATTCAACTACATTTATGGGAGGCTTGACACCTGCCAAGGACCCTGATGCTTTCCCATGTTATTTCATTTTACCCCCACAGTCCTCTAGGAGGCAGGGATATTTTTCACATGTTAGGAATGGGGGGAGCAGGGGATGGCCTCCAAGAGATGAAGCATCCCACTCATAGTCACAGGCACCCTTGACACGGTAAAACCAAAAGCTTTGACCCTCCCATCTGCAGTTTTTCCTTCTCATAGACTGAGAAACCCATGAAGCCATCTGTACCAACATTTACATTTCCCTTAGATGGGGATTCTGAGCAGCTGCTTCTAACACCTAGCCCCCTCCCCCCAGATCAAGTCATAGGTGAGCAAAATAAAAGGAGTCCTATTCTGTGAGCTCAATGGACAACGGAAATCACAAATGAAGTTCAAGAATAAAGCAATCTATAAGGTTAGGGAGCCAGCACACCCCTAACAGGGGCACATTTGAAGGGTTCCAGTCAGTCCCCCTTCTCTCCTCCTCAGGCTCCTTCTAGCCCTGAGAGGACTCTCGCTTGCATGCCTTTGGGATGCCCAAGTGTGCCTATCTGGGCTCTGTGCACATCCCTACTCAAATCGCCACCAGGAAAAAGCCCACCAGGTCCTGGAAGTGAGCTAAGGCTAAGGTTGCCAGAAAACCTACAGGATTCCCAGTTAAATTTTAATTTCAGATAAATAATGAATTATTTTTTAGCATTAAATGTGTTCTAAATATTTCATTGGACATGTTTATACTAAAATTATTTTACTGCTTATCTGAAATTCAAATTTAACTGGGCATCCTGTATTTTTATTTGATAAATCTGGCAACCCTAGCTGGAGCCCTGTGGTCAGAGAGTCCAGGAGCCTGGGTATCCAGAGTAGAATCTAAAATGGAAGGGGGCCAGGTAAGGGGGAAGGTGGGTCCTGGGTAGGCAGAGCCTCCTGGCCCCCCAGACTCCTTACCTCCTGGGGAGAATTTAATCCCTGTGACTGTAATTTGGGGCTGCAGACTCCTTACTTCTAAAGCTCTGGGCCCAAGACTGGGGCCCCTCTTGCCCAGGTCTAAGAGCAGTTACTGGTAGCAGGAGGCTTGGATTAGGGACACAGAACAGTAACCGAGCTTGAACTTTGGAACAAAGAGACTTGGGCTCCACCCTGGGCCTTGGTCACAGTCTCTTAAACTCTCTGAGCCCCAGTGATCTGAACTGTGTGTAAAATGGAAGCTTGCTTGGATTAATATTCGTAAGAAACCTAGCCCCATGTTCAACATACGGTAGGTCTCAATACTAGCAGCTTTCACTCTCACCTGAAAAGAGCAATCTAGGAAAATGCTTTGAGTTTTCTGCCTTTTTTTTTTTTTTTTGCCATTGAGTTGATTTGCCTCAGCTGAGCTGGGGAAAGGGGTTTCTCTTGCCCATTCCTGGGTTGGGAAAGGGTCACTCTGTTCAGTAGTAGCTGCCAGTGAAGCTTAGGGAGAGAGACTGGGGCTTGAGTATCTCAGGAGAGGTGAGGATTTGAACTCTTACCTCCACGAAATCCATATCCCTTTCTCTCCCTTGCCCCTTCTCTCCCTCAACTGTTGTTCATTCCTGTCCCTGGGGCCTAATGGGAGGGTGAGGCCCCATCTTCTTCAAGGAAGTAGGGAAGGAGAGGGAGCAGAGTGGCCACTTTCCCTGGCCTGAGATGCTATGATGTACTTACTTGCTTAATACATCATACCTTGCTCTTCCATCTTGGAAGAAGTCTGCCTTGGATGAGAATTTAATCCCTGTGATTTGTAACTCAGAGCTGCACACAAAGGGGGCCCAACAAGCTCACCCCAAGGCAAAGTGATGAGTGTTGGAGGAAAGATGTAAATGAACTTGGAACTTCATGAAAGCGAAGAATCCTCTGGATTTCAGTTTCACTGCTAACCACCACTCAGGGCATCTTTCTGCATGAAAGTCAAGAGGGAGAAGTAGAGTGGAGGGGGGTTGAGGGTCAACTGGCTCAGAGCCAAACTGAGCCACTTCCTTTTTAATTCAGGAAATGTAATGGGAATAGAATTATCTTGAACTCTAAGACAATCAGGTTCATTTCTTTCACAGATTATAGCAGGGTTTGAAATGACTAAGGACGGAAACAACCGTGGAGTTGTCTCCCAAGTCCAGTCTCTGCCCCGAAAGCCCACTGCATTGGTGGCCTTTCTGCCCATATACATGTAAGTCAAGGCATAGATTCATGACTTTTACCTTCTCCAAAAGTGGAGCCTTCTCTTCCCTCCTCCTCCCTTCACATCCACCCTCCTCCTAGAAGGGATTCTTCACCTTTAAGTTACAATAAGAAATGATATGGAAAAAAAAATGTAGATCCCTAAGCCAAGAAAAACCATGTGTCTCCAGACTTCACCACTACCTTTAGAGACATCCAAACATTTTGCTCACCTGGTGGTAATGCTGAGGTTTTCATTCACCTATTCATGTTAGAATCTAAGACATGACCTTTAGAGGAATACACAACTTTTCCACTTGAATGAGTTCGGAAATCATAAGCACTATACAAATTACCAGCTCAATTTATCAAATGTTTGTTGAGGGTCTGCTAGGGAAGTGGGTAGCCTAATGATTAAGAGCATGGGCTCTGACCTCAGCACCCGTGACTTCATCTGGACTCCACCACCTACTAGTTGTATGACCTTGAAGTTATTTTTATCCCTTTGAGCCTAGCTCCTTTGTAACCTGAACTGAGAGTACTACTTCATTGTGTTGTTGTAAGAATTAATTGAAATAATATAAGGCAAGTATCCATAGTGCCTGGCACAAAGTAATTGTTCAATAAGCTGGTCAGGGCCTACAAAGATGATCACATGGTCTCTGTCCTCAAAGTCTTTGTCTCTGGGCTTACCACCTTGAGTAAGAATAAAAGCTGGAAATTGACATCTGTCTTGGGAGTAGGGTACACCACCATATTTGGGGGGCATATCAAGGTTCTCTAAACAAACAACACCAACAGGATATATATATAGATATATATATAGATATATAGGAGATTGATTATGAGGGATTGGCTCATGTCATGTAATCATGAGGGCTGAGAAGTCCCACCATCTGCCATCCATAAGCTGGAGGCCCAGCAGGACCAGTGGTGTAATTCCAGCCCTAACCTGAAGGCCTGAGAATCAGGGTAGCTGATGAGAGGAGTCCTGATCAAAGTCCTAGGGCCCAAGAACCCAACCCATGGGAGCCAATGGTAGAAGATCCAGTCTAAGGTACAAAAAGACCCGGGATCACTGATGACCGAAGGCAGGAGATGATGGATGTCCCAGCTCAAGCACAGAGCAAATTCACCCTTCTGCCTTTTTGTCCTCCTCGGGTGCATTGGATGATGCCTGCCCCCACTGATGAGATCAATCTTTACCCAGCCTACCAATGAAACCCTGTCACAGACATCCCCAGAAAATGTTTTACCGGCTCTCTGGGTGTAACTTCACCCAGTAGTTAACACATAAAATTAACAGTCACATGGGGCCATAAGCCACTAAACCCAGTGTAGAGATGGGTGGAGGGGAGCTGGAGGAGAATGGGGTAACCGAGCCAAGCCTTGAACGCTTATTAGCCTGGATTTGGCAGCCAGAAGGAACAAGAATAGCAGAGGCAAGACCGAGTGTTATGGCTTCTTAAAAACATGGTCACTACACTTATTGCTGTCTTTTCTCCTTTCTACCGATACCAGATCCCCTCCAAATTGAATCTAGTTGCTACTACTCCTAAAGCTCACCTCTTCATTCTCCTATAAAGTCTAATCTAAATTCTAATGACCTACCAGCCTCTTTCACCAAACACAGCTTCTGCCTTGAGCACCCTATCCCCTCCCCCATTCTACGGACTGAAGCACCCCAACCCAGAAGGTTCCAGCTAGCAGCCCAACTGCAGATTTGCCTTTCTTTGTCCTCCCTCCCCACAGCCTGCAACATGGGCTTGGCTAAAATGCTTCTTTGCCTCACTTTCCCTATCCATAAAATAGAAGCACGTGCTCTCCATTTAGATAAAAAGGAGACTCGTCGGCTATTTGTAGCCCTCGAAATCTTGAGAAATGGGGCTGAAGAAACACTACTTACAAATAAGCAGCGAGGGGCAGCTGGGTGGCTCAGTTGGTTAAGCATTTGACTCTTGATTTCAGCTCAGATCATGATCTCAGGTTCGTGAGCTTGAGCCCTGTGTCGGGCTCAGCACTGGGCATGGAGCCTGCTTGAGATTCTCTCTCCCTCTCCCTCTGCTTCTCCACCCCCGTTCATGCACACACACTCTCTCTCTCTCGTGCTCTCTCTCTCAAAATAATAAAAAAATAGGCAGCAAAAGAGGAAGGGCATCTGACTCAATACTTCGCTGGGTTAGTAGGCTGGTTTGATCACATCCAAGGTTGAATGATTGTTATCAATCAACTAGAAGTGCGGAAATCCAGAGCTTGGACTCCAGCAAGATAAAGCTGCTGCATATGTTCAGAATTACCCTCCAAGTCAACTAACTGCGGCTGGTCCAGCGGGAGAAGCCAGCTGTCCTGCAATAGGGCCTCGACCTCTACTGCTGTGCAGGGAGGGGAGGGGAGGGGGCCGGGGAGAGAGGTGCCTGGGAATTCGGGTGCAAGGGTGGATGTGTTGGTTTTCCTCGTCTCACCAGTCCTGACTCTCGGATGCAACAACCTGACAAGGGAAAGAACCACCCCCGCCCACCCCCAAAGGGCTGCAGTGAAATATCCTGATGCTAATTAAAAACAGAAGTTAGAAAGTGGAAGTAAACATTGCTCAATGAATGGCTTTGTCATTTGCCAAAACCTTACTTCTTAGCGGCCTTCATTTAATTAGTCTTTCACTATTGATCCGCTGTCAACTAAGCAGTATATGCAGACCGCATCTCTTAACTCCAGCCGGTTCTTCAAGCCTTGGAAAGATGGGAGGGAGGGGCTTAGAACAAATCTACAAGCCAATTGCAAAATGAAAAGTTTCATTTCCCGTGCATAAGGTGCCAAGACTTTTCTTCAATAACCCAGCAGTGTTGTAGTTCTCAGCTGGGGGAATTTCAAATTAGCAGCAGCTTCCGTGGTTTCTTACGGACCTCCTTGGTTAGACAAAGGGACTCCGCTCCCACCCCTATATTGTTTTTACTTCTCCTATTGCTAAGCTTGCACTTACATCCTTTTTACTTTCTCTTTGCACAGTTTTTAAAAACTATAAATTAGCACCTTCATTCCCTTATGGCTGACATCTGCATTTCAAGTGAGAATGCATTAAAATCCCCTTTTCATTAGGCTGTCATAATCGGAAAAGTACATAAGCAGAATGCTGATGTACTGGCTTCCTTTTTCTGTGATTATATTTATGAAATACTTGATACAGACAATGAGGTACTACTTACTAATTTTTATAGCATACTAAGTAGTACATGATACTGTCTGTGGACACATACATATACGAGTAATAAAAATATTTAAACATGGGGCTCCTGGGTGGCTTAGTCAGTTAAGCATCTGCCTTCAGCTCAGGTCATGATCCCAGGGTCCTGGGATCGAGCCCCACGTCAGGCTCCCTGCTCCGCAGGGAGTCTGCTTCTCCCTCTTCCTCTGTCTCTTCCCTGCTCCTCTCTCAATCTCTCTCTCTCTCTCTCTCTCTCTCTCTCTCAAATAAATATCTAAAAAAAAAAATACTTAAACATACTTGGGAATGATAAACATCTCCTGTTAAGTGAGGAGACTTTTGACCTAAGATAATTTTACTAGCCAACTTGTAAACCTGTTTACACACACACACACACACACACACACACACACACACACACACACACCCTCCGCGGGCACACCCATTCTCTGTTTTGTTCTCTATATGACCAAGGAATTCTGGAATTTTACTAGCCTAGAGCATGTCTTAGAAGACTTAGTTTTTCCTTTAAAAGAAAAGGGAGGCAGAGGAAATGAGTTTGTTGGTGGCAGGGATGGTTAATGGCCGCAGATTGGGGGCGGGGGTAACTGCTTTCCAGGAACTCCCCTCAGCCTCATTTAGAGGCTCAAACTTGGCTTGAGGCCAGCGTGGCCCTCAAGGCTCTTGAGGTGTCCCCTTTTGGAGATTATTTCTTAGGTTTCTTTAGTTTTTTTATTGGTGGATGGGAGGAGTAAGGACCAGGGAAGGGGAAGAAGGAGGACCAAGCTGGGATTTCTAAATTCAAGCAGGACGTCCTGTGCCCTCCCAGCCCATGAACGTGCACTCACATGGGCCCGGCAGCCCACGCAGGAGGGTTTACGTTAACTCGGGGAGTCTGGACAGCTTGGAACGGATTCCTTTAAGAGGCTCCAAGCCTCCAAGGAGCACCCCTGACTCTAGCAGTCCAGTCAAGTTCGTTTCACAGAACAGTGAACTCCGGGGCGAAAAGAAAAAAGCATCCGGTTAAAACATGTACCTTTGAACAGCAATGGGCCAGACTCCAAAATGAATCTTTATGAGCTTCCAAGGAGACAATGGAGGGAAGTGGGAACAAGTGAAGAATCAGATGAGGATTTCAGCATTGGAAACAGCAGAAAGGCGGGAGCAGCATCCGTAAAGGGCGCCCTTTAAGCCAGCAGTAAGGGATAAAGGAGGCCAGATGGCCCTCACCCCCCGGCCAGCCAGAGGACCCGTCCCGCCCTGCGCACTGCCCTCCTGAGAAATGCAGGCGGGCAGCCCTCAGACCCTGCCAGGCTGAAGCCCTGCCTTGAGTGGCGACTCAGAGTGGGCACCAGCCCTGAACATCCTTGAAATTCTGCTTGGGTTCCCAATGAAAAATTGTTCTGCCTTCAAAGCCAAATGGAAGTTTGGTAGAAGCATGTGCTTTCCCCTTAGGTTCAAAAGAGAAATTAATATCCCCACCGTCTTGCTGTGCATTTGTGTTTTCCTTTTTCAAGTGGAAACGAGAAATGAAGGAGGCATTCTATAAAAACAAAAGGTATTACAGAATAACTGTATCGTTTCTTCATAGGAGCAAGTCCCTATTTTTTTTTTTTTTTTTAAAACAAGTGCGATTTACTCCGAAGTCCATCAAACCTAGCACAGGTTTACCTCTGGAATTAAAAAAAAAAAAAAAAAAATCCTCTATTTTTGATAGGGTGTCATCCTGATTATTTACCCCCATTCCATTTTAAAACATGAGCAGTGTTAATGGTCGCAAGGCAAACATCTGAAATGATATCCATGTGCGTTGGCAGGAGTTAGCACCGGCCACAGAGGTTACAGGGAAATCCCATCCTTGGCCATTTATTCCTATCGAGCTTTTAATTTTGCCAGGAGAGTATTTTTATAAGAGGAAAGATTGAAAAAAGTTACTGAACTGCAATCCTGTATTAGGCCCTAGTGACACAAAAATGGATGGAGAAAGATCTCGTGGTCCATGGTTCCTGCCCCCAAGGAGCTCCTACCTAATGAGGGAAGTAAGGAAGGTGGAGAGAGGCAGGAGGATGGACGTTACTATCGAGCTGGGTTATCAAGTTGTGCGGAGTATACCTGAGGAGCAATGGTTTCTGGAGGACTATAAATGTTTCCGGGGAAACTACACCTAGATGATACTCTGGTGAAACAAGAAAGGGAAGGGAAGCCCAGAGACCGGAACAAAGGCCAAGAGGAGTAGAAGTGTGAGATTCTCTGGGGGCAGGCAGGAGCCCAATTTGGCCAGAGGGTGGAGACTGGGAGGGGCGAGGAATGGCTGAAGACCAGCTGGGAATGTGGGTCTAGAGCTACATAGCAGTTTGTCAGAGGCTTGGATTGCTGTGCTAAGCAAGGTGGACTCCCAAGTTAGAGGGAGGGGAATAATCAATGGAGAAAGAATACCCCGGTCTTCATGGGTTGTGTTGGAAGGTGAAGAAGATCAAGATTTTCCAGTAAGGAGCACTTGAACTATGGCAGAGCTGGGGTGAACAAAAACAGGGAGAGATGAAGTCCGTTTGGATTTGGAGAGTAGGAGGTGAGCTTGAGAGCAAAGTTCCTAACCAGGTGCTTGGCTAAAATAGGAAATAATAGTTCACATCTACTGTGTGCCGTTATGTGCCAGATCCACACTCACCATTCTAACTTAATTCTCACTACAACCCTCTAAGGGAGGCACTACTGTTATACCCACTTCACAGAGGAGGAAAAGGAGGCAAAGAGAGCTTTGGTAACTATCCTAAGGTCACAGATGAGTAAATGAGGAAGCCAGGATTCAAAGTTTGTAGTGAGTGTCCAGGGAGACCAGACATTATACTGCCCACAAAGAAGGAGATGGGGCATTTAAGGGAAAGAAGTTAGATCACGTGTATACGTAGTTTTGAGATGGCAGCAGGATACCAAGACAGACGGCCAATTAAGAGTTGGAAAAATAGGGTTGGCACTTGGAGATTCATTCCTTCAACAAATATTTCTTTAGCACTTACTATGGATGTACCTGGTCCTGTGTCAGAGACGGAGTTACGACATCACCAAAATGTTTATTGAACACCCACAAAGCAAAGTGTGCGTGTATCAAATTTTAGTAAAGCAAATCATTTTCATCGCACGGCTCAACACATGCCCTTTAAAATCATCTGGAGATAGCTCCTTCTATAAAACAAATTATTTACCCCTTAAGTACCTGTTTTTGCAATTTTGGAATTATACTGGCTTTCCTTAAAGCAAAACACCCTATAAATGTATAAAAATTCAGTCAGGAAGAAAGAGTTCATTTTTAACTTTATGAACGATTCAGCACGTGTTGGGCTCGGGAAATAATAAAATAAATACATCTCCGTCAGTTATGTTGATAGACTTTAACGGGAAGGCCACAGTAATGAAGGGATGCCTCTAAGCAAACAGAATGCAGATCCCCCTCAGGAAGAGAGGGAAGAAACTCAATCCTGAACTTCAAGAACACTGGCAGGGCAGGAACAGGGCCCATGTTTGTTTTGGCCCGTCCTGGCCCCTCAGCCTCGGTTGTACCATCTGCACAAGCACACCTCAGCTGTCCAGGCCCAGCAGGAGAGCCCTGGAGGGTTCCCAGCATTCAGACCAAACCCTTCTAGACCTGCCACTCCCCCGCAGTACAGCCTCTGAGCGAAATCTGCTCCAGCTCAGCCTGTAAAGGGGGAGGGGCAGGGGAGCAGCACCAGGATCCCTGTCTGTTTCCAGAGAACACAACTTTCTGGTACCATTTTTCTGCTCCAAATGACCATTATACAGTGTGCTGCATAATTATACAATGAGATTCCTTGCACAGAAAAACATCTGAGACCATTTATATCTTGAACTTAAATAGCATCTTCTGCTAAGTACTTCAACTGACTTTCAGCTATCCTCCCATTAAATCTCCGTAGATTTCAATATTGAAAATATTTTTCAGCAGTGGCCTGAAAATCCAGGCTTTTCCATGATTCCACACTCTAGCTGAGAGCCATTACGGACCGACTTGCCCACTTGGAGAATCGACAGATTGTTTTCCTTTAGAGCAAATCCCATGGCGGTATCATTCTCACTTTGGCCTTCCAGAACTTCATCAGCAGCTCTAAGATTGTACAGTCAGTCTGGCTTCTCCCGCCTCACTCCATACTTCAACTGTGTTCCAGTTAGGGGCTTTTCAGGTGACTGTCCACCAAAACCAAGAGGCCACGTAGGATAATGGGTAAGAGCACGGGATTGAAGCCAAACTCCCTTCCTGTGCAAATTTCCAATCTCTGTGAGCCGTAGCTTCTTCGTCTGTAAAATGGGAATAACAGTGCCTCCTAACATACCCATGAGCATCCAGTTATTACACACCAAGTGCTTAGATAGTGTAGGCCCCTGGGAAGCATTCAACAAATACCACTTGACCAGATCGACACACATATGAAGGGAAGAACCCCAGAAAATCTGGATTCTAGACCCAGATCTCACACCAACTAGGTGTGTGTTCTTGAGAAATTCAACCTCTCGGAGACCCCGGCTCAAGAATCAGAGCCAAAATGGATTGTTCCAAGCAGCTTCTTCTAGGGAGATGGCTGTGGCTGGGACCAGCGGTGATGCCGCGGACCCCTGTGGGAGTTTCCTCCGGGCCACAGTTCGGCTCCCTCCGGGCCACAGTTCGGCTCCCTCCGGGCCACAGTTCGGCTCTCGTAGCTCAAGACTGCTGCTTGCCTCAGGGCCCTAATAGGTATAGAAGAAAAATCCCAAAAAGGAAAGAGCGTTTCTCTGGCTCTGCCGCAAAGGGCTTCCCCCTCTTATCAGGGACAAATGAACTACCCAACCCCAGTCCTATGTACAACTATTTCTGGCATTTATTTTTCTGAGGTACCTATATGGCAGAGCTCCTAAAGAGCCTTTATAAACAATAAGGGATCCTCTAAACAGTCACTTCCTCCGGAGATCTGCCCATAGTTCTTGGGCAGATCTCCTGTTCTTCGTCTCTCTTCTTCTCCCCATAGAAGCTGTTCGATGTACAGCCACAGTCTGCCCAGGTGAGGGAGCATAGCAGACCGAGATCCCACAGTCCTGTGCTCAAGGTGAAGACAACAGGGTCATGGACCCTGGAGTCAGCCTGCCTGCCTAGGAGTCCTACAAGCTGTGTGACCTTGGGCAAGTTGCTTAACTTCTGAGCCTCCGTTTTCTCAGGGCATAAATAGATGAATAATAAAGGATCTACCTAACCTGGTAGCCTCAAAGATCGAATGAAATAGTGCATGTCAACTGGCCCAAAGTGAGTGCTCAATAAACATTAGCTAGGATTATAATTGTTGCTTGGCCATTTTATAGCCATGAACTGTGAGCACGTTCCCTAAAATCCCTGAGCCTCCATTTCCTCCTCATCTGTAATCTGGGGGACAAGAGACACCTTCCAGGTTTATCATAAAGGTTAAATGAGATGATCCATCTGAAGTGTCTTTACTACTAGTAGGCACCGAGAAAATAGCTGCCATTATCCTAGAAGCATGATAATTAAATCTAATAGGCAGTAAGGAAAGGGTGGTTACAGCACCTGAGCGGACTCCCAATGCCAAACTCTTGGAATCAGGAAATAGGCCTTACACAGATCTAGGCCTATCTATATAGATTCCTGCACCCCTCCCCCCCACTCAGCTCTACATTTAAATGAAAGAAAATGTGTATTACAGAATTTCCTTAGGGACTCAAACGAAAACCAAGAAAAGTTACATCCACAAGTGGTTTGGGGTGAAGGCCCATTTCCCAGTTTTGATCAATGATGTGCACACTTCAGGAAGGATTTCAAGCCAGATCAGTTAGGGTTATCCCAGCCCTATCATGCGCAGCATCTTACTTAGTTCTCAGAATAACCCTATCCTGTAGCCAGAGAAATGATCACTAACCCCATTTTGCAGGTGAGAAAAGTGGGAACTGGAAAAATCCTTCTGCTCTGGCTAGGGAGGGGCGGAATCAGAATTAGAACACAGGTAGCCCAGGGCACCTGGATGGCTCAGTCGGTGGAGCCTCCAGCTCTTGGTTTTGGCTCAGGTCATGATCTCAGGGTCGTGAGCTTGTGATCGACCTCGAGCTCCTCCCTCGGTAGAGAGTCCGCTTGAGATCCTCCCTCCCTCCCCCTCCCCATTTGCTCCTCCCCCGCTCTTTCTCTCTCTCTCTCTCTCTCAATCAATAAATGAATAAAATATTAACACAGGTAGCCTGGCCCACGGCTCTGTAAGCCATCTGCTCAAATGTTTAGTGGTTGACCTTTTGGACCACAGGTGACAAGCTCCCACCTGGTGCCCCTAGCAGACAGCACCGATCAATAGTAGCTCTTTTCTAATGAACCCCAGAATCTTTTCAGCACAGCCCTTTGGGACCCATCACCACTGGATCAAATCTGTCAGGTCAGGAGAAACTTTTCCATCACCCAGGCACAAAATCTTAAAGAATGAAAACTCCAATCCCTCCAGCAGGGACCCGTCAGGTCATAGAAACGGTGTATGCACACACATCTCACGTGAGTGTGCTGAACACACAAGCATAGGTCTTGGATGAAGGAGAAGCCAAGTCACCTTTAGCTCAATGTCTTCCTATGGTGAAGTGCTAGTTCAACACTGCCCTATCTTCATATTTTAAAAAACCTTAAATCTGGGCATACATGTAAAATCTCCCAACTCTTCAATACTAGGCAGCCCAAATAAAATGCACGTCTGGGTCATGCACAGCTCGGAGGCCATCAGTTTGCAACTTCTGACATAAATCAAGTCTTGTGATCCTTGCCTTTCTCTAAATTCTGAGCATCCGTTCAAGCTCCGTGCCCTGATTCCTGGAAGCTCAGCTCTCACCTCGATTAATGAGATCACTAAGATGCATCTGGAAGAGCTGCTCAAAATATGCAAGGCACCAGCTGGCTCCGGTGTTTGCCTCCTCCAGACAGAGGGGTCGGGGTTAGTTTCTGCCAGGCTTAGCCCACAGGGAAGGAAAAAGAGTGGAAAAGGAAAGAGCCCTCTTCTATAACATGGCGAGGAAAGCCGGGGAGAGAGGCACAACCAACCTTTGGGAAAATCTTGAAGGTTACATTTTGAGAATTTCCTCTCCACTTTCCTCTCTTCCCAAACCTCTGCTACTCTTCAGTATTTCCTCCCAACAAGGTTTCCTGGATTTCCACCCTTATCCCTTTTTCAGCATCCCTTCCAGAAGGACATGAGTCCAGTAAACTCTGTTGTGAGTTTCCTCCCTCCCTCTCCAATCTGTTTCAGCAAGGAAAATAGGTTAATGTAAACAAGGAGAAATTGATCAAAATGTTAGCTGAGGCTTTCTCCAACAGAAAGCTATTACAATTTATATTCATTAAACACTTGCATATTTGCCAACTCTATGGTCATTAACAATCAGCATTGTTATAATAGGGAGGAAAGTTATTTTTCACAAAGAAAATATTAAGGAAAAGTATCAAGAATTTAACTTTACTACATTATACTACATTATTATAATCACAACTGTAAGATTTATCAGTTAAGATACCTTGGGCCACAGCAAAAAAAATTTTTTTTTTTTAAGAGGTTGGGGCGGGGCAGAGAAAGAATCTTAAGCTGCGTGTGGAGCCCGATGCTGGGCTCGATCCCACAACACTGAGATCAGGACCTGAGCCAAACTCAAGAGTCAGACGCTTAACCAACTGAGCCACCCAGGTGCCCCTAGGGCGATAGCAATTTTTAAAATCTTCTCAGACTGACAAGAAAAAAAAAAAAACTTTATTTTTTTTTTAAATAAACGTCTAGAGGTGGGATGGCTCCAGAGATGGTTCCAGCTCAGTGATTCTCAAAGGGTTCTTGCTGTCTTCCCTCTGCCACCCACAGTGTATCAGTTGTGCTAGAAGGCAGCTTCCCACATAGACTCAAGATGCTGCTGTGGTCCCAGGCATCCCAGCCGTGCACCACTTTGCCCAGAGGTAGAGTGGTGTTCTGTTCTCTCAGTCGCCTGGGAGCAAGGACATCTTTCCCAGAAGCCCCCAGCTGACTTTGCCACATGCTTCACTGACCAGGACTTCGATCAGCTGGCCGTTCTTAGATCAGTCATTGGCAAAGAGAAGGACATTGCCATAAATAGCTTAGGCAAATTATTTCTGATGGAACAGATATTGGGAAGCCAGCCACAAGGACTACAAGATACTGTGTTCACACTATAAATAAAAGTAGACTGCTAAGGGGGCGCCTGGGTGGCTCAGTCGTGCCTTTGGCTGAGGTCATGATCCCAGGGTCCTGGGATCGAGTCCTGCATCGGGCTCCTTGCTCAGTGGGGAGCCTGCTTCTCCCTCTCCCCCCACCCTTTCCCCCGCTCGTGCACACTCCATCTCTCAAATCTTAAAAACTGCTATGAACAATAAGATCATTTTAAAAGTCATTTTAAAGAGCTCAAAGTCTACAAACAAGACAATATTCAGTCAAAAGCGTGAGTCGGGAAATGCATGTGGGTTGTAATTCTAATATCACTTTACATTTATGTAGTAATTAATAGTTTGTACTTTTCTCACCAGTTTCTCCATTGGGGTGTCCTACCTCTAGGGATAGCACTGCAACCATTATTCCATCTTCCAGAAAAGCAAGCGGTTGATCATTTTGTCTCTTGTCAAATGACTAGCCAGACATTGAGTGGGGACATGGTGACCGGGCTTTTGACTGCTAGTTCACATATCCTTCTAATACACCGTATCCCTCTCTCCAGAAAAATGCCTAACGGGGGCACAGCACCTGCTTCCCACAAGTACACTCATCTATAACCTCATTTCCTTCTCAGAACAACACTGTGAGACCTCCAGCAAAGGTGGAATTACCTTTTTTTTTTTGTTTTTAAACAGATACAGGATATTGAGGACCAAGCAGGCTGATAGTGCCAAAAAAAAAAAAACAAAACGAAACAAAAAGAAAACAAACTCAGGTTTGGGTGAGTTAAACCAATTTTCATTTGTTTCATTTTTTACTACCAGATGGTAGGTTTTTTTTTTTCCTTTTTCCATATCCCTAGCTGTCTCTCAGTACCTGGTCCTAAATTGGCAAGGATGCCTCCCAAATATGAGACCCCATTCCAACTGTTGACACCCTAGAGCCCCTTCCGGCTCCAGGCTCCATTGGCCTTCTGTTGCGCCTGACTCAGCATGAGCCCCCCGTGAGCTCCTGGAGCTTTCCCTTCATGGTCGCCTCAAGGCTCTCTGACCTTCCAATGGGATCATCAGCTAATCTTACCAACAAATCGGCTGAGGAAAGACTCCAGCTTCCTGGCCTTCTAGGGAAGAACAGCAGCATTCTAGAGAAAAGGCACCCACTTTGGTAGTCTATCCCAAGGCAGTCATCCCTCCAGTGAGCACTTTAGGGTAGGGTAGAGGGAAGTCTTGCCCCTTGGAGTTGAGGTGGGAGCCATCACTCCTGTCATGGTCCTAGAGGCCGGCAAAGGGAATAGTGTGAGACAGCCGGAAAGAGCCTTGACCTGAGCGTAGGCATGCCTACTCTACGATCCGAGTACCTAAGGTCCCATTTGCAAAAATAGATTAACTCCAGCTCAGCCCACTTGGAAGAGTCTTTATAAAATGTTATCAAACCATTTGTGAATAAGATTGGGGTCCAATAGATGTGTAGTTATTCAATTTCATCGCTGCCTCTGAGTGGATGCCTTTTAATTGGGCATTACTCTGACATTGGTTGCTTACGCTGTCTCCCTTCTGAGTGTAACAGGAAGACAAAAGCAGAAAGATGGGTTCCCACTGCTATTTATCCCAGTCTAAGGTTCTGGGGTAGGGCCCTTCACCCTGGCTCTATGTCAGAATCAGCTGGGGAGATGCTGGCTCGTCTAACAGTCTGGACTCTATTCCGAGCCAATTAAGAGGTGGGCTCCAGGCATCTGCACTCTCAATTGCTCCTCAGGTGATTCTCTGAGCAGCCAGGGTTGAGAACCACTGCACTGGGGTGATCCGGTAGCAGAGAGATGAATTGGAGTCTTTTTTCCTTCAATCACGCAACCACACTTGAGGGACGGAGTGACAATGGTCCATTCACAAGGGGTCAGAACATCCTTGGTCCTCCTACTCGGCAAGTGGGTCAGCGCAGCCAATGCTATGTCATGACCCATTCTGGGCACTGCAATTCTCAGAACTACTGGAAGTTTCCTATCAAAGGCCATAAAATGTGACTTGCGCTTGAAGAAGGGAGGCTGGTGAGGGAGCAGCGTGTAGGAGAGAGGGAATATGAGGTTGAAAGAGCTAAAAGCAAAAAAAAAAAGAGACAAAGGCAGGCAGGGGGGTGGGGCACAGAGAAGCAGCGGCAGAAAATAAAACTGCTGATAGTGGCTTTCAAAATGCAGACCTGCTTTCAAACCATATGGCGGAGACATTAGCTTGCCTGTAATTACTACAACATTCTCCACTGCAGAATGACTTTCATTAAAACCCACGGATTGAGGCACTTGGAATTTGTGAATAATTTTGCTTTGAGCTCTGGCTCTATTATGCTTCTGTTTGGAGTCGATATTTTTTAAGGAGAGAGATTCCACTTGTTCATCAAGCAACTATTTTGGAAATAATGCCATCAAAATCAATGTAATGAGCATTTATCTAGCACCATTGTGTGCCAGGCTCTGTCCTAAGAGCTGGAGGGTGGGAGGAGACGAAGAGTGTTGACCCCATCCCTTGGCCACATCCATTTGACAAATATATTCATGTCAGCATGTCAGGCCCCCTGCAAGGTGCGAAGGAGGTGGGGTATCCCTAGAAGATGATACAGACGATGACTTGAAGGGTCACATGGGCATAACCCCTCAGACATCCATTAGTCTGTTTCAGGTGGTGAATGGAGGAGAATGGCAAATGCATTCATCCTCGACTCCAGGGGCCCCTGGGCTAAGTCGATAGTGACCTCCAGCCAGTGAGCCATGAAACAGGCAGAAATGGCAACTTTTGGTCTCATGATGCAGTGAGGTTCTAAGCAGGCTCCTGGATGGGGGGGCCAGGGAGGGACTATTACTGTCTCTCTGGAATGGAATGTGACCAAAAACTCCCAAGTTCAGGGTTTAGCACATCAAACCCTATTTCTCAGCCATTCACCACTTAGCCCAGAAATGACCAAGAGTTTCACTTTTCAGGTCCTCTCTGATCCATTGGTAATGACTGCCATGGGAGGGGGCATTAAAGAAGAGAGTTGCTGTCCCTCACTTAGCACAGTCTCTGTTCTTGTCGTCTATTGCTGTCCAACAAACCACTGCCAACACCAGTCCTTTAACCAGTGGCTTCAAATGGCAGTTCTTTATCTTTCTTATGAGTCTGCAATCTGGGAAGAGCTGGGAGGAGACCGTCTGATTCACATCTGATCTGCACAGCATCAGTGGGGCAGCTCATTTGAGCCTGGAGGATTCACTTTTAGGATGGCTCGCTCGCATGGCTGGCTGGGTGGTCCTGCCTCTGGGCGGGGAGCTCAGCTGGGGCTATCAGCCAGGAGCCTCATTTCCCTTCCATTGTGAGCCTTTGTAAGGGGCAACTTGGCTTTCCTCAGAGCATAGTAACTGGGTCCCAAGAGATGATGGCAAGTACAAGGCTCTTAAGACCTGGTCCTAGAAACTGATGCAAGGTCACTATTGTCATATCCTATTAATCTGCCATACTGTTCTTGTATTTCGGGAAGCAGGTTGAACTCAAACTTCAGTTGTTGGCTAACCTTATGATGAAAGAGTGAGGGAAAGGTCAAGACAGATGGCTTGGGAGGAAAAATGATTTAGAATGTGAGACTTACTGTTGCAGTCGACTCTGCTCTGCTGTGACCTACCTGCTAAGCCTCTGCTCTGGTACATTCTCAAGAACTTCAAAGGCTACACAGTGAAGGCCTAGAGTCCTGCCAAGCCTTTGCCATCATTCCAGGAAGTAGGGTGTCTGCTCCTGTACTTCATAACTTTCTCTCTCTCTCCCTTACCCACTGAGCCCTACAATTTCCCTAGTGTGTCTTCTGCCCAACCCCCACCTTTTGGCTTCTCTGCTCACCCAAGGTTTCTCATCACTTTTCCTACCCTTACAGACTCTGTTATCAGGCATTATAAATTCTGTGGTTTGGCGAATCCAACTTCCAGTCATTTATATATGCAGGGGAGAGACTAGGCTCCGATTTTCTAGAGCTGTGCATTCAGGGAGGGCTTTCTTTTTTTTTTTTTTTTTTAAGATTTTATTTATTTATTCATGACAGACAGAGAGAGGCAGAGGGAGAAGCAGGCTCCCAAGGAGCAGGGAGCCCGATACAGGACTCGATCCCAGGACTCTGGGACCATGACCTGAGCTGAAGGCAGACGCTTAACTACCTGAGCCACCCAGCCACCCATCAGGGAGGGCTTTCTGATGACCCTGTTGATGATTCCTCTACCTTACCCAGGCATAAAGGCAACCCTTGGTGTCAGTGAATTCCAAACAGGCTTGTGGCTCTTTTTATTTTTATTTGCTCCTGTCGTGCCCATTAAGCATGAAATGGCTCCCAAGGGAAGAAAGAAAAGAAATGGAAAAAATAAAACCCTAAGATACACACACACACACACACACACACACACACTTCCCTAAAGTGCACAAGTGTGTGTACAGCACTATTATTCTCTTTGCATCATAAAAATATTCTTCTATTTGCCTTCGGTTACCAAAAGCTTAATGATTTTATATTATCAGAGGATTCAGCACTTTCGGCTAGTATAAATTAGAGGCTCTATCAACCTGGATTTAAACTTGGTGTTGTGGGTTTTCTGAGACCTATTGTTTCAGCCTCTACCCAATACCTAGAAATTCTCCCAAGTCTCCTGGTCTGTCATGTACACGACCAGACTGATTTGATCCTAATTGCAATTAGTAATAAATACATAGTATAGATAAATTATTTTTTAAAAACTTTTTTTATTAATGTAATATTTGTTTCAGGGGTACAGGTCTGTGATTCATCTGTCTTAGACAATTCACAGCGCTCACCATAGCACATACCTCCCCAATGTCCATCACCCAGCCACCCCATCCCTCCCACCCCCCCATGACTCCAGCAGCCCTCAGTTTGTTTCCTGAGTTTAAGAGTCTCTTATGGTTTGTCTCTCTCTCTGGTTTCATCTTGTTTCATTTTTCCCTCCCTTTCCCTGTGATCCTCTGTCTTGTTTCTCAAAGTCCTCATATCGGTGAGATCATCTGATACTTATCTTTCTGATTGATTTATTTCGCTTAACATAATACCCTCTAGTTCCATCCACATCGTTGCAAATGGCAAGATTTCGGGTTTTTTATGGCTCCTTAATATTCCAGTGTGTGTGTGTGTGTGTGTGTGTGTGTGTGTGTGTGTGTGTGTATTATGTCTTTATCCATTCATCTATTGATGGACATCTAGGCTCTTTCCATAGTTTGGCTATTGTGGACGTTGCTGCTGTAAACATTGGGGTGCACGTGCCCCTTCGGAGCACTACATTTGTATCTTTGGGGTAAATACCCAGTAGTGCAATTGGTGGGTCATAAGGTAGCTCTATCTTCAACTTTTTGAGGAACCTCCATCCTGTTTTCCAGAGTGGCTGCAGCAGCTTGCATTCCCACCAACAGTATAGGAGGGTTCCCCTTTCTCCACATCCTCTCTGACATCTGTTGTTTCCTGACTTGTTAATTTTAAGGATGGCTAGATTTTTCAAAGCTCAGAAATTTATAAACAGACAAAAATAGAAGCAACACTCGCCTAATCTTTAGAAATGTTAAGCTCCTGAGATTAAAACCTACCTCGTTATAGTTGTTAGCCAAGCTGAAGAGTCTTGCATAGTTCTTTAGCTGGCTTACTCTACACCAGTGGTCCAAAGCCTTCCAAACATGCCAGATGCATTCATACAGCAGACAAGAAAAGCACTGCTGTTAGAATTAAGTTCCTGCTCAAACTAGCAGTGTGAACTTGGCCTCTGGGAGACGGCATGTACCTAAGTATGGAAAGAGAGCCAAATTTAAAACCAACTGAATGGAGTTTGAATCCCCACTCTGCCACTTACTGGCTTTTTTTTAACTTGACTGGTTCACTTAACATTTTCCACTGTCTTTCCCTCATCTGTAAAATGAGAGCCAAAGTGCTCACTTCATCAGTTTGTTACAATTTGAGTAAAATAATATACAAAAATAACCTGGCACATAACAAACTCTTAATGATGGTTGAGTCCCCCTGGGCCTCTTTTCCTAAAATGAGTAGGCCCAATGGATCTAGATCACCACAGAGAAATGGTGTCCATTATGACCCTGGCATGGGCCCTCAGTTCATAGTCTGGTTATGAGTAATTAAGGGGTACATCCAGAAAGATCCTCAAGAACTAACTTGGAAGAGCAGGTTGAGTACTGAGAATAAGTCCATTGTTTTTGTGCCTTAAAATTTTACATTATAATTTCTGTCTCCCCAATTCCCTCCCCTACCACACACACACACACACACACACACGCACACACGCACACACACACAATGTGGTAGGCACAATAATAGTCCCCCAAAGTTGTCCATGTCCTAATCCCAAGAACATATGGCTATGTTACCCTTACATGGCAAAAGGTACTTCGCAGAGGTGATTGATTTAAGGACCATGAGATGGGACAATTACCCTAGCTTATCTGGGTGGTCTCAACATAATCACAAGTGCCCTAGAAAGTGCAAGAAGAGTCAGAGTTAGAGGGACATGTGACCAATGAAGAATGGTCTGAGAGCTACAATGTCCCCCTTCCTCCATCTTCAAAGACCACAACATGAGCCAAGGAATGTGGGTGACCTCTAAGAACTGGGAAAGGTAAGAATGGATTTTCTCCTAGAACCTCTAGAAGGAATCACAACTCTGCAGACACCTTGATTTTAGCCCAATATGACCCCATTTTAGATTTCAGACCTCCAGAACTGTAAAATAGTTTTGTGTTCTAAGTCAATAAATTTGTGGTATCGTGATATTTTGATGTAACAGCAGTAGAAGACCAATACCTATGGATACTTACTATGACTAGTTTGACAAAGTAACCACCGAAGCCCCAGAGAAAATTCTAAGGATACTACTACTGTAGGAGGATGAAAATATCCTCAATCAAAAAATTTGTTTCAATGAAACTTTTAATATATCCACAATGCCCCCTCCCCAAGGTGGGGGGTGAGTGGGAATTGAAGAAAACCCCTGGATGCTCCCCAGCAGATCAGTGAGTCTTATGCCTACTGTTTGGGAAGTCACCAGAAACCGTACCTGGAACTTCATCTCAAGTAATTATAAAATCTTAGCGTCCCCATTCAAAAGAAAGCTTTCTCATTGAGAGAATTAAAGGGGAAATTGATAAATTTTTAAGGTTGGGAGTTGGGGAGGGGCATCTTCTATTACACTAGAGATCTTTGGCTTCTGGGTAGCTAAATACAATTAGATATCAATTCTCAGTTTCATTTTTTTAGAAACTTATAAGACAGGTCAGGATTAAAATACTATCATAATTGTATTTTCTTTTTGATGTAAAGTTTACTATTTTCTGTTGGTCTAGTAAAGCCTGGCCATTTGGGAAAACGCAGAAAACACCAAATCCTTTGAAAGCCCCATCAACAAAAGACAGCATTGTTCAGATTACATTTCCTCTAAACTGATAGGAAAAGGACAAATAACCATGTAGTACCATTATTCTCTGACCAAGCTTTCTCCCAGCTTACTCAATTTTCCTTACAGGGAAGTAAAACTGACCCTCCCAGAGAAGGGTCCCGCTGGGGTCAGACGCACATAGTTGAATTTTGGTTTTGGCTCTTCCTACCTGTGTAAATCAGCTCTTTCCAGCAGGCTCCATTTCCTCATCTGTGAATAAAGCCCCCTTGCCTTTTTGTGAGGGTCGGAGATAACTTATGTAAAGCATTTAGTACATTGCTTAATAAAGGAAAGTGGTCATTGCTGGATCAAAAGTAATTTTTCAGGAATTTGTCAACTGGGATCTTCCGGGATTCCTGATGGCTTTGCTGGCCACGGGTCCTGAGCCACTTGTAACTCTGCCGTCTACCAAAAAAGGACCTTTACCTCAGCACAGCCCAGAAATAGTCATCTAATCCCTAAAGCTGGAAACTGGCTGTCTTCCATTTATAAAGCCCTATCACAGGCATTCTCTTATTTCATATTTGGGCATCAGCCCATATAAAATGGAAACCACCAAGCTAGATTTGTTTAGAATCCACTACATGGGGTGCCTGGGTGGCTCAGTCGGATAAGCGTCTGCCTTTGGCTCAGGTCATGATCCCAGGGTCCTGGGATCAAGCCTCACATTGGGGTCCCTGCTCAGTGGGAAATCTGCTTTTCCCTCTGCCTCTCCCCCTGGCTTGTGCTCTCTTTCTCTCTCTCTCAAATAAAAATCTTAAAAAAAAAAAAAAAAAATCTACCATGTGGATGTTACACTCTGGCCTCCCCTTAATGGACTCCCTCCACTGGAATGTTCTCCCCATCCTCCTCCCGCTCCCTACTCCATTACACCCTCCTTGGTGTCCACGGTGGAGTTTGTACATTTCTCTACTGTCATGTGTCTCTCTACTCAACAGAGTTGGTTTTAATTTTTTTCTGATATTGAGAACAGAAACTATAACCTTTTTATCCTCTCCCCCGGTGCCTGGCAGAGTAGCCCTTAGTAGATGTCAATTAATGTTCACTGAGTGAATAAGTAAGAGTTGAGTAAATGGGTGGATAAATAGAAGGAGTAGTTTCATGGATTGCTTCCACTCAGTTGGAGTCTGCACTTCTGGTAACACTGGGTCCTCTCCATAACCCGAGACCCCACCCATTCTCCAGCTCATGAAGAATTCTAGAATTCACATGTAGTTTTCCTTCCTTCACTACTGATTCATTCTGAGGTTAACCTGGGGGGCCTACTAGCCAATGACAGTTTAAGACCTGGGTGGGGGAAACTGAGGTGAAGGATTCTTCATAGTTCAGCTCTCATGCTTTCTAGTGAGAAACTAGAACACTTCCAACATTCCAGAGACCTCCTTCAGGATGGGCTCCATGAACATGGCAGCCCTTAATCACCATGCCCTACATTTCTATGTGAAGGAATGATGCCCTCTGGAGCAGTGCGGAGTCCAGCCCTAGTTTTGCTCTATAACATGTGTCCCCTTATGAAGACTTTGGCAATGTTCCTTGCTGCCACTATGGCAAAGCCAATCCTGAATACTTCCATTGTTGTAGGGAGTAAACCTGCTCCTCTTCTCTCCTTGTGCCCTCCTGGATGTGCTCCTTCAAGACCCTGGACAATGAGGGCTCTGAGTAAACTTCAAATATGGCTGAGAGATACAGATCTCCTCTCTCGCCCGGGGCTCTTACTGGTCTCCTCCTTGCTCTGCACTTCTGGGCTGGTCAGGTGTCTGGAATGACTAACTTTTGACAAGAGAGACCCAGATACCACTTCCTCCTGCCAGTCTTACTTCTATCACTGTCAGCCCCGAGGGCCCCCAACTCCAGCAACACAAGGCAAACTGTCAGGGCCCAATAAATAATGCAAGAGACCTCGAGGAGTTGAGGTATAACAAAGGCAGTCAAGAGCAGGGGCACTGAAGTGACAATGGTGCCATTCAGATCCCTGCTCTGATGGAAGCTGAGCAACTGAATGGGGCAAGTCCCATAAACCACCCAGCCGTGGCTCCCACACCTGTAAAATAAGGATAATGAGATCTACTTCACGGGGTCATTGAGATAATTTAAATGTGTTCCTCCTCATTGAAAGGGCTTTTGAACAAAGCCTAAGCTCTGGATAATCAAGAATCATCGGCTATTATTTCTCAGATAATTCAGTTATCTCCTCCACAGTGGGCAGGACCAGCAAAACAATAAGTCAGGGCAGTCAGCGCTGGTTCACCTACTACAGAGGAAACATGTCCTGGCTCAAAGATTTGCCTGAAGACACCAAGTGAAGAATTTCTAAAACCAGTCTCTTCTTTGTGGAATGGTGGAGTGAGCAAACGTGAGTGGAAGTATGAGACACAATAGACCTCAAACCCTGTATCCGTCACTGACTAGCTTACCACTATGGAAATTCGGGTGAGAGGCAAGTTTCCATTTTGAATTCCTTCTCTGGAAGATGGAAGCCATCAGTAATCGCTATTTCACAGGCTCCTTGTAAAGATTAAATGAGATGATGTGGAAGATCATTTACCTGTGACAAAATGGAAGTGCTCGGTATTTGTTCTTCCCATCCCTAAAGTCTTCATTTCCTAGACGACCGAGGCTTAGAGAGGTTAGCAAGTCCCCTAAACTCTATAAACTGTCACTCCTGTAAAATAGAAAGGTTGGGCTCAATGGCCTCCCAGGGCCTATCAGTTCTAAAATATGTAAAAGTGTAAAATTATATATGTAAAATAGGTAAATATACCTATTTATATTTAATAGGTATATTAAATATAAATATACCTATTAAATAGTATATTTAATAGGTATATTTATATACCTATATAGGTATATATATAGGTATGTAAGGACACCCTCCTTGGTGACCTATGGAGTCACCATTGTTAGAGTATCTTCTTAATGAGAATGTGCCATTTTTTTTTTTGCCAGTCCAGCAGTGAGCATGGAGGTCTAGGACTCAGCCCATAACCCCAACCTTGGGTCCATCAGCACAGGGTTCTCACCACTTGAGGGTTATTTCCAGGCCAGCCAGAGAAGCGGCAGCCTGCAAATGTCCTGGGGCATGTCCCTGCTCTCGTAGCAGGCTCCAACAGGAGACCCGCATAAATGGCTGTACCACTAATGACCTTCCTCAGTCATGAAAGGATTAGAGCAGAAAGGTCAGACACGGCTTCTGGCAGAGGGCTGAACAGACCCTGCCATCCATGTGTGGATTCTGGGCAAAGGCAGGGAATCAATTGTTCTGGATTTTTGCCAACTCTAAAAGAAAGCTGAAGAAAAGTCACCCAGTCCCTGCCCTCAGATAACTCCTTTTTTAGGTTCCACAGAGGCCCAGGTTGCCTTGTTTTGTACATCTACGAAGCACCTAATTCACGTTTCTTTCCAGGACAATTCAAGAGACAAATGCCATCATAAACCATGGAACCCAAAACTTCCCGAATCATCAGAGCTACATTTCACAACCTATATTCTTTTTTTTCTTTTTTAACATTTTACTTATTAGAGCGAGCACGAGCAGGGGGGAGGGGCAAGGGGAGAGGGAGAAGCGGACTCCCCACTGAGCAGGGAGCTCAAAGCAGGGCTCAGTCCCAGGATCCTGATATCATGACCTGAGCCAAAGGCAGACGCTTAACCAACTAAGCCACCCAGGTGCCCTACAACCTATATCCTTCTGATCACCAAGAGTCTCACCAAGTTCAGTAGGTCCTACACAAGCAAGTTTGACAACTCTGCATCCTTAAAAAAAAATCACAGTATGCTTTATCATAGACCAAGGCGGTGAACAGTTCTGATTTAATAGAAAACTAGCTTGATTTGCTTTAATGGACAAATCAAAAATTAACCTAAAACATAGAGCCCCTTTAAAAAAAAACTTCTGTGGAGATACAAGTGTTCTTCAGACCCAGTTTGGAAAATATAACCTATAGTATTTTTAAATGGAAATGAAATTAAATGGCCTTTTTAACCATAAAGATATTTTCGAGATGTTACAATTCTAGTTTTCACCATCATGACCACCCCCCTCCCCCAACACACACACCCACTTCAAACTTGATTAGGTCTCGTGTTAAGTTTGGAATAACAATATGGCAGCTGCTTGTCCATATCCTGTTGGGAACTGCCCCCTCAAGGTCCATGGGCCTTGTGGTGGCCAGAGTGGTGGCTCTCTTAGCCCACTGCACAGGCAGACCCCCTTCTAGGCCTCCACCATCCCACAGCTCTACTTTTCCTAGCGTTTGTTGGTGAAGGGGGGAAAAA
Organism: Callorhinus ursinus; assembly: GCF_003265705.2. Taxonomy (NCBI): domain Eukaryota; kingdom Metazoa; phylum Chordata; class Mammalia; order Carnivora; family Otariidae; genus Callorhinus; species Callorhinus ursinus. The sequence goes on from NW_027397101.1 coordinate 22,007,729, forward strand.
ATCACATTCTGTCAAATAAAGGGGCTCCATCCTTTAAAGGGGCCTAGAGTAGGTAGTCAGGGGAGACTCTGAGGTGAGGAGTTAGAGGCCCCACCTTCCCAGAGGCTCTTGTAACAAGATTTTGATGCACATTCCCAGAGGCTAGAACAGTGTCTGCTTCATGGTAGGTGATGGATGAGTGTCCTGCAACGTGCCTAGTGCAATTCAGTGTTCTATTGATGGGAGAATCATTGCCTCTCCATGAGCTCCTCGAGGGGAAATAGGATTTCTTTTCATTTTGTGTGCCTAATATCGGTAATGGGCCTGGTTCGTGGACTTAACAAATAAGTGTGTGACAGAGTGAATGAAATCAGTGAATGACCTTGAGTTTCTTCTTGGTCCCTTCTTCTGGCTGCCAAGAAATGGAACTAGAGCACCCAACCCTCTTCCAATTACTCAAAGCTCCCTATCCCGCTGGGGGCGCCTGATCCCTCATTTCTGTTCCTCCCCCAGGGCCATTTCCACCACCTTCCCATCAGCCAGGTTCTTTGCTATTAAGCTCCTGTGCCAGACAGAGGGAATGGGGAGTCACCGGCCTGAAGCGCAAACCAACCACTTTCACCTCATTTGCTTGAGAAAATTCCCACTAAGGTGGGAAGCAGGGCTTGGGGATTGGCTCCCTCTCACACTCAGGTGAGACTGTAAATAACGTAAGCAGAGGCCACACTTGGAAACTGAAGGAGGGGAGGGGAGGGAGGAAGGAGGAGAGAGAGCTGCCTTGGTGTAGAGGGTAGTAGCCCCAGAGACTTTACAACAGCCTATCCCAACTCTTCAGGATCTACACTCTCCTGTAAAGGATTCAGGCCCTGGAAGAATGCCGATCTGAAGATACTTAGTTAAAATATTCTCTCACCTGCCCTTAACTACCAGAAATGGGTGCTAGGTGTTTCGGGGGGGGGGCGGTTAGGAAGAGAAAAGAGTCCTCTTAGGGGAGTGCCATTCTGGGACATCACCTCCAACAATTAGCTGGCAAGAGTGGGACTCACTATGGACCCTTTTCAGTTAGGGGATTTTGTTGTTGTTTGTTTTAGGTACAATTTTGCTGCTAAGGATTTAAAATTTGTTGCTTTGACCATTTGCAAGTGACCCCAGTGGGCCATGAGGGGAGGAGAGCCCTTTACTTTGCCTGAGACATGAATCTCCATGCTCCACAAATCCAGTCTGGTGTGGAGGGAGGAGTCTTAGCCCGGGAGCAGTCTCGACCCCACCTAAATCTCAACACTCCTATAGCTCTCTCTCCCTTAATACAAATAGGTGTGACCCTTTTAACCACCCTAGAGGGTAGATGTATTATCCCGGTTGTACTGATAAGGGAATGAGCTACACCCATGATTTGGAGAATTGGGGCTAGAACTGTCTCCGAAATATTCCCCCTGTACTTTGGTCCTGGATCCCACCCCAGGGCCCCATTCCTCTGTTTCTCTCCCTGCTCCGACCCCTAACCCTCCCAAACTTCCCTCTCTTTGCTCTGCTCTCAGCTCTTAAAAGTTTCAAAGGGAGGTAGGGGCCATTTAGAAGAGGCCAGGAGAGAGCAGGATTCTGGGTGCCTCTCTTCATCCCCAGTAGCTCTGCTGCTTCTGCTTTCTGTGTATTCCTAATCTCAGCTGCACTTCAGTGTCCGTACCAGGGGAGCCCCAACCTCCCTTCCACAACCAGAAGAAGGAAATACAACCCCCATCAGGATTTCCTCAACTACTTAGAGCCCTACCTTTTTCTAGTCACCGTGATCCCATTTTTTTTTTTTTTTTTTTGGTTTTACTGAATTTGTCAATCTGGGCCATAGAGCTTTATGTTTTGTTTGTTCATCTTCTTCGTATTGACCCAAAATAAGAATGCAGCCCCCTTCCTCTTGATATCCTTCCCATTCTCACCCATAAAGGAAGATTTCTGGACTATATTTTTACTGGGGAGTTGGGGGTCATAGTAAGAAGTTTCTGCATAGTCCCACACAGCCTATAATTCAAGAGTATTAGTCATGAGGATTTAAAACAAGCCCTCAGCCTCTCTGTCCCTCTCCCTCCCCTCTCTTTGCTACCCATCTTCCCACCATTAATTCAAGTTTATTACTTCTACAAAGCCTTGAGTTGTGTCCTGGTTGCCTTCAAGTGACTTATCAAGGTATGCCACTAAGATAAGGTTCTTTCCCTAAGGAACTCCGGTATCTGCTGGAAAGGTAATGATCCTTCTCAGCCCAACTACATACCTGCTCATTCATTCACTCATTCATTCATTCATCCATTTAACAAATATTGAGTGCCTCCTCGGTGACAGAACCTGGGGTTGCAAGAGTGAACAGCAGGTCCAAAGTCCCTGTTATGGAGATTGACCTTCTATCAGAACTCTGCATAAACTACATTTAGAAAATAAAAAGTTGTCAACACAATATAAACTGGAAAGCTGAGGTCTTAGAATATTTTTAAGAAAGCATTAAGCTGACCACCATGGGTTGTTACTATTGCTGCTTATCCTTCTTAAATGGAATAGGGGATAGAGGGGGAACTTGGTTCTGTTCTTGAAACCCCAGTTTTCTTTTTTATTCTCCTCCTTTTTGGAAAGACCATTTCCTCCTCTGTTCCCCTAGGTGATACTAGCCTCCTCCTGTCCACTGCTTAACCCTCTCTGCAATGCACAAAGCAGCACAACCCCCCTCACTTGGTCCCCTCTGGCCTTCAAGGTGGTTATTCCCAAGGAGTTGTTCCTGTAAGCACTTCTGCCCACCCATCCACCTCTCCAATCTCCCTCTTCTCCCACCTAAATTCATTTATGTGCCCTATTTTGAAGATGCTCTCTGTGCTGGGTGGGTGTGCTGCTTTGTAGGTCATTAAACTGTCCCACCATATAATTTACAGATCCCTCCAATGATGCATGTCTGACTGGAGATGTCACCAACAGATGTCTGGGGAGTTAACATCCTACCCAGAATATGCACTCCTGCAGTTTCAACAGTTAGACTGTGTGTCTTTATTCTTCCCCCTCCTGGGCTAGTGGGTTTCACCAGATATAAGCTGCTGTTTCTTTTATGGGATTTCCTTTTTTTATTTCTCCTGCTCCTATCCAACAGATCATCTTTGAAGAGTAGCTTTACAACCGACTGAGATTATCGGCACACGGAAGGCCTCTCTCACAGTGCTACGAGATACAACAGACAAATGCCTTCGATGTATTTCTACAAGAGCTTTTATTCCCAAAGCATCTTAGGAAAGAAAAGCTCAAACAAGAGACTGGCACAAATGTCTTATATAGAAGAAAAGCTTCAAAAGCACCAAATAATTTTTATACTATTTTAGTTACTGGGACTCCATCTTAAAGATTTGAAGAGGCTTACAAAAATGCATAAAATATGTAAAACAAAACAAAACAAAGTGATAAGGAAATTCAACTGAAAAGGAAATAAGGAAAGACGAAATACCCTTTTGCAAGGATAATAGAAAACTTGCCAGTTATGATACCCTTTGTTGTAGTTCTTGAGAACTCTTGCCAGACATCTCCCGGAGCTTTCTAATGGCCAAAGCAAAGAGGAAAACCTGTCAGCTTCAGAAGTCACCTCTCTGGAGTGGGGAGGGTGGAAGAGCACATTTCTTTTCTCATCATGATTTGGGGCTGCTTCTGCATTTAGTGGATGAGGTCAGCAAGGCTACATATCCTGCGGTGCATAGCACAGTCCTACGTTGCAGAATTGTCCCGTCCAAAATGCCGGCTACACACCTTGGACCAGCTTGTAGGATTCACAGAATCCAAAATTCACAAACAAGCCAGTAATTTGAAGGAAGCACTGGCACTGAGACCAGAAAACAATGTCCTTCTGAGACCTTCTAAAAGGGACACACATCGAGACCATCTCATGGACCTAAGGAGATTGCTGTGACTATTCTTAATGTCCTCCAGGGAGAATTGCTGCTGGGAGTCTCATGGTTTGACCTATCCCTTCACGTGGATAAGTCTGTCTGGCTCAGACTCCCCAGTTTTCATTCCAGTCCCACCAATGTGAGCTGCAGTCACCTGATAGTGTTCCAGACCCTGCCCTGGTACCCTGGGAGTTGTAAAGCTGACCAGGACCCCATCCCTCTCTCAAGGAGCAGATCTTCTAATAAGGCCACAGTCCCCTCTAAAGCAAGTTGGTAAATTGATCAAATAAAACACCAAACTGTCTCCTTTCTCTCCCATAAGCCTATAAAGTAGCCTTTGTAATAAACCAATAAACTGAGCAGGTGCTTCAAAACAATGAAAAGAAGAAAAAGCATTGCAGCTGCCTCTGAGGAAGCCAAAATTAATGATACCTCTTGTTCCAGTCTGGGTTCTTGGTGGCAAGCTCTAGAAATTTACCCTGGTTCTGTTCAGCAGAAGAGATGTTTATCAGAAGATTATCCAGGGCCGGGAATACACGAGAAGCTGGAGCCCACCGAAAAGGCAGTAGACTTGCCCCGGAGCCCCACAGTGATGCCCTGGGCATGCCGCAGGTGTTGTGGATGAAGATGAAGAGCCATCAGCATTGTACCCCTGAGCCACCGTCCCAAGCTGGGATCTGATTGGCCAAGCGTCAGTCCTATGCCCACCCCCTGTCTGCCAGTAGGTGGGATGAAGAGAATCGACCCTTTGGGACTTCTACAGTGGGACACAGGGTGTGTGTCCAACCAATACCACACAGAACAGAGGATGTGGACAGCCAAAAAGTTGACGCTTGTTCCCAAGACCTATGCACTTACATCTCTACTCATTCAACAGATGTGTGCTAGACACTGCTCTGAACACTTGAGGATAGGACAGCGAGCAGACCAAAGTTTCTGTTCTCCTGAGGCTTCTGTTCTAGCGTGTGGGTTGTGGGGTAGGGGTAGACAATGAGCAAATGAGTAGATAAAGATGACAGTTGTTATGGCCTCAAGGATTATGGGTTTAACTAGAACAGGGAAGTGGGCTGGGGAGCGCTGGGAGCTGCTATCCTATACGGAGTTGTTGTGGAGGGACCATGTGGCTATCCGGGGGAGAGTATTCCCAGCCAAGGGGACAGCAAGTGTAAAATGCAGGAGCACACATTTAAAGACCAGCAAGGGGGCCTGTTGCTGGCGTGGGGTGAGGAGAATGAAGTGCGAGGTGAGACTAGAGAGGAGGTGAGGGGATAGACGGTGCAGGGAGGTCTAGGCCATATTAGCGCACGGTGCAGACACTTGGTCCCAGATGGATCAGTCACTGTTCCTGCCCTAGCCACCATCCAGATGAAGAGGCAGCCCTCATGCAGCCATGTTTTATGGCACATGACTTTCTCCCTTGACCCTCATCCCTGGATGGTAGGATCAGGGCCGGACTCCTGATCCAAGGCAACACATCTGAAGGCTAGCCAGGAAGCTAGGGCCATGTAGCCTGGCATAAACAGCTGAGGATGACCAATCAAGTTCCCTTTCTGGAATCCCAGCTGAGAAACACCAACAGAAAGAGGTTCTCGGCAGAGGGATCTGAAGCTAAAAGGAAACCTAGACCCAGGGTTGGATCAAGGCTTATGGCCAATAAGTGGTGAGGGAGCAGACACACAGAGTAAAGCAAAGAGGCCATGAGTGAGGATCACAGAACGAGACAGTGACGTCTCCTTCTAGATGTTCAGGCCTTAAAGCTCAGCAAGTCTGGCCTCCATCCCACCACCAAGAAGATCACACCTAAGATAGCACCACACATCATCCTTCTTAAAACCCCACTTGCTTCCCAGCTGATTATGGATCCTCAAAAGCTTTTTCTAATGCTGCTCTATCCAGGCCAAGTTTAGAGTCAGGGTTGTTCTACTCTAAGCTTGTGTTGGAGATATGTCTGTAGTGCTAAATCTTTAAAATACTGTGCATATTGTTTAATTAAAATGAAGGCTATCTATCTTTAAAAGAGATAATATAGATGATTTGGTAGGTCCATCAGCAGCTCATTGATCCATTTCTAACCAAGATGTTTGGACAATCCTCCTTCCACACTACTAGCTTACTTGGCTAATAAAATTAAATGGCAAGGAGTTCTATATTCTTATTTTCTGGAAAGTATAATTTAGAAGATAAAAATCACACTTTAAAGGACAGGAAAATCTTTGCTCAGATTAATGATTATTTCATCCCCCCCAACACACACACACACACACACACACACGCACACACGCGCATGCACGCACACACATGCAAAAAAAACAAGTGTTCCTTCCAGTGGTTTGTGTCGCTGGTCCTAAGCAGGTCTCCAGGCCTCAGGGACTCACTCTCGTTGACATCAATGATGATGTTGATCTTCCAAGCTGGGTATTTATAAAATTTGTCAGTAAAACCATCAAGGGTCAAGACTTTGGAATTCAGCTTACTAAATGGCCCCAGCCTTAAAATCTTCACATGTGTGCACCTGCCAAACAAAAGGTTCTAAGCAGCAGAGTCTGGCGGGCATTGGCAATGGCATTGTCTTAGGATTCTCAAGAAGCAGAGTCTGAGACCAGGGTTCCTGGAAAAAGGGATTTATTGAGGGAGTGTGCTTAGGGGAAAGGAAGCAAGAAAAGCAGAATAGGGCAAAGTTAAGCAAGGATGTGGTTCCAATGTGGTCCCCTAATGGAACACAAACTCCAACATAAAGTTGATCCCATCCTTAGGCAAAGGATCCCATCCTTAGGCCTTGTACCTCTTGTCAGTCACTGGCCTGTGGTGGGGAGTGCATAACCTCCAGATTGAGACAGAGTCCATCTCACCAAGGGCAATTTTCTGAAGAAGCTAGTGGCTGGGAGCTGTTAGCAGGCACCAAAGTCCTAGACCACAGGGTGTGTCCACCTGGTGAAAGTCTGGGCCAGGCACTGACAGCAACCTCTACAAGCAGCGAGTGGAAATGAGCAGCAAATTTCCAAGGCATTTTGCCTCTTCATTAAACTCTGGCATATTCCAAGGAGACACTTTGGGGCACTTCAGAAGTTGCCCTGAAGATTGGACCAGCTGTGAGCATGGTTAACAAAGAGAAGACCTCTCTAGTACTGAAGCTACATCAGATCTTAGATTTAGGGTTTTGACTCTTTGTCTTTGTTTTCATTTGTAAACTCCAGCCCCTATAATGGGTTGAATGGTGTCCCTTCCAGAAGCTAGGTCCACATCCTAAACCCCAGAACTTGTGAACGTAAGCTTATTAGAGAAAAAAGGGGGGGGCGGAGCTTTGCAGATATAATTAAGGATCCCAAGGTAAGATCATGGATTATCCAGCTGGGCCCTAAATCCAATGCCAAGTGTCCTTATAAGAGACAGAAGAGAAGGGGCACCTGGGTGGCTCAGTCAGTTAAGCGTCTGCCTTCGGCTCAGGTCATGACCCCAGGGTCCTGGGATAGAGCCCTGCATCGGGCTCCCTGCTTGGTGGGGAGCCTGCTTCTCCCTCTCCCACTTCCCCTGCTTGTGTTCCCTCTCTCTGTGTCAAATAAATAAAATCTTTAAAAAAAAAAACGGAAGAGCAGACACAGCCCTAAGGAGATAGCCCTGTGAAGACAGAGACAGATTAGGGTTCTGCAATCAAAAGCCAAGGACTGCCTAGAGCTAGTAGAAACCAGAAGAGGTGAGGAATGGAGTCTTCTTCCCTAGAGCCTTTGGAGGGAGTGCAGGCCTGCCAACTCCTGGATTTGGGACTTCTAGGAACTGTGAGAGAATAAACTTCCTTTGTGTTAAGCCACCCAGTTTGTGGTGATTTCTTACAGATATCACCTCTGTCTGGTCTTGACCAAGTTAACGAACTACTCAGAGCCTCGGTTTTCTAACATGTAAAAGAGGGTGAGTAATCGTTTCCTATTTTGTCATGTAAATGAAGAGATGGGGGGGCGCGGCGGGGGTCGGGGGAGAAGCGCATGGATAAGCATGAATTGACACAAAGCAGATGTTCAATAAATCTTCCTTTCCTGTCTCTCTTCTCCTAACTATATTAGCTCCTAAGCAAAACCTTTTTGAAGTAGTTTCTTACTCTGCCTTTCCACTGTGGAAACCTCAATGCTAATAATCACTGCTCATTTCCTCTCTCAAAGTCCTTTGGGGCGTACCTCCATAGGTACATAGGCTTTACCTCCAAGGATTGCAATAAGGCCAAACATGAAGTCTTCAATAAAATATAACTTTAATGAGAGACTTCAACTTCATTTTTTTAGTATAATTGACAATGTTATACTCAGGTGTACGACCTAGTGAGTCAGGTGTACAACATAGTGATTCAACAAGTTTATACCTTATATTGTGTTCACCACAAGGGTAACTCCCATTACAACACCACTGTAGTATCATTGACTATATTCCCTATGCCCGACCAGAAGCCTGCATCTCCCACTCCCCTTCACCCATTTTTGCCCATCCCCCACACCCCTTCCTTCTCTCAACCACCAATTTGTTCTCTGCATTTATAGGTCTGGTTCTGCTTTGTTTGTTTGGTTTGTTTTTTAGATTCCACATATGAGTGAAATCATATGGTATTTGTTTTTCTCAATCTGACTTCACTTAGCATAATATGCTGTAGGTCCAACTATGTTGTTGCAAATGGCATGATCATCCTTTTTTTTTTTTTTTTTTTTTTTTTTTTTTTTACGAGTGCATGTGTGAGCAGGGGGCAGGGCAGAGGGAGAGGGAAAGAGACTCTTAAGCAGACTCCCCACTGAGCACGGAGTTCAACATGACCCTGAGATCATGACCTGAGCTGAAATCAAGAGTTGGACACTTAACCAATTGAACCACCCAGGCGCCCCAAGATACCTCCTTTTTTTAGGCCACATAATATCTCACTGTATGTATATATACCACATCTTCCTTATCCATTTGTATATTGATGGACACTTAGGTTGTTTCATATCTTTGCCATTGTAAATAATGCTGCAATAAACATAGGGGTGCATGTATCTTTTCAAATGAGTGTTTTCATTTTCTTTGGGGTGCATGTATCTTTTCAAATGAGTGTTTTCATTTTCTTTGGGTAAATACCCAGTAGTGGAAACCTAAGGAAACCAAGTGTTTACACGTTTTATTGAAGTATCAAATATATTCAAAGATATGCATTAGTGTATTGACTCCTTAGTATAGAGCTTGATGAATTTTTACAAACCAAAAACACCCATTTCACTAGCTTCCAGACCAAGAAACAGAATATTACCAGCACCCCACAAACTTCCTTCATGTTCCTTCCCAATCATTACTCCCCCACAAGGAAAACCACGATGCTGACTTCTAATTACATAGATTTTTGCCTTTTCTGAACATTGTATAAAGGGAGTTATACAATATGTATTCTTTTGCATCTCCTTTTGTGCCACATAATGTTGATGAGATTTATCCATATTGCTTGTAGTGGTAGATTGCTCATTATCATTGGTGTATAGCATTCCATTTGGGGAATATACGCTAATTGATGTACCCATTGTAGTGATGATGGGGATTTGGGTTGTTGTCAACCTGGGACTATTACAAATAGGGCTGCTATCAGCATTCTATTTTAGTCTATATGTATATTTGCTGAAAGATATAATCTGGGGGAAACTGACCTCTCTCCAGCATTAAGTATTCCACAATATGAATATGGTATATCCCTTCCTTTATTTAGGTGTTTTTAAATTTTCTCTCAATGTTTTGTAGTTTTCTTTGTTGAAGTCTGGCACATTTTTCATTAGATTTATTCCTAGGTGTATTACATTTTTGATGCTATCATAAATGGTATTGGGACTGGGTGGGATTTTAAGGAGTTGGAAAATTTAAATAGTCTGAGCTTTCCTGCCTCTCTAGATAAGAATCATAAGATTTTTCTTTTATTAAAATTGTGGAAGGAAAATTATTTAAATATTCCAAACTGTTAAAGCTGACAAAAGGCAAAACAAATAGGGCCAGAGGCTGTAATTAGCCAATTAGGATGTCAGTGACATTCCAGTGTTCACTTCCAACAGTATCTAATATGCCCTAAGAACCCCTTTCCAGAAAAAGTATCCAAAAGAAACAACTTGAAATTCTATAGTTTATGTAAAAGAAATGAACTCTTTTGATCATTGGTCAGAGGTTAGTTCTTTTTCTGATTTCAAAATTTGAAAAGGGAGATGAAATCCAACATTTATATACTCTATTACATAGTGTCAAGTGCATTTACATAATTATCTCTTTTAATTCTCATGACAAACCCATATGCCGTTAGCATTTACTCGATTTTACAGTTGAGGAATCTGAAACGTGGAGAGATGAAAGCCCTAAATCACACTCCATTGGTGATGGAAATGCAAATCCAGCCCTGACAGATGCCAAATGTAATTCCCCCCCTTCTTAAAAGAAACCTTAATTAGTAACTTTCCAACAATTAAAGACCTGTTCATTATACTTCTCTATATTTTTCAAAATTTCGATAAACAAAGATTTTTCTAAATTTTTTTCACTTAATACCACTTCGTGATCACGTCCTCATGACTTTCCCTATTCAACACCGTTCTAACATCTGCATATTAGCTCATCAGTTAATCTGCCATAATTTTTTAACCAAAAACCTGTCATGTTGGATACTTCGACTATTTTTCACATAACAGATAATTCTACAGTGAACCATACATCTGTATCGTTACAACTTTGCACATACTTGTGATTACTCCTTTATGATAAATCCCTTCTTGACCTACTCTCCTGGGTTAGAACCTGTTCAGCCTCTTTAATACCCATGGCCAAATCTCCACGCCCCCTCCCCACCCCGCACACTTCTCCCCATGCCCCTGAGACTGGTCACAGTTCCCACTCCCGTAGCTGGGGAGAATGGCCACCTGCTGAGTGTCTGTCTGTACTGGGTATTGCCACGTAGGAAAAATATTTGCCACTTGGATAGGCTTACAAATCCTATTTTAATTTACATTTCTTTAAACAATACTGGTTTTGAGCATCTAATTACTGATCATGTGTATTTCTCCTTTTGGACATCAGTGTTCCTCCTGGAATGGTCTCTGGATTACCAGCATTAGAATGCCGAAGTGTATCCTAAATAGGCAGATTCCTGAGTCCCAACCCAGACTATTAATCAGATGCTGGGGTGGGGCCTGAGAGGGGAATCTTATTTTGTTTGTGCTCTGTTGGCAATTCACATGCTATTAGATTTGGATAACCATTGCCCCCCTCCATCTCACCTCTGTCCCTTCCATACTTAGTAGCAGCAAACGAATGGCCAAAGATTTGGTTCTTTGATGAGTCAAAATCAGCCGGTTATCCTCACATGAAGCTCTTGTTCAGCCATATAATCTCAAAATGTGCTTTCAGGTACATTCATGGCTGCAGATAGACCTGTGAGGATGTGATAGTTCAAATCTGTCCTTGTGAGTAAGTTTAGAACACATTTTTGGTGGCAGAGTCAAGTCAGTGACTGAGGATTTAGCATCTGGGCCCAGCAGGATACTGACGAGATAGCAAAAGAACGGATTTTAAAAGCAGAAGCTAAAATTTTTCTTTTGACGTGTTCAAAACCTTCTGTAGAAGCCATGAAACTAAGGATACCACTATAGAACGAAGCAAAATAGCGTGCCGTCCAGTGCTGGCTTTTGAGGGTCAGATGAAAAGTACAGCACGTTGGGCTCCTCAGCCCCTCCTGTGTCTCATCCACCCCCCCCCCAAGGACCCATGAAATAGAAACAAGAGGACTGGTTTTCCTGAGGACAGCACGTATACGTTTACAGGCATTTGGTTCCTATTTTTAATGCCTTACAGGGAGTTTGAGGGTCATAAAATCTACAGTGGTATTGTTTGGGAACCAGCTTTTTTTTATTATGCCTTTGCAATGCAAACAAACAAAACTGCATTCCGTTTGCAGTTTTGAAATGGTCTATAGTCCAAGGAGCACCTACGGTTGTTGACTACCAGGCCAGTAGGACCCAGACTATAAGCCAGAGCTAGTAGGATGGGCAGAAGACAACATGCCCTGTTGACGTGCGGGAAACAAACATCCGCTTCCTGGGAAGGAAGAGGAAACCGTTTTATTGTTGCCGACCATCCTGTGCTGATCCCCCTTTGCCTGCAATGTGCTGTGTGCTTTTTGTGCCCTATCTCCTGTATCCGCATGACCTTGACCCCAGGTAGCTCTGTATCCGTCAGGAATAGGTCTGGTTGGCACCCAAGCCAGCCTGGCTAGAGCAAACGAAGGGTTGCTTTTCTCGTCTACAGTGAGTGCAGAGAACACGCCTGGGACAGAGTTGGTGCTCCATGGATGTTGGTGGGTGAAATAAACGAACGAATGAAGGAGGCAACAGCAGGACTTGAACTCAGGTCTCGTGACGCCCAAACCTCTGCTGCCGCTCCATCATGCTGCCGCTCCTAGGGCTTGGGACCAGCAGAGCTGCCTTTCCTGGCCAGAAACTGTGTGCAGGCTTGGCCCTGGAATAATAACTGAAAGTGTTTCCTCTGCTTCCATGAATCTTGCATTCATAGACGCACGCAAAAATTCAGAATTGAAGCACACACAAACACACACACACTGGCCTCCACACAGTGATCGCAAGTCGGGGCTGGAGCATGATTGCCTCAGCCTCGGCCGAGCTCTGCCCTCTAGGGAGGCACACAGTGCCCCCTCCACCCCGCGCTGGCCCCTGGTGTGAACCCCGCCGCTTTCCCAGCCCAGCAGAGCTGCCCTCGGCACTCTCTGCTGAAAACAAGGCACAGAAACCAGGTTCCTCCTGGCGGTGCGGAGCGCAGCACGCCCGGTAAGGCCCCACTCTGTCAAACAAACAATGTCTAAAACCCGAATTCATACTGAGATGGACCCAATTCTCTGACAGGCGTGTTAAATGTGATTAAAGCCGCGGAGCATTCCCCGCATGCCCATCTGCTGCATCGAGGAGCCCACAGCTGTTCTGATTTCCGACGTACAGTTTCTTGTCAGTTGTTTCAAATAGATCTCTTCTTGCACGTCATCGGGGCCCTCCCTCGTCGGGTGGCCTTGGCCAGCGTCTCTACACAGTCCCTGAGATCCACATGCCTTTGGCCGTGGGTCTGTAGAGGCATGTGTGAGCTCTGGATGGTGCAAAAATGTGTGATCACAGGGAAAGCTTAGCGCTTTCGCGGCTGGAATGAATCTCTTGGATACAAAGCCATGGTGATGCCACCACCCACGGGCGGGTGCTGCGGGGTGAGAGGGAAGAATGGGGACAGATAAGTTGGGGGGCTACAGAGAGCCACTCTTGAGATGCCCACCAGCTGCCATAGAAAGAGCTACCATGGAAAACATTCTGAAAGCTCTAGAAGACCAGTGAGCATGCTATTAGGGGATTCTGGGGGAAAGAGCGGAGGCAGAGATCAAGACAGGCTTTGCTGGGCAAGGGACAGAGTCCACAGAGGCCACTGGAGACGTTGAGGCCAGAGGACGTGTCTAAGAACTAGGCCAGCCAACACTGCACCATTCGGCATCGTCGTAAGAACTTTTTTAAAAGCCTCCCCCAATGTGGCTATGGTCCTACACCAGAATACATAGCCTGGCAAGCATAGCAAAGGCTGGACTTTTGCCCTACTTTCCCCTTGGCCAGGATTCCTTGTGCAGTGAGCAACATGCGCAACCATACGCACAAGCTCTGGCCAGGGGAAGAGTTCAAAGGTGGCAGCCTAAGGAAGTCACTATCAGAAGCAGCAGGGAGACAAGATGAGTGAAAAATGCCGCCCTCAAGTCATCAAGTAGGAACAACACTAGCATATGAATGTGGAAAATACAGGCGAGTAGAAGAGAAAAACCAGAAGAGAAATAAGAAAAGAATGTCAGGTGGATTCAAAGTTGAAGCCTCTTTCTAGCTCCTGGTACTTTGCTGGCAATCTTTGGTGTTCCTTGACTTCTAAATGCAGTGTCCATCTCTGCCTTGTTTGGAGCATGGCATTCTCCCTGTGTCCCTCTGTCTTCACGTGGTCATCTTCTTATAAAGACATCAGTCATCCTGGAAGAAGTTATTTCAAAAGGACAGATTGTTGCTTCACAGCGCCCTACGAAGTGAAGCATTCTACCTTGCTGCCCCCGGCTGACCAGCCTGAATGGATGTTCTGCATTCTGGGGAAAAACCTAGAGCTCTTCCTTGTCTCTGAAATCGATTCAAACCTTCCCCTCAAAGCCCGTTTTGGGGGGCCTGAGACACCAATACTATCTTAAGATATATGTTGAAAAACAAGTCCGTGTGAAGAGGAAAACCTGAGTATAGTCCCTGGAGTTCTATTTATAGACATCAGAAATCACTTACTGATTTTCTTAAAAAAGTGTGTATTAATTGAAAGAGAATCTGGTCACTACACAAGAGCTGCAGTTTAATCCAATAAATGTTTGCTGGACAGGTATTCGGTTTCAGACCTAAAGGATGCAGGTAAATAAGACCCCATCCCTGACATCAAGGAGTGTGTGTCGGCGACGGGAGCGCATGTGCCCCCTGGGACAGTGGCAGGTCTGGGACAGACCCAGGCCCTTCAAGTGGCTGGCGCCTCCCTGGCACATGTCCGTCTGCAGCATGGAGAGCCACGGAGCCAAGCAAGAGCAGTGCTGGGCCCAGCCCAGGCAGCTGCCTGAGGTACCGTACTGGATCCAACAGCTCCGGCCCTGGTCTCTGACAGCTCTCAGACACAACACAGGTAGTTCCCTGGGTGTTTCCTTGGGGAGGCTGAGCACCGTCCAAACAACGGACAACAGACTTCAAGGGCCCTCCCAACCAAGCCTTTTTAGGTCACAGACGGTGCTGTGTTTATACTCCCAGGGATGGAACATCCTTTGCTCACAGCTCCCCCATCTCCCTCCCTTTGGCAAATGTCTTGCATTCTGAGCAATCCGCACAGATGTGTTGTGAATCCCTGTCAGTTCAAGTACACAATATTCCTCGACCTGAGCCCCCATCTGCTTGCCCTGCATACCTCCCTGTTCCAAGGGCCAGTGGAGGCCAAGTCCCCAGAGCAACAGCAGCCCCCCCAACACCTTGGAACATTCAGCGATGGCAGGTGAGACTGCTGCAACGCTAGGTGAGTGATACCCATGACGCCTGGTTTGCGCTGGGCAGCGTCCTAGGGGCCTCGACATCCCCACCGCCCTGGGAGCGAACAACTGTCAGGTCCATTGTCAGGATGAGGGAAGAGGCTCCACGGGGTTGGTTTGCCCAAATATTCCAGTGAATGAGGGCGCAGAGATTCAAAATCAGATGTGTTCTTTCTAATGTGGACTGTTCTACCTCTAATCGTTAGGTTTTAGCAGTGTGTGGACTAGACACTATGCTAAGTGCTTTGTAGGTACTGGGTCATGTGATCCTTCCAAAGAGCACCGAGCAAGATGTGATTGGGATCTTCATCTTAAAGATGAAGGGAGGCACAGAGGTTAGCCAGACACGAGAAGATGAGCAGAGAGCGAGCTATCCCTTGAATTCCACGTTTCCTTTGCCCTTTGCCTGGCTGGAGGCCAGTCGGCCATTTGGGGCAAACCCAGGCCCATAGGATTTCACGTCTTTCTCGAGAGGATGTGCGGTCATGGAGTATCTGAGATATAGTTTGGGGGTTGGGGTGTACATAAACTGCCCTCAGAACGTTGCCCCCTAAGGAAGGAAGAGAAAGAAAAGTTTGGGGCAGGGGGCTCTTGAACTAAAGACACAAGAATGGCTACATGGGAAACTTGGAAGTTTCTGAAGACCCATAGAATGTGCTGGGCAGGCGCATCAAAGGGACAATAAAAAATAGCCCATCCTTGTGGGTACCCCTTGGTCCCAGATCACAAAGAACCTTCACGGACATGAACACATATTTTATTTGGAGAAGATTCAAAGGTTTTATGTGTAAGGCAACATAACCTCTGAGAAAGTAGCTAGGGAACAGGGAAGGATGGGGTTCTGGAGCAGGTGGGCACGTATGGAGGGTGGTCCCACGAGGGCGCCATCAGAGCCAGGAAGTAGGCCGATGGATCTGGAATGAATCAAATGAAAGCCAGAAGTAGCCACATGCCTCACACTCACTGGAACGGGATTACCCCCATGGGGGGTGTCCAGTATCGGACGCAGGCATGTCTCCACTTTAGTTTGTCAACTTGGCCGTCACTGGCCGGGATGGGGAAGCTCCTGACAAGCTCACTGAAACGATGATCCCTGAAGACCCAAAATGGTCCACAGGGGAAGGAAAGACCACTCCCTCCCTACTTCTCACCCCACGACTAGAACCAAATTCAGCTGTAACTCCCCTTCACTGAGCACCTAGATGATGCTGAATATTATTTTAATTTTGAAGACAAGACACGTGCTCAGGTTGGGAGTTGTTCTGTGCCCCAGGGGGTGGAGCCAGCATCCAAACCTGGACCTCTGGCCCCAAGTACATTTCTCTTCTCACCACACTGTGCTGCCTTCCAGCAAAATCCGCTAACTCTGGGCCTCCACAGTAAACTAAACCCTGTGTTCAGTAACTCCGGTCACTTTGAATTTAGGGAAAAGCCTGTCCTTTGGACCGGGATCTGCTCTATAAATTCATCTTTGTTCCTTCTCCTTTCTGAGAGTGCAGTATTCTGAATTAGAGATAGGTGACAGACAGACAGACTGGTGGACTTTACACGGAGCTGTGGAGCTTAGCTCCTCCACCACACTTCGTGACCTTGGAAAGCAGCCACTTAATTAGCTTCTCTGTAAAATGGCCTTGTCCGAGCCTCTCCTCCCGGGACCATTGTGCGAACCCCGTCTCTGAGCGCGCCCACTACCCTCACAGACTCTCACTAATTCTCCTCGGCATTAAAACTACCCTAGAATTGTATCCAAGCTCCACAAACATTGTCTGAAACATTCAGAACGTCTGTTTTTGACATCAAGTTGGCCCAGAGGTTTGACAGCCTGGTACCCGGAGAGTCCCACCCAAGAACATTCCCTTCAAAACCGGTTCCTGTTACAGCAACAGTCCTGACTTTAAAGACACTCCCTCACCTTATAAAAATGCCCCAGCCAGCTCAAGCCATTCGGCTTCAAATATTTAATTAATACCTTCACAGGGGTCTGGTCCTTATTAAAGACTCTCGGGGACCATGTCTTAGGGGCAACGCTTTGTTCTAAGCAGCTCTATGTGTTACAGAGAAAGTGTTGGAATGTGCTTTCCATTAAAAGCAGGGAAGCTGGCCTGCCCGCTGCTTGCAAACCTCTTTGTCATCACAGCGACACATTAAGGCATAATCCAAGTACAACATACAAACACAAACAGTGTAAATCCACCCACTTAGTAAAAAGAGTCCCGGTAAAACCACAAGAAAGGTCTGGTAATTAGCTGAGGGGATTAAAAACTGGATGAGCGCTTCCTTTACCTCCTCTCTCCCCTGAAGAGGTCCTAAGCAAAGCAAACAAGAGCCAAAACACAAAGCACTCATTCGGCTCAGTCTTCCTCCAGCATCTTCTGGGCTTCTCAGCCTGGGGCAGGGAAGGGGGCCCCAGTGCACAGTGGCGCCTCCCCAGCAGACCAGCCCACAGGTCGCCCACTTTGTCTCAGGTGCTGAAGAACCACAAACGCTGGCTAGCCTTTTTTTTTTTTTTTTTTCCTGCTTACAAAAACTGGGCAGGCCCAATTTTGACATCTTGGGAACATCCAGGAAAAGATGAAAAAGACAGTGAAGATTTAATCCTAACCCCAGCCCCTGGAGTTGACGGATGCATTTTGCTTCTTGTGAGTGTGTGGTTTCCCAAAAGCGTTACCACCAATTTAAACTTTATTTCCCGCCTCTTTTCTCTTCGTACGACACCCTGAGCGTTTCCCTCTGTCATTTATTTTTAATTATCAAGGAAGATGCCGGGGAGGGCTAGACCAACATGAATATAACCAATGATTTCCTATACGGCCAACACGGAGGTCCTCCGAGTTCTTCAGGGCTGTAAACAATGTGATGAGAGCATCTTCATACCTCAGTCTTTGGGTTGTAGCTCTTTCACATCGACTCCCAGAAAGCGAATGACTGAATCCGTCTATGGGGATTGTCAAAGTATTGACATAGGTTTAGCAAAATCTCTCCCAAAAGGCCATACTGCTCTGTTCCCTTACCAGCATGGGAGAATATCTACCTCGCCACCCCCCTTTTCTTTTCCACTTTGACTAAGTTCGATACGGCTACATGATTTTCTTTCCTTCTTTCTTTCTTTTTTTTTTAAGATTCCATCCATTAATTTGACAGAGAGAGAGAGAGAGTGAGCACAAGTAGGGGGAGTGGCGGGCAGAGGGAGAGGGCCCCGGGATCATGACCTGAGCCCAAGGCAGATGCTTCAAGACTGAGCCACCCAGGTGCCCCGCTACGTGATTTTTTAAAGCAGAAAACCTGCTTTGAACCATCATGAGGCTGATGCCCCTTTTCATGCATTCCAGATGCCCGCTAAAGAGAGGTGTCTCCCCCCCCCGCCCCGCGCCAACCTGAGGGATTTGGAAGGGAACTCTGAAGGTCTCTTACAAAATCTAACATGGTTGAGAGCAGGGATTTCCACTCTGGCCCCTGTGCTGCAGCCAAGATCTTGGAAGAGTGTTTATTTTTCTTTACTTTTCCCTTTTGATAATCAAATTTAATGCATTCATTGAAAATCCCACAAGTCTGTTCCCTTTCCCAGGAGCAGAATGAAGTAATGGAGTTCCCACATTCTGACAGCGTGGTTTGGAGTCCACTAAAAATGATAGCCCCCAGCCCACAGAGCCTGGGTGAGTTCGAGTAAGTGGAGGTTTGCTACAACAATCCAGCAAAGGGAGGTTTGCACCAAAGCCCTGGAGATCTTCCAGCACTTAGCTGCCCAGTGATTCCCTCCTACAAGGGTTGAAGCCTTTCCTCTACCTGCCTGCAGCCCTATCTTGATAGGTAATTGAGCTCTGCTATCAGAAGAATCCATTTTCTCATGGTTAGAGATCCAGCCAATGCTTTTCCCAAGTAGGGGGAGCCTTGGGGTGTGATCTCAAGGGCTCCTGGCCTTTGCCTCCCGCCTGAAGCTAATGCGAAAAAGGGGAGGTAGGCTCTCAGCTCAGTGTGTGTGGGTGTGGGTGTGGGTGTGCTGAGCTCCTTCTGCTCTGGGAGTTCAGATAGCGCAAGACTTGGGAAGACCTTCAGCCTCATCATCCTTAACTGACAGTGGCCACACAAGACGGCCAGCCCGAGGTCCCCTGAGAACCTCCGCTGCACTTCATGACCTGGCTGTTAAAGATCATTCCAGGTATGAATTTGTCGGTCTCAGGTTTTCTGTGGGATGACTCTGAAATACCCAATTGGAGAAGCTAGCTGAAGTTTCCACTCTGAAGGCCTGGCTTGGATATCTTGCTGCCTCATAAGGCAGTGCCTCAAGCTGGGTCTCTGGGCTTGAGTGACAGGCAGATTAACTATTTCACTGCTGGACGCCAGCTCCCTCCCCAGCCCTCTAACCCCCAGCCCACAGTCCTAGGGGTGCATTCTGCAAAGGCTTAGGAAGCATGCAGGAAAACTGACCATCCATCCTGAGGGCTTTTTTTTTTTTTTCTGAAGAGAAAAGATCTTTAGAAAGAGTCCACAGTACTAAACACATATAAAATTTGTTTTTTTTTTAAATAAGGAGGTATAGAGCAGAACTTTTTTTTTAAAAAAAGATTCTCACCAGCCAAATAATCCTCATTGATATTTTATATCAAATACATGTATAAGTTTAGGAGGTTGAGATCATTCAGAAAGGTAGGAAATTGAAAGCGGGCAAATAATGTAAAACCTACCTTACCCGTCAGAATAAACGCCGGGGTTGCTATATATTCTTACAGATAAATTGTTCTAATCATGTACATTTTGAATTGTACTAGGTTTTCGGGAACGCAATCCTTACATAAAATGAGAGCACACCACACTATTTGCATCCTCCTACATTAGAGAGGAGGAAACCAAATTAAAGGGCAGAAAAAACTTTCTAGAGTCTCAGAGATAAAGCAGCGGAGCACGGATGTGGGCCCAGGTGTGATCCTAGAGTCACCACACCAACCGTGCCTACTGATTCTAGCATCTCCTCCCCCGCCCCGGGTCACTGTGGGAAGTGGCCAGCATCCTCGTTGCCTGGTGCAGGGCCCACCGCCCCACAGCCAGCCTTACGGGCACACTGTGCCCCTGCTCACATCCCTTCAATGACCCTCCCCTTCCTACGCTCTCCCAGCAGAGCTGATTAGCTATGGAAAACATTGGGTAGAGATTGGCTTTTTAAAGAAAGTGGGACCTAACAAGCACAGTGGCATCATATTAATAGTTACGAGAGTTGCAGTAGGTGACTACCTAGCTCTGCTAAGGGCTCTATGATGAGAGCGGCTAATGTCTTAGCAAGTTTTGGGCCAAGAGGTGGCAATCACAGCTATCACTTTGGGCCTTAACCCCTTTGGAAATGGGACAGGAAGAGGGATTCACCTGAATAAGTAAATCAAAGTAAAACCGTTGTCAATTATGCCCATATCTACGGCTGTGTGTTACGTGCATCAGCATAGAACACCTCTATGAGGTCGAAACTATCATCCCCATATATAGATGAGGACAGGGAGACTCGGGGTTGTTGAACAAATTTTCCAAGACCACCCAATGGTGAGTGCAAGCTAGAACTGGTTTGCTGGGGCGGCTGGAACGTAAACCCCACAGACTGGGGGGCTTAAGCAGTATGTATTTCTGCCAGCCCTGGAGCCTAGAAATCTGAGATCAAGGGAAGGGCAGGCCTCCTTTCTTCTGAGGCCTCTCTCCGTGGCCTCTAGATGGCCATCATCTCTCTGTCTTCACATGGTCACCCCTCGGTGTGCCCGCACCTTCTCTCCTTATCAACTCACCAGTCCCATTTGACCAGGGCCCACCCGAATGACCCCATCTCCAAATACAACCCTGTGCTGAGGTACTGGGGGCAAGGACTTCAACCCGGCAAAGAGGGGGCACAATTCGGCCCAGAACAAGTGGCTGAGCCAGGACTCTGCTTCAAGTCCGTGATGCTGGAAGCTGGTCTTGTTTCCATAGCCCTGTGTTGCCTTGGAATTGCAGAAAGATTCCTTCACTTCTTTGGCCCATTTCAATGTGATTTAAGGAGCCACAGAATAGACAATGTCTATTTATAATTCTTACAGCTCTTTTAACCATAACAAACACAAAAACTCAAGGCCCAAAGTACAACAATCGATTTGTCCCTACTGCTGGCTTATGCAAGATGATGGAGCCTTTATATCATTATGTTGTTTATTTCTCCCCACAATGTTCCAAGGATAAAGGACTGAAGACCTCTGTTGCCCAGTGGCTTGGACTGAGCTGCACGTTCTTGGCTGGGATCAAGGCTCCTCTCCATGTCCTGCCTGAGGACCCTCTGGTGGGGTGACCAGGCCACAGCCAGCCCCGCGGAAAGTCCACAGAGTAGGCAGGACGGGGATGGCTTTGTCCAGGGCCTTTGTCTTCTCCAGTGAATAATCTAGCCATGCCACTTTGCGATCCTTTATGCTGCTTGCCAAGACGGACTCACTTCACAATTTCTACCACATCTGCATTCAACCTATGATGTTATTTACTTTTAAAAAAAAAAGTCGTTCTTGTTTTATTTAAATGTATCTTTTAAGAGAAGGCTTCTATAACTGTCTTAAATGGAACACCTGTAAGTTTTGCCGCAGAAGGTAACCACAGAAAAAGCACAAGGAAAAATAGCACTAAAGTCTAGCTAGATACAGTTGCTTACTACCCCTCTCTCTGCTAAAATAAATAAATATTGAGAAATACTACCAGTGATGTGAGACTTTCTTCTAAGTTAATTGGAGGGTCAAAACACACTTGAAGGTGGGAAGAACTTTCTCAATGTTCTCTGGGTCTTTGTCCCATCCCAAACTCATGCCACTCACATGCAGGAAATGCTGCTTTCTACCTCTCAAAGCACTCTTAACAACCACCCTCTGTATAAGCAGGGCAGACATTTTACACTTGTTTTCAATGGAGAGAAAATTCCAGCAAATGGTAGGCACTCTTAGATACTCCTAAGCCCCAGGCAAGCCGCCTCTTTGGAGTTCAGAGTTGGACAACAGTGTTTGCGGTCCAGGAACAAGGTCCAGGTCGGGGAGGAGGGAGGGCAGGAAGGCTTATGGCTAGAGAGATGGCTTTCTATAGTGGGCTCAGCCCCTTCGTTGTTCTTGAGCCAAGGACTACACAGCGGGAAACCAAAGGTAGGTTCAGACACACATGCTAGACCCAGGTTTCCAGGACTCTGCCTCTGACAGGGCTGCAGAAGGTGCTAGAATAACATCCGCTTCTCCCAGGGAAGGAGGGACCGCTTGCTGTTCTCTTTGCTCAGCTGTGGCAAATGATTTGACCGCAGGCTTTACCAGCTTCTTCCTTTCCTGTTTTTGTTTTACAAATAGCTGAGCGAATTCTCAAATCAGAGGACACTTTGAACCCTGGCTCTTAAAGGGGGGTCACCAACCCCACCCGGGAGCTTGTCAGAAGTGCAGTATGTCCCCGCACTCCACCCTCCACACCCGCGTCCCACCTCACAGATGGATGGAATCAGAAGCTTCAGGTGAACAAAGTCTCAAAGTAATTCGAACACACATTACTTTTTGAGAAGCATGACTTTAAAAGACTGCAGTCAGGACATCACCCTGGACTTCAGGCTACAGATCCTTCAGGTGTGTGGTTCTCATGCTCAGAGCGAGGAGCCACCACTCTGAATGTTGCTCCTGTTAGGGGCACAGGTTCTAACCCAGGGTCTCCTACTTACCAGCTGGGGGATCATAAGCAAGTCACCCAGTCTCTCTGGGCCTCTGTGGCTCGCTTGTAAAACCAAGAGAACAAAATCTACTTCCTAGAGTTATCAGAAGTAATCCATAAGAATGCCCGCAGAGCACTTCACCAGGTACCTGGTATGTGGTAAGTTCCAAGTCAAGGTGTGTATTCAGTAAATACGCATTGAGTACTTTCAGTGTCCAGGCTGTGCTCCAGGCTCTAGGGGTATAGCACTGAGCAGGACAGACAGGGTCCCGCTCTCATGGGGCTTACATTCAAGGGGTGAGGCAGAAAGAAAGAAAAAAAAAATCCAACTTTCAGTAGTAAGAAGGATCCTGAAGAAAATGAATCCCATGAGAGAGTTGTAGGAGTGGGAGTCAGCACCATTTGCAGGGGGGGCCCAGCATGGTGGACCTGAGGAAATGCCATTCAAGCCGAGACCCCAGATTGAGGAAGGAGGCAGTCACCAATAGGTCTAGAGGCTCACTAGGCAGAGGGGCAAAAGCCATGACCTGGGACCAGCTCGGTACAGGAAAGGAAGACAAAGGAAGGTCACATTGGCTGGAGTGTAGGTGTTATAAGATGAGGCTGCAGAGATGGGTTGCTTCATTTCTTGATAGAAATCGCTCTCTCTCGGAGACTTCGTCCTTCAGCTCTGTAACCATCCATTGGCTCTTTTCAGAAAGCCTTTCCTGTTCACCCACAGGACAGATGGCAGATGGGCTGACTTGGAGACCAAGAGTGCTCCTTGTCCGAGTTCCCAGCTTCATGGGGGTTTACCTGAGTTCCTACAGGAAAAAGAGGCACTTCGGGCCCAACACCAAGTGCTTTGGAGAGGGAAGGGAGACTCTTCCAAGTAGAGAGCCCCTTCCTGGAGGGAGTTGATGTCTCCAGGGTGGGGTATATTTCCTAATGACGTCCCAGAGAAGCTGACTGCGCCAAATGCTATGGAAGGCGTGCCCAGAGCAGCCAGCAAGATCAGATTCAGAGTTTTCACCAAATGTGGGGTGTTCGCTGGTAGCTCCAAGCTTGCCTCCACTGTGTCAGCCTGCATTCGAGAAGTTTTAGACGGGGGGGGGGGGGGGGGGAGACAAGTAGCTTGCTTCAGAGGCTTAGACTTCACCTGTGACGTCACACCACGTTCTGTAACCAAAATCACACTTTACAAAGAACTGATGCATGCTCCTCACTTGATCCTAACAACCCTGGGAGGCAGGGTAAGTCTCTCATCCCTATTTTGTAAATGCTCAGAAAGATTACAGCCTGGAGGGATAGAAGCAGGACTAGAAAGCCGATTTTCTGGCCCCTGGCCGGTGACATTTTCAATGGACCAGCCATTGCTCACAGTGCATACCCGTTGCCCCCAGAAGGTTCCCTTTCTTCCCACCTTCCCAGCCTCCCGTGTACCCCTTCTTGCCATTGCTAACTTTGGCTTACTTTCTCCTTGCTCTCTTCATTTTGTCCAAAGCATAATCTAGGATCATCTCCCTAATTTAAGGACAGCTACTTAGCACCTTCATTCCCCTTTGCCATGTAACCTAACGTATTCTCGACTTCTGGGTATTAGGAAGCGGACATCTCTTTTCTGGATTATTCAGTCTCCCACATGCAGTCTTTCCCTGAGCAGCCATTTCTTAGCAACAACTTCACCCTATGGAAGATTTTAGACCACACTTGCTAAGTCACCACTATCATCAGCACCCGCATGCCTCCAAACACTCAGCCAGGTGTTTCTAGTTTGGGATGATTTAATCTTTAATAATCTTTATATTCTTAGCACCCCTGGGTAGGCACAAATCCTTAATAATACTTAATTTTTTTAACTCTATTTGCTCAATTCTTAAAAAAAGGGGGGGGTGCCTGGGTAACTCAGTTGGTTAAGCATCTGACTCTCAGTTTCAGCTCAGGTCGTGATCTCGGGGTCGTGAGATCAAGCCCCGTATTGGGCTCTGTGCTGGGCATGGAGTCTGCTTAGGATTCTCTCTCTCCCCTCTGCCTCTCCTGCTTGCGCGCACGCTCTCTCTCTCTCTCTCCAAAAAACAAACAAAAACAAAACAAAACTCCTCCATTGGAAGGAAGAACTCCACACCCAACCCCCTGAAATGTTGATTTGGAGAAAGTTAAGTCCCACTTTGCATGGAGACTAACCCTGAAAGGTTCAGTTCCAAAGGAGAAGGGCTCTGCAACCATCTCTGCTGGAGAAGGGGGAGCCGTTTCAGGGTCTTAATTAGAACGTGCGTTCCTCTGACAATCCACCTAGAGTTCGCAGCTATGCAGTCTCTGCAGAGTGTGTCAGCATCTCCCCTCCTCCCAAGTGGGGCCGTTTGTTTTGAAGAACGCCTTAGAAGCTGCACAAATGCATTCAACTGGTTGCTTTGCTAATTACATCACACGTACCACAGTTACCACGGCGGGCTGAATCTAATTATGGTAAATGCGTCTACACTGAGATTTCCAGTACACCCCGAGAGAGGTTTTGAAGATTTCAGGCTTTGGGGGGAAAAAGGCGGAATGGAGTCTGGCCACCCTGTTCCGTCGTCTGGGGTAATATAAACACAAGGCAGGGCTCTGGGTAGGATTCTTGAAACAAACTCTCGAAGGGGCCAGAAGGAATGGAGTACACTGTCCACATTGGATGGCTCCCTTTAGAGAATTCTGTGCTGAGAACGCAAAAAGCCCAGCTCTTTGGATGCCAAGGGAAAATTCAAGACTCTCACCTGCCTCTTCCATTTCATAAGCTTTAAGTGAGCATCAGCTTTTATCAAGAGCTCGGCATGATGGTTTGGGAAAAAAACTAAGGCAGATGAGGCCAGCTGAGGGCAGGCCAGTCTTTGCAGGATCCCGAGCAGCCTCATGATTTGGTGCTACTTGAATTGAATATTCTTTGTTTGATATTTATTTAGTGGATATGGGGGGGGAAGGATTTAATACTCTTTGTATACAGAAGTAAATTTGCTTATTTTACCTCCAATTGGCTGCAATATAATGTTCAAGAAATTTTGCCATTTACAAGAGTTTTTGTTTTCTTCCCCATTTTAAATTGTGATTTGTTTTCAAATCAGACAATTTTAAGCAGAAGGACATACTGGCGAGTTTTGAATTCAGGCAATAATATAATTCCCTCACTGCCAATAAATAGCACCCTACCAACAGCATGTGATTTCAGAATGATGGCTGACTGCCTATCACCTTCAGGCCACACTGTCCCCTGGGTGGTCTCAGAAGAGTGCGATATTCTTGTTACTATATATTTTTCATATGCAATTTATAATTTGAAAAAAAAATTTGCCAGTGTTATTGAAATCCAATTTCTTAGGTTTATTCTAGTTTTATTCCTCAGGTTGCTATAAGTAGGATCTTTTCTTCTCTATTTTACAACTGATCACTGTTCCCATAGTTTGGGCTATTTCTTTGGTACTGATTTAAGTCTAAATTTTGTTTATAGCTGCCTTTTTGAATTTTCTTATTCATTTTTGTATTTTTTTCCTATTAGTTTCTTATTTTTCCCCCTTAAATATATGATCATATCATCTACACATACTCCGACCCTTCTGGCAAGTTTGGAACTCGTTAGCCCCTTGTCTTCTCTGGTTGTTCTGGCCTGTGTCTCTAGACACACCTCTTGAAAGGTGCTAGTGAATTTGGAAGTCCTTGGTTGGTTGCTAATTTTAATGGGAATGTTTTTCGTGTCTTTCCATTAACCATGACTGCAGCTTTTAGAAGAGGATATATATTTTTGGTTTCATGGAACTTTCTCAATACGGCCTGCCTTCACGCCTTTGTACATATTTCCCCTCCTTTACTTGGGAAAACTGTACTTAACCCTCATGGCCCCTTTCAAATTCAATCTTTAGCATGAAGTCTTCCTTATGACTCAGGCTATTAGTCTTCTGCTCTTCTGCTGTCCCACAATACCCAGCTCATCTTTCATTATATGTAGTACAGAATACGTTGTTTCGTAACCGTCTGTGTCTTTCCTTAGGCTGTGAGCCCCCTTAGATCAGGTGTCTTGTTCAGAGCTTACTAAGGCGTGGACCAGCCAAGCTACTTCTGGGAGCACTGATCTAATAAAGGACCTATCCATTGACTGAGTCTCAGTGTATAATCTCTCTTGGCCCCATGACTAAGTACTCTCTATAGGGAGTGGTCCCCAATTGATATCTCTTGCCCTGACCTGTCCATTGAGCAAGTTCATTCAACTGCCAACTTGATTTATGGCAATTCAAGCCACACCACCACATGTATCATGTCTAAAACAGAATTCTTGATTCCCTGTGCCACCAAATCTGTTGCTGATGACCCTCCCACACCACCTATCCCTGTCGTAGCCAGTGGTACTAGAGTTACCTGGACTCCTTTCTCTCTCGCCTCTTACACCAAACCATCAACCAGGCCGGTAGGAACCACTACCAAGACAGAGTGTGACAGTTTTAGAATAATGTGAAAAGGAATTTGCCATTTTTACAGATACACAAAGCATAAATGCCTGTGTTTTGTTTTGTATGTAAGAGACCAATACCAGTGGTTGCCTTTAGGGAGGGAAATGGGATGGCTGGGATACAGAAATGGGAGGGAGACTAGCTTTCCACCCTTCCGGTTCTGAGTTTTGAACCATGTGCCTGCCTTACCTCTTAAAAACCAGTTAAGGATCAGAAGGATGAAGACAGTAGTCGTTTTACTCTGTGATTTGAGACTAGAGTGTGCTGCGGGGGAGGAGAGGGATGGTTCGCAGAGATGAAACCGATCTTGCGGAATTATGAACATCAGAGAGAATATTCTTAACACTTAGCAGAGTGCCTGGCCCGTTTTAAGTGTCCAGTAAATGTGAGCTATTATTACCCACAGATTACATAACAGGATCACACATCATTTAGTGAGGTGGGAGTTTTGATTTTGCAGGTTTAACTAGGGTAGAGTGAATTCTCTGGTTACTCTTTTCGCGTTGCACATCCAGATGGCGGGGTCTGGTGAGGGCCAGCTGGGAGTCCCGAGGGTCCCGACTGTGGGGGCGAGCCGGAGCTTGGCCTGGAGCCGTAGTTCCCGGCCCAGCCTCGGCCCCGAGGGCATCCGGCCCAGAGCACACACCTTTCCACCGGGGCAAGCGGAGCCTGTAGGAAACCCCTGCCCGGCTTGCACCTTGCCGGGACTTAAAGGAGCGTGTGCTCCCGCCCCCTTGGGCACAGCCGATTGGATAAAGCCTGAACACCTGACCCAAGCTGAGCCAATCAGATTTTCTTCTTTGTGACCGTGCCTCTCGAACCAAAGGCGAATCCGCTCATTGTCTCTCTCTGGCTGGTGGTGTGTCGAGTTGGGGTGGGAGCTGTGGGCTAGAGCAGCAGCAGAACCCAGTGCTCTGTAAGACGGAGGGCGCCCAGTTGTCGGTTCCAGTCCCTTCTAGAGGCACAGGTGCATGAGTGCTTTTGTGACTTGTCACGTGTCTCTGGGTTCTTCAGATTTATGTGTCTCGCTCCCCCCCCCCAACCTTTTTCTTGAGGCCAAGTTAACCTGGTTTCTGTTTTTTTCTGTTGTTGGGGGAGGGGATGTAACCAAACCATGAAAACCCATACAGACATTGACAGTGATAAACCCCAACCTCCCTTTGATGGTTACAGAGTCACACGGGCCAAGCCCAACCCGCGGCTGTGCCCTTGGAGACCAGCTGGGACACCTCCCCCGGAAGGCGAGCCCTGTGCAGGGAAAGGCAGTCTGTCTGGGGTACTTTGGGCTGCTGAAGGTGGGTGTGGAGAGCTAGACCTAAGGGGCTTCCCCAGGGTATCGGCCCTGGCTGGGGTGTTGGTCTCCTAGAGGAGCGCTAACCAAGTACCAAGAACTGGGGGTCTGGGGCGGGGGGATTAAAGCAACACAGGTTTACTGGGTCACAGTTCTGGAGGCTAGAAGTCTGAAATCCCTGTCAGCAGAGCCACGTCCTTCTTGAGACCTGTCAGCTTCTGGGGGTGCCTGTCCATCCTAGGCATTCTGTGACGTAGAGCTGCTTTACTTGCCTCTGCCACCACAAGGCGAGCTCTGTGTGTCTGTCTTTCGCCTGACATTCTCCTACGCTTGGGTCTGTGGCCCAATTTCCTTTTTATAACAACACCAGTCAGTGGATTAGGGCCCCCCCTTATTGACCTTCGTTCTACCTGTAAAGATCCTACTTCCAAATAAGGTCACATGCATAGGTGGGGGGAGGTTAGAACTTCAACATATCTTTTGGGGAGCACAGCTGAGCCCACAGCAGCTGTCCACGGAAGAGCAGTGCTGCTACTCACTGCGTGGGTTACTGTCTAGGCAGGAAAACCCAAACCACTAGGTGTTTAAAGCAGAGGGGATGGAGCACCTGGGGGGCTCGGTCGTTAAGCATCTGCCTTCAGCTCAGGGCA
The DNA here is from genome assembly GCF_003265705.2 of Callorhinus ursinus. NCBI lineage: Eukaryota > Metazoa > Chordata > Mammalia > Carnivora > Otariidae > Callorhinus > Callorhinus ursinus. Next base: position 22,036,783 of record NW_027397101.1, read on the forward strand.
TGGTCCCAGGGTCCTGGGATCGAGCCCCACATCGGGCTCCCTGCTCAGCGGGAAGCCTGCTTCTCCCTCTCCCCCTCTCCCTGCTTGTGCGCTCGCGCTCTCTCTCTCTCTCTCTCTCTCTCTTTGTCAAATAAATCTTAAAACACACACACACACACACACAAAGAGGAGATAGAAGATGCTGAGAAGACAAACAAGAAACCGTGACTGCCCTAGAGATTAGCAAAAGCAGAGAGCTCCTACCACGTCTAAGGCAAAGGCAGGGAGTGAGGGTCTGTGTTAGGGGCGCCTGGGTGCTGGGTCCCTCCCTAAGTGGAAGCTAGGACATGGCAGCCCTGTCCTGAGGGAGCTGGCGCCAGAGAGAAGAGAGAAAGGGAAGAAACAGCTGGCCGTCCTCCTCCTGCCGCCTCTGATCTCCCACCCAGGCCCCCGCCGGCTGGGGAGCCAGCAGACGCCGGAGCCCACCGGGATGGCCCTTGCCGCACAGAGCGAGTGAGCGAGCAGGAAGGGAAGGAGTGGAGCAGAGGGCGAGCAGAGCCTGCCCTGCTAACCAGAGCCTCCCAAGAGCCTGTGAGAACTGGAGCCTAAGCAGCTGGCTCCAGGTCGCCAGCTCTGAGCCCCATCACCTCTTGGGTTTGCGCACGGGCTTGTTGCCGGGGCCCCAGTTGCTTTTCTTCCACTGTTCCCGGCTCTGCACGGATTCGCTCTCCTCTGTACTGCCCCCGCATAGACAGCCCTCTCAGTAAGGCAACCAGTGGAGGGGGAGACCTTTGGGGAGGAAAAGGGCAGACGGCCACCCATTGGGTCACCATCACCATCTCCACGCTGTCCTCCTGCACTTCGGGCTTTTTCTCTGGTCTGAGACCAGGCCTGCTCCACTCGCTCTCATTCTGGACCAGACCTGAAAACATCTGAACCACGCTTCCCCTAACACCTTCTTTTAGCCTTGACTTCTCAACCCTATCATGACTCCTCAAGGAGGCCCTCTTTCCCTCAAAGCAGCCTGGTGTGTCCCCTTGGCTGGGATCGTTCCTCTTGCAGAATCTTCATGCATTTTCAAATTCGGGGCCTGGTGGTGAAGCCTAATGAGCCGTGTTCATGTACGGGTGGTGTTCTTCTGTTTTTCCATGTCTTTATTTCCACCGGGTTCCGGGCTTTATACTCCTTTGCTTGGGGATTTTTCCAGAGGGGAAGTAGAAGCTGAATGAAGGGCCTGCTCTTCATGTAAAACACTAACCTTTATGCGGGAAATGAAGGGGGACAGCCATGCCTCCCGTGACAGGAAGAGCAAGAGAAGCAGCTCTTGGAGAATGGCAGAGTGGATGATGGTTGGCAGTGGCTGAGCTTAGCAAAACCAGACATAAATGTAGCCAAGTGTGGTACAATGGTTCCCTCGAGCCCATTTTCTAAGAATTTGGCCTTTTTAACCATCTTAAGCCCTATATTGGCCTGGCTTCTGCCAAGAATAAGACCAAAAGATGTTAGGGGTGAGTCTGAAACACATCATGGACTGGACGATAACCCCTCCCCTACCACCCATGGGTGGCCGGGGCCCTTAGCCTTAGGTGCTGCCCCGCATGGGGAGGGGTGGTCTGTCTGTGTCTGAGACTGAAGGCGGCCGTGTGGCCGTGCCCGGGGAGCTGTGACTAGACCTCAGAGTGATGGCTGAGTGGTGTACCTGGGAAGCCAGCACCCACTCATGGCCTTCCCTGCTCTGCCTGCCGTCCTGAGCCCCCTTGTCCATCGAAGGCCCGAGAGCCCATAGGGATGCCTGCAGTAGCTCCCAGGCTCTTGGGACCAGAGGCCCTGAGTTCTCAGAATCCTCCTAAAAGCCCTGGGCTTTCAGGGCAAACCTACGAGCTGGAATTTCCTGCTGCTCTGGCAGGATGAGAGCTTAGTCCGCTTTGAGTTCAAGAAAATAAACAGAAATGTGTTTTTGCACAGGAATTGTGGACTGAGGTTCATGGCCCCTCGGTTGCATGTCTGACTTCCCCAGGTCCCTGGCAGCCAAGGCTGTCTGCCTCCCCTCACAGCCCAACACCTAGTAAGTGCTCCATCAATATTTGCTGGAACTAGTCAAATCTTGGGAGGGCCCCTCTCTTCTTCCTGCAGCCACGGCCTGCGGGCATCAGCCCCAGGAGGCATCAGTCCCGTCTGTCCTCTAAACCCCGCTGACACACAGGAGGGGACGACTTGGGCGGTTTCTGTCCAGGCAGGCATCCCCTCCGTGGTGAGGAACGCCTCTGAAGTTGCCTCGCATCCCAGGGCTCCCTGGCCCATCCTTTGAATTTTCAAGTGCCCCAAGCTATTATGAGTGCATTCTATGTTTATATTCCAAGCCGCTTGAATCTATGCCTTGCAAAAAAAAATGCAAGTTGGAAAGTTAATTCATTCCTTTATGTCAAGGTAACTGCAATCTCACCCTAATCCTCTCTTGTCAAAGACATTGCTACCATGCAGGGAGTTATCTTTTACAAGAGACACTTCAAGGTGATTTAATAACAGTACTTGCAGTGAGTCACATTTTCCCTGTAGTCACCCACTCTTTGGCCTGGGAGAATAGGTTTCAAGTACAGAAGAAAGAAGGCATTTGGCTAGGCTCCGTAGCCCACTTACACACTCTCAGCCAAAGGCACACCTTCAAGAAAAGAGAAAACTCTAATGAGCACCTGTGGTAACTAAGGTACCAAAGGCATCTTTCAGAGCGATGTTATTTTTGTTGGTTTGCTTTAGGGCAACCTGTATTCATCCCGTCTGTGAAGCTTCTTAGGACCCTTAGGAATTTGACAGCTGTGGATAAAGAGGCAATTTCCTATTGACATCAATTAATGATACCACAAATACTTACCGAGCCCCTACCACTGACTCTGAGCCCAGCGCTGATATTAGGCTTTGCCAGTGGCCCTCACCCAGCTGAGCATTTCCTGGAGTAGCTCATACTGCTGCGCATGCTCACTGTCTCTGTCCCTTCCCCTCCCCCCGGACCCTCCCCCCCGCACTCTTTCTCTGAGTTGGAAAACTAGAAATTTATGTCACAGATACTCCTTTTATTTTTTTGAATCTTATCTGCGCAATAAAAGGAATCGGAGTGGGTTTTTCTGATCTAACCAAACCTCACTGCACAGTGGGAGAACGTTTGCTCATGCTTCACACTTTCTCATTCTTGTCACACACTAGATCAGCCCAAGAGGCAAAGGGCACTGGCTGGATGGTGGCTAAGCTTCAGGAGATTTGGGTAGGAAAGGCCAGCAGGTGGCCCAGTCTTGAAGACTGTTCCGCTCCAGAGGGGTGAAGTCTTCTCCCACCGCCACACCTCGAGACTCGCCATAAATGTTAGCCTCACCCTGAGAGGAAATCAGGCTAGAGAGCAATCTCAGTGGGTACTGTCTTTGAAAAGCTTACCATAATGTCTCCCTGAAAAAAAAAAAATACATAAAGTACATTTTTAAACCAACACTAGCCAATTAAGACGAGAGGACAACTTTGCCAAGTACCAATTATTCCCTCTTCCAGGTGGAATTTTCTAGGCATGCCAGCCCTGGTATGTCTTGCCACAGGCAGATTCCCTACCCCGACCCATAAAAACCCATGCTGGCTACTCCTCATGGATTTCTTAGTGTGTTTCTTTCAACTGGATTTCTAAAACAAGGAACAATGTAATTGGCGTGTAATGACAGGTTAACAGGATTGTCTTAACAGATCCTGTGTATTTTCAGTTCAGACTTTCACCAGCCAAGATGTTCTCTGTACAGAAGAAAACCGACCCGTCAGAGCCATGAGAAGACACGCCGACCCGCGGGAGAGTTGTGACCCAGACTGAAAGAGTCAAGTTTGCATCTTGATTAGAAGAAGAAGAAGAAGAAAAAAAAAAAAACTCCTGCTGTTCTTATCCATGTGTGATGTCATATTCTGAATACGGTCATTTCAGGTATAAAATTACTTGGAGTTTGGCCACCTTGAACCCTCTGTGAAATGAGATGGGAGAGAAGAGAATTGAAATCGTTGGAGGCTTGAGCCGTCGGGGCTAAACTTTCAAAAGTTAGAAAAACAAAAAGCAAGAGCGGCTGCCTCGTGCTGACAATCAGTCTCCCCCGTCCCCCCCCCCACCCCCACCATTGGCTTGCCTTGGCTGGACCGAATCCTCTGTCATAACAGAGAATCTAAACTACCAGCAAAGCACCCTTATGCCCGGGAGCCATTCCAGGGAAAACAGAGCAGAACATTTGAGCCTGGGATACTTACCCAAGTCCCCTGTGGCTCTGAGGCTCGGGGGCTCTCTGCATGAGGTCCTTGCAATCACCAGCCACAGTCCTGGGGCGGGGCGGGGGGGGGGGCAATCTCCACTCTTGCCTTCCAGGAGTGGGGGTCCCTCCCTCCCTGTGACCTTTGTATGAGCTAATGATCCCACCTGAAGTGCACAAACACGCCTCCTGGGGTCTCCAACCAGAGACAAAAGCTTAAGCTGAAGGAACCTTGTGGGTTTTGTTAAGGCCCGATTGGACGTCTAGGAGTGGCGCCCAGGCGTGGGTGCGGCCAGGGCTGAGAACCACTGGTTTAGCTTAAAACAGTTGCCTTGGCCTCCCCAAATAGATGAGTGACCAAGGCACCCCATCTTCCAGATGAATGATGCAAATAAGTGCTCAGACAAGGTGCTTTTGGTGTCCCTCGGGGGTGGTGGCAAGACAGCTGGAGAATGATGGTCCCGGGGTGGGGCCAGAGACCGCCAGGTGCTAGACACAGCATCTCAAAGCAGATGCCGGTGCCGCAAATGCACACGAATGGGGGAGCCAAAGCCAGATCTTTGCCATCAGATAGAAGTGTAGGACCCAAAAAGGAAGCCCAGAGAAGGAAAAAGGAGGACCCAGAGCTGGGCTTTCAGAAGGCAGGGGCAGCAGTGGTTTATATACCAGAAGGAAGCTGGATTCCACGCTGCACGTCCCGTGGGAACACCACCGTGACAGACCTTCATCCCTGGGCGTCCCTGCCCTCAGCTCCTTGGCTGGTTACAGTCTTCAGTAGCTTTAGTTTGGTCCTGTGTAGGAGAGGCAACTTGGTGGCGGTGGGGGGTGGGTCGCAGCCTTGAGTTCAGATCAACAAACATTGGTATCTGTTGACTGGACATCAGTTCCTGGGATTTCAAAGCACTGGGCATTGAGGCAATACAGGGATAATGGAAGAGAAATCTAAATCGCTCTGGGAAATCCAGACCTAGTTGGGGTTCTCCAGAGAAACAGGACCAATAGGATATAGATCGACATCTAAGAGGAGATTTATTATGAGCTTTGGGTAATGTGACTATGGAGGCTGAGCTCTGTCACAATATGCAGTCTATAAGCTAGAGAACCAGGAAAGCTGGTGGGTATAACTCAGCCTGAGTCCAAGGTGTGAGACCCAGGAGCTCCAGTGTCCAATATCTGAAGGCAGGAGAAGTTGGAAATGAAACTTTGGCCTTGTTCTGACTTTCTGTTCTCTTTGGGTGCTCACAGAGTTGGATGATGCCCACCCACACTGGTCTAAGGGAGGATAGCATCTTAATCAGCAGACGGGGTAAAGCTAATTTCTTCTGGAAACACCCTCACTGACAGTTCTCTGGGTTCCCTCAGCCCGGGTCAGGCTGACACATAAGATTAAGCCACCATAGTCACTGTGCTTCCATACCTCAGAGAGGCATCTTGGGTAACCAGAGCTTTGGGCTTTGAAGCTTTTGCTCCTGCTTGTGCTCCTCATTTGTGACCTTTCCCCTGGAGCTGGTTCTGTCACATGTTGAAGACAGACCTGGCTTAGGTTTGCTCGTGCATGAGAAAGGATATTTGGCTTCCACTGGATGAATATTTGGGCTTCCACTCCAAATTTTCTTCCCACTCCTTTCACGTGTCTTTCTGAGAGAACAACTTTGGATTTTCAAAACAGAAACAAAAGCTTCACTCCTTTGCACCACAGAGGTGGGATCACATCCTGTGCTCTTGAGCTTTCCATTTGGACTCTTGACCCCAGCAACCTGGAGGCTTCAGTCCAAACGCCCTACCACCAAAGGATGGCCTGTGCTGTTTGTGGACCTTGCTCTAGCAAATTTAGAGTAACCCAATCCCATTTTTCCTCCGCTGAGCAACATTTACAACTATCACCTTAATTAATCGTGTTGAATCTTGGGTACTGGGTTCCCTCCATGTCCAAGTTTAGCAGCCCCCATGAGCTGCTTAGTCCTAGTTGCATATTAGAATCTCTTGAGAAGCTTGAAGAAGTGCTGGTACCAGGCACCCTACCACTCAAGATTCTGATTTAATTATGCTGGAGTGGGCCATGGTGGTGGTATTTTTTTGTTGTTGTTTTAATGTTTGCTAGACTTCTTACTATTTCAGCCAATCACTGCTAATTATTTTTAGCAAGTGAGTGCTTATAACCAATCTCCCAGCCCGATTAACAGCAGCTCCTACATTTCCTCCTTGATACTAATTAACAATTAGTCATCTCCAATTCCCTACACGGATGTCTGAAGATTGGGGAACTACTTTGACAAATGCAAGTCTTTTTAAATTTTTTAAATTTTTATTTATTTTTAGAGAGGGGGTGGGGATGGGCAAAGGAGAGGGAGAGAGCGAATCTTAAGCAGGTTCCAAGCCCAGAGAGGGGCTCAATCTCACAACCCTGAGATTGTAACCTGAGCCGAAATCAAGAGTTGGATGCTTTAACCAACTGAGCAACCCAGGAGCCCGGGAAGTCTGACATTTATAATGAGACTAAGATGCACCAGCTGTTCTTTCTGAATCTGTTCTGAGAGGGTTCTAAGAATTTCCCACAACACTGAAGGTTAGTGGCTGAGAGTCTTACTGACTTCAAAAGGAGAGAGGGTATGTGTGACGCTGGGGCACAGTTGTCCTTGCCATCTTCCAAGTACTACCTGCTATCCTCAAGTTTATTGACCCTAAAAGTCTTAACTCATAGAAGCAATGTGTGCAGCCTTGGTCATCAACGTATTTTCAACTTCAGAAAAATCTACTCCCAAATTTTGCCACATTTTCATTCTAACAAATAAGAAACTGTCGAGTGTCTGGTCTGCTTGGATCTTTTTATCTCAAGGAATATTAAAAAATGCTTATGTCATGGGTCAGGAGAAGAAATGGTGAGGATTGGATTCCTTCCAGACTCACTTCCAGTTTCTCAGTGAACTTTGGATATACGCTGTCTCCTGATACTTGTAATTTAATCCTGATAATAAAAGGGGGAAGGGGGACGTCACCACCATGCAGGAATATCTCAGGACCCTTTCATCCCAGAGTAAAAACACCAGGTCCTAATTCTAAGACACTTCCCAGACTGAGGTGTGCCTCTGAGGTCTTCAGTACATTTTGTCTTGATCTTTGCCAACTTCATGATCTGATTTTTACTGGCTGGGTCTGTTTCCTGTCTCCCTCCCATGAGGTCCTTTGGGGCTGAGGCTGCGTCTCCTAAATATATCCGATCGGACACAGAGTAGGTACTCAAATGTGTGGCAATAAATGAGTGAACAAATGAAGAATCCATTCCCCCAGAGCTAGCTGGGAGTAGTCTGGTTGGAGGCTGAGAGGGAAAGGTCAGGGCTGTGGGTACCCTGCGCAGGGGCAGGCTCCTGAGATTTATTGCTTGGGCTTCTGCCTCCATCTGTCCACCGTTGTGCTGCCGGTCAATATCGGTAGTTGTTGAATAACATTCATTTATACATTATTTAGTAGGGGCAATCAGTCAAAGTCTCCATGATTGTGGCCCGGCTTTTTCAACTTGCCTCTTATCTGTAAACACATTTCCTGAGCTGCTCTATCTTTTCATCTTGTCTAGGTGATCTATAGCAATATCCCAGAACCTGCCTATTTTCTCTTTAATCCCCTGATGGATTATAAATAGCCTGCGCTCAAACTTCCCAAAGCTTTGAAGGCAAATTCCTGCTTTCTGAATTCCTATCAGTCTCTTGCTCCACACTCAGACCCCTTCAGGAGGCCGCCCTCCTTCCCCAGGGCAGACAAAGCCTTCTACACGTCTCTGCCCTCATGCTAACGTAACGCTATGGCCAAGGACCAGGGCGTGGACCGGCAGCTGCGAATACACACATCGCTCACTGCTTCAAACACCTAACAGAGGTGATTAATGAAGAGAAATCTAGCATAAAAGAATGGCAGGGGAGAATGCAAGCAAAAGAGAACAATAAGTGATGGGAAATGGAAGGGGCAAGAAGGGGTAAGTGAACAGTGGGGCGGTGGAGAGCGCCAGGTTTACGCTCTGTCTCTTTAAAACGCTGCACATTTGCTAACCCACCTAAGTGTGTGTGTCCAACCGCCTCTGTAGCAAACGCTGTCTTAAGAGACAAAAATGGCCTGGGAAGAACGCAGCGCTCTGATACCTTCCGATCCTTTTTATTCTACGCACAGAGAAAAAGAACCCCATTGCCTGACTTCCTACATTTCAGAGAAATTCTTCATCAAGGCACATAGTGGATCCCGGGACCCACCGTTTTCAAGGGCTCCCTTTAATGAACACTTCGGGATGTTCACTTAGGACAGGAGTGAGCTGCCAAGATTCACTCCATCCTCCGCTTTTAAAAGTCACTCACACTGCAGACCAGAATCCTCTCCTCCCCTGCTCCCTGTGGCTGCCTCCCAAGCCAGAGATTGAGCAGCCAGGTTGCCCTGCCCTGAGCTCACTTCTTCCTGCGTATTCATTTTCAGTTTCCAGTTAGTGCCTAATCCATTAAAAAGCACTTATTCTAGCAAACCTCTTGAGCAAGCGCTAATCTGCTGTTTCTCAGCATAAAATCTGTGGGGCTTAGCGGATGGGGTGGTACTTAATGAATGCAATCTCTACAAAGCCATCAGCAGGAATGCACACAGGACCACCTCAGCTTTCTGTGGGCATGTTCCGAGCGGCTCCCAAGGCATCCTTAAACGGGTACCGTTTTCAGCCACCGACTTCTAAGCAGCCAAGTCTTCTCCACAATGAATGCCCCTTCCTGCCCCTATAAGGGAATAACCCCTACTGGAATGGAGTGAACAACCTTTAGAAGAACAATTCAGTTTCTTAAGATCTAGGGCCATTCATCTGGAAGACCCCAAACTTTATGAATATGTTTCCAAAGACCTGATGCTTTGAGATTCTAGGCCCCTCATCCCTGGAACAAACATTTATGTGTTTCGTGTGGGTTTTCTTGGATTATCTCATTGAATCCACCCCAAACTCCAGAATGATTTTTTAAAATAGCAGTCAGGTGATGACACTCGTCTGTACAGAACTCTCCAGTGGCTTCCTGTTTCACTCAGAGGAAAAGCCAAGTCCTCGCTCCAAGCCATAGTCAGGGCCCTGTGGTCTGACCGTGTTGCCTACCTAGCTACCCTTCTGTATCTCCAATCTACCTGTGCTGGTCTTCACGGTGCTCCTCCGTCCCCTTGTCGCATCACTTGTCCTGCTGACTGTCCCTGGTCTCTGTTCAAATGTCGCCGCCTCCACGGGGCCTTCCTTGGCCATCAGATATCCATAGTAGCCCACCTCCACCCTATCTTCCAGACCCTGTTTACATGTTCTCTATTCCAGCCCCACCCACAGCCTGTTACCTATATATTTACTGTCTCCCCCCGATAGAATGTAGCTGCACAAGGTTGGGATTTTGTTTTGTTCACTTCTAAATCGCCACAGTCTAGAACAGTGTTCTCAATAAAACATTCTTGAGTAAATAGATGAAGTGCAGTATTCTTGTTACCTCCATTTTACAGTTGAAAAAGGAGTTTAGGGTAGCTAATGAACTTCTCTAAGGTCATGAAGCTATGCCAACAGTACTAAGGGCGTACTGACCCCCCTTTCCACGCTCAAATGCCTTCGAGGGATATATTTTTTCTAGGTTCATTCATTTGAAAGTGGTTTTGACCAAAAGAGGAAGCAGAGATAGAAGATAACAAGAAACCAGTGAGGGAGCCGGGTTTGGGGCCTGCTGTGTGATCTCATACTTCCTTCAAACTCACCTCTGAGGTTCTCCTCTCCTTCCTCTTTTTTTTTTAAATTTTTTCTTATTTACTTAAATGATCTCTACACCCCACATGGGACTTGAACTCACAACCCAGAGATCGAGAGTTGCTTGCTCTTCCAACTAAGCCAGCCGGGCACCCCTTCACTCACTCCTTGCTCTTGACATGGATCAAAGTCCATCATTCCTTACTTCACCAAAGTCAAGTGAAGAGAAGACCACATAAATTTTTTCCAACAATTTGTTGTTGTTACTTGCAAATATTTTGAAACCATTTACTGGATGGCATCTTCGTAGGAAAGGAAAGCTTATAGAAAATGAGACAAGCCAACCTCAATATATGCTAGAGTCTGTAAGCTCCTACAGGGTGGACACACAGTTAGGGAAGACCATGCAGCAAGATAGTGAGGGCATCATCTGGCCACCAGCCAACAAGGAACTGAGGCCCTCAGTCCAACAGCCTGTAAGGCATGGTGAGTCCTCCCACAACCACTAAATGAACTTGAAAGCACATCACACCCAAGTGGAAGCTTGATATAATTATGGCCTCGCCGGCAACTTGACTGCTGCCTTGTGACAGACCTGAGCCAGAGGACCCAGCTAGGCCACACCTAGATTCCACAGAAACTGAAAAATACATGGTGTGTGAACCTGCTAAATGTTGGGGTTATTTTGTTACACAGCAATAGGTAACTAACACAAGTGTGAGATGTGTGTAGCAGAGGTTCACACTACAAGGGTCAAGAGAGCACAGAAACTTGGAGTCACAGGCATGTAGGATGTACACTGTGGAGGACAGGATTATGGGACCCTACTTAACAATGCGAAGTTGTTCATGCTGTTCTCACCCACCATAGCTGTCTACCTAGCCAGTGGATAAAGCCCAAGTTTCTTGGTCTGGCAACAAGGACTGCCATCATCTGGCCTCTGCCACCTTCTCCAGTTTCATCTCCTGCTTTCCCCCTCCCTGACCCCTATCTTTGAGTCATGCCGAGCTACACATACTTGTTCTAAAACTGTTCTTTGTCTATGCCACTCCTCCTTCCCAGAATGCCTTGCTGTACAGGCTTGGTTTCATGCCTCCCTGATACTGTGGAACTCCATGCAAACCCCCATACCGGCCTCTCCAGTGACTCTCTCATCCCCCACACCCCCATCCCGCAACCTTTGATTTTCTTGTCTAGCACCCCTCTAGCTCTAAGCTCTCTACTGAGCCTCTTCTTCAACTTGGCACCTCAGAGGCTGTTCACAGGCTGGAAAATCACTGAGGAAAGAAAAACCATAGGATGGACTTGCCAGGACAACAAACAATTATTTATTGGTTTTACTATATTTGATACCATGCTGTTGAAATAATAATAGAGCAGCTTACAATAAAAAGACCCATATTTAAGGTCAGGGGCCCATAAAATAAAAAGCCAGATTGGAAGATGAAAAAGCAAAGCCTCCAAACTGCAGGTATATTTGTCACAGCGGAGGATTACATTTCACTCTGCCCTTAGACAAACAAGAAAATTCTAGAACTATTAATTTGCCTATACCTTGCACTTTGCTCATGTTGAGAAATCCATTAAGAGAATGGGTTTCACAAGGTTTGTCACAATTCAGGTTCCCATCCTATGTATCATTTCTTTTCACCGATATTCAAATCACTTGAAAGAAAGGTCACCGGGTTTCATCTTTATTCAACAAACCAGAGCAGCAAGGAGCAACTATATACCGACCCTGTGACAGACACTGCAAGGCACCCCAGACTGCTCCTGGTTGTTGATTTAAAAAATCAACATCTAATGTTAATGCCTTTCAAGAAATCTACCTTCCTCTCCACTTGCTACCACCTGAAATTGACGGGCTGACCCAGAGTTAGATCAACATAGGGAACCCTCAAGCGGTGAAACCAACCATCTTCCTCATAAAGAAATGCTGAGGGAAGAAGGTAGCAATGACACTATGTTAGAGAAAATGTCTTTCTTACAAGGTGTAGCCTATCAGATGGAGATACTTGATGACTCTTTTTAAATATCTTTAAGTCAGTGGCCCCTTAGCATGGATGCCTTCCATTTTGAAGAAAGAGAAAATACTGACGATTTAAACAGTTCAGCAAAAATTTGTTTCCATATAATGGGCTTATTGTCATGAGGGATTTTCATGCAACATCAGTAATGAGCCTTGGAGAGAAGGCTTTGAATCCTAAGAAAGAAAAATGACTTAGGGACACCTGGGTGGCTCGGTCAGTTAAGCATCTGCCTTCGGCTCAGGTCATGATCCCAGGGTCTTGGGATGGAGCCCCACTGAGGTCTGCTTCTCCCTTTGCGCCTCCCCGCTCTTGTGCTCTCTAAAAAAATCTTTAAAAAAAAAAAAAAAAAGAATGACTTAAAATAAAATTCTATTCATGCTTACTATCACTTTTGGTCCACAGAAGAGAATATATCCAAACCTAAGCCAAAATCTCTGCTGGGTTGACTTATGACCTAAAGGAACTCTCAGACCATGGAGACTCCTTGCATGGCAAATGACTCTGAGTTTTTACAAATCAGTTGGGTGTGAGGACATGATCGATGGGTTGATGATTTGACTATGTAATGTGCTGAATACCACCCGTAAAGAGGACTTGGATGTCTCTGGACAAAAATTCTTGCACCTGAAAATCCAAACGGTGAGTCATATGGAGGCTAACAAAGCTACTATATGCCACTGAAGGGAGAAGGTGAAATAATTTCAGGGAAACCATTTTTGGACCTTGGTTACTTAAGCAAAGACATGAGGAAATAATGCATTCATAACTTTATTCTTTTTGTTTTATCTTCTTATACCAGAATTGCTAACAAATTTGATTATATAAAAGAAACTTTAAAAGTTTATACTGGGTGCAGGTTGGCAAAATCAGAACAGACTAAAACCTTCAGTGGCAACATCTTGTCTCCTTCAGGGAAATTTCGATTGGTGCATTCTTAAGTACTTCTGGGTTATTTTTATCCAGATGGATTTGCATCTGATTTGCCTCTTTCTATGCATAGCTCTTTGGAACACCCTTCCCCCTTTCTTACTGATAACTTAACACATGACCTAACAGGGAACTAACATCACTTTCCAGGCAGCCCTCAACCCACAGAGAGTCAGGATAATCACTCAGGAACCAAAGTACTCAGTGCTACTTGGGAATGCCCCATCCCTTGTACACCACCAAGCCACCCCAGGAGTATTGGCCCCAAGGGCAAATCAGCCAGATGTCAGGACGGAGGGTAGGTGTGTGGGCTACACTGCTCAATGTAAGTAAAGGCACAGCTTGAAGTCATTTGCCTCAGAATCCTAAACGGCTATGCAGTGTCTCCTCATCTGGAGTACACGCTGGACCTGCAGCATTTTAGGCCCAGGCCCCAGAGTCTGGGTCAGGAAGCCTGGGCTGGAGATGGGGCCCAGGAATCTGTATTCATAACAAGTGACTGGTTAGCATCTTGGCCTCCTGGGAAGCAGAATTAGGATATCTGAAAGTGCCAGAAGATTGATACTAACACTGTAGCCCCCAAACCTGGGGGCTGTATTAGAATCACCAGAGGAACTTTAATAATTGGGAACTTTAATAATTCCCCTGCTCTAGGCCTACTGAATCAAAATTGCTAGCGGTGGGACCTGGGACTTAATTTTTTTACGCTCCTACCCTGGCTGTACATCAGAATAATCTGAGGGGCACTGAAAAATCCCAATATCCTTGGGGCACCTGGGTGGCGAGGTCAGTTAAGCGTCTGCCTTCAGCTCAGGTCATGATCTCAGGGTCCTGAGATTGAGGCCCGCATCGGGCTCCCTGCTCAGCTGGGAGCCTGCTTCTCCCTCTCCCTCTGCCTGCTGCTCCCCCTGCTTGTGCTCTCTCTCTCTGACAAATAAATAAAATATTTTTTAAAAAATCCCAAGATTCAAAGCCCTGTGCAGAAAAATTGAATCAGGGGGCACCTGGGTGGCTCAGTCGGTTAAGCGTCTGCCTTTGGCTCAGGTCATGATCCCAGGGTCCTGGGATCGAGGCCCGCATTGGGCCCCCTACTTGGTGGGGAGCCTGCTCCAAACAAAAAGAAAGAAAAACTGAATCAGGGACCTCTGGAAGAGGAGTAGCTGGTCCAAGCCCCCTAGGTAATGCTCACGAAACCAGACCACAGCTCAGCATCCGGGAACCACGGCCTGAGATGGTGTACGATGGAGCTGAGGTCACCGGGTTTCATCTTTATTCAACAAACCAGAGCAGCAAGGAGCAACTATATACCGACCCTGTGACAGACACTGCAAGGCACCCCAGACTGCTCCCGGTGCATTTGCTTGAAGTTGAACTATTTATTCAGGGCTATCCTTGAAAAAGCTTGTGAAACTCAGATCAGATTAAGTTTGCCATCAGCAATGGGAATAAGAAGGCTGAGAGCCCGGAAAGGCTGTTCGGTCTGCCTGCCAGCAAAGGATTTCCATATAGCTTCAAAGAAGTTCTAACCACATGATGACATTGTTGCTCGGGAGTAAGAAGTCTCTATCCCAGCAAAATGGAAAGGAGATCCTGTCGCCACAGCTGCTACATTTTCACAAGCTCTTCAAGAGAGTGGTTGGCACATGGTAGGCACTCAATAAATATCCATTGAACGACTGACTGAATTTCCATCACCGCAGCTAAAACCTTAAATAACCTCCTAAGGTAGCTCACTGTGGAGTTTTCCCCAGTTTCTGAAAAAACTCACCACCACAGTCATCATCACAATAGGACACCATGAACAACTGGAACTAGTAGCAAAATTGCTTTAATGTTTAGTGTGGGGCAAAGAAGTTCTACTGAGCATTTTAAGGAGGCTTTATTTATATTTCCAAAATGATGGGTATTTCAATACTGGCATCTCCCCATGATAGGCACAATCATGGCCTCCCCAAGATAATGACATCCTAATCCCTCAAACCTGTGACTATATTACCCTAAACGACAAAGGGGCAGCTATGATTATGGTTAGTTAAGGATTTTGAGATGAGGAAATTATCCAGGATGATCTGGGTGGTTCAAAGATAATTACAAGACCCATCAAAGACGGAAGGAGGAGGCAGAAGGTCAGGGTCAGAGGGAGATTTTAGGAAGCCACACTGATGGCTTTGAAGGAAGAAGGGGCCACAAGCCAAGGAATGCTGGCAGCCTCTAGAATCTGGAAAAGGCAAGGAAATTGATTCCCGCCTCCTCCCCTGCCCCACCCCAAGAACCTCTAGAAGGATTGCAGTCCTACTGACACTCTGATTTTAGCTCCCAGAGGCCCATTTCAGACTCCTGGAGAGAGAGGAAAAAAATGTGTTGTTCTAAGTCACCAGTGTGTGGTCATTTATTATAGGAGCAATAGGAAGCTAATACATCATGCCATTATAAGGGAAAAAATACAGGGACTAAGAGTAGCATTTCACCATAGTGAGGGCTGCACTGGGTACCTGACAAAGTGACATGGCCAACAATACCCCATCGAAAGTGTGGAATGCTTTTAAAAGAGCACGTTGCTGAAATAAGAGTTTTGGAGATCTTTGCTGTAAATCAAATCACAGGATAACAATGACCACTTCTCCATGGCATACACGCTTGCCTTAAAAAAAAAATCATTCTAAAGGTCTACATGGTAATAGATTAGAATGTCTGGCTAACCAAGGTCACAAACCATTGCTCACTCCAGGTGAAATGGCCAACATTAGCAAGAGCTGGCCTCCCATCCAAATACCCCTCACCAAAATGGCAAGCCACAGTTGTGTAAGGACGATGATGCTTATGCTGTATAATGACCACCTTCAGAAGATGTTATGAAGTCATGTTTGGAAGGGCATGCTGTCTGCCTGTCCTTGTATGACCCAGGACACTCACTCATGGCATGGTTGTATAGGATTGTAAGTTTGCAGCCTTGCAAGTGGTTCCCAAGGGCCTGGAACCTATGACTTCAGGTTTGCCAATGTTATCACTAGCAACTGAACTCACCAGGTAGAAATGTGTTCAATTCTGTCTTATGTGACCTGGATCTGAGGCCAAAAAGAGACCTGGAAACTGTGATGTTTTACTTCTGGTTTCATTTCCTCCCCATGGGCTGAAAACACTTTAAAGGTAGCAGTTGGTTACATAGCTGAGGACCTGCAAGAAGGTATACATGAAGATGTCCAATAACCGTGGCTGTGAGGGTAACGGGCATGCTACAACAAGCTGACAATTAGGAGGAAGACACTTGAGGCCGAATGGCAAACAGCACCAGGACACTCTCATGTGTTGGCAAAATCCTCCACCAAGAGAAGAGAAGATTCTCATCAGCCTCCAACAGCAGAAGTCAAATTCACTACCATGTACTGAGTACTTTACTATAGAGCAGGCACAGTGTGCTGAGTGCTCTCCAAACATCCAATCTTCTCAAAGCCTTCAAACAGAGGTACATTGTTCAGTCCATTTCACAGATGAGAAAACAGGTTTGGGAAAGGTCAATTTACAGAGCTAGGAGTGGCAGATCTGGGATTTAAAGTCAAGCTTTTCTGTGTCTGATTTTTGTCATCACACTATACATTACCTTTAGTAGCAGACTAAGACATAATTTTGGAGAAAGAGAATGACATCAATGTAAGGCAAGAGATTTATTCATTTATTCAACATTTTTTGAGTGTTTATCCATGTGAGAAATTGTGCCCACCTCGGTTGGGACCATTAAAATATCAAAGGATATCAGGTAGCAGGACCTGGAGACAGAGTGGAGAGCAGCAGAATTCCAGAACATGCTCCACCAGTGAGTGAGAGAACCTGCCCACTGAGCAGCTCCAGCAACAGGCTGTTCAGAGTGACTCCGCAGGTGACCATGAAGAGGTAGCAGCCCCAGCCTAGATGTCTGTTATCCTGTGCAGAAAAACACCACACCCTCAACAGGCAGTAGGCTCTGGGAACGAGACGAGGGACCCAATACAAGGAATGGGTCCTCCCTGCACAAGCTGTAGAAAGAACCGATGGCTCACGTGGGGACAGTGGTGGGGACGTGAGGTATGGCCCAGGGACCCCTTCAACTACCAAGGCTCCTGAGCCACACTGAAAACGCCCTTTACAGTCTAGATCCTAAGGGCCTGCCCCTACCTTGAGAGACTCTCCTATCACCAGAAAGAGCCCAACGCAACCCCCTTTATCATTATTGTGCACACACCTAAGTGATAAAGAAACGGAAGGATGGATTTTCAGTTTGGCATGTTCCAAAGTATATTCTTTAAAAATAGGGTGACCGCATGTCCTAGTTTGCCAAAGACAGCCTGGGTTTGCTCATGTTGTCCCGGGATAATTTTTAAGTGTCCCACTTCATTCTCAAAAATGTTCCAGTTTCAACAATAAGCTAAATGGTCACCTAACCCAGAAAGCCACTTCTGGGGATATTAATAGCTATGTGCTCCTTCTCTGAACCTGTAAGCTCCCAGTCTACGTTACAAACCTCAAATATAAACTGTTTTGATCAAGGAACTTAAAAGGAAAACCGCTGTTATCTTGTGTAACTACTGTTGTGTGATATACATTTTGGGCAATACTGCATTAAATAAGGTTAAACAAGTTTGGTTGTTGTCAGAACATAGGGCTTCCCCAGAGATTGAATACAGTAGCATGTCATGAACATACAGTGGAGGGTCATTTACTGTGCAGTTTTGCCAAACTTAAAACCTTTTTTCATGACATGTCTTAAGAGGTGAATGTTTACAAAATGCTCCCACATTTTTGTTCAACAAATAGGAGTGCTTAGTGTGTCTAGGAATTGTTCTAAGGCCTGGAGAGCCATCAGTGAACTCGAAAAGTCCTTGTCCTCATGGGGCTTACATTCTAGCGGGGAAGACAGGTAATAAATTTGTAAACAAATATTGTAGTATGCAAACCAATGACCTATCACCCAAGTGATTGACGGTCAAAATAAAAATCACAGCCTCTGCCAATTGAGTATTCACGAAGCAACCTGTCTTCAGACATGAGTTAGCAATGGTTCATGTCCGTCAAAAGCTATTAATGGGTGCCATGTTTTCTTAGTAGAAACAAATCTCTTTAAACAAGTCCATCCCCCCAACCCTTGAACTGAGTGGACTTCTTTTATCATTCTCATTAACGTAACTGTGCCTTTGGGGGAGTCCATCTTCTGTCAGCTTTTGTTTGGGAACTATATTCATAATACATACCTTTAATATTCTTTTCTGTCCTATCTAGAACTGAGGTGTTATTGAAAACAGCATCACTTTCGAAGGAGATGTTTTTATATTTGCCTAGGACCCAGGGAATAAATTAGAACAAATGGAGAGTTATTCCATTCTATGCCACACATCTCTAGGGCTGGGATGAGGGACAAGGAGGAGCTTAAAAAAAAAAAAAGAAAAAAAGAAAACTACGCACACACACAAAACTCCTACCCTCTGATTGATTCTGTGCAGAATAGAGACTCATATTTAAATGAATAAGCCAAGTTAAAACTTTCCCTCCTGGAACAAAGCAAAAGGAAAGCCTCTTTATGTTGCAGGGACTATAGATGCCACGGGTTGAGCCTGTCCCCAAAGCTTCCCTCCACTGCTCAAAAACTAAGCCATCTTGCTGCATTTAGCACTTCTCACCAGACCACCCACCCAGACGTGGATACACAAACCACATGTGCGAGGAATGCTGTTGGGCTAGGAAATCAGTATCACTATTTCAACCTTATTACTTGCACAGACAGCCCTTTTAGTGCAACTCACTTGTTTTATCTTTTCAATAGCTTTGATTATTTTCTTTTAATAGCCTGGATTTATCCTTTTCTACCCTTTTGAAACTTCAGAACTCTGTGGTGGGGGCTGCATGTGGTGGAAGACATGATTACGAGGGGAAAATGAGCAAACAGCTTTGCCTTTACCTCCCCCGCCCCTTGGGGCCACCTATTCTGTGCAGATTGCCCAGTGCCCTGAGTGATGATAAAAGTGGGCTCAGAGGCCTTCCCATTTAGGTGGTAGACTATTTCTGTTGTTACTTAACAGTTCTAGGGCCCAGTTATAATTACTGAAAAGTCTTTTCGTCTGTGTCATATATTTCTCTCCCTCGCCCTTGGGAACCCTATTGGTTACCCTCCTTTAATTAAGGGGGAAATGAAGACCAAGAAGCTAAGCTGACCGCCCAGGGCAAGTTAACAACCTCTGGAAAAGCCTGGAAATGCTGCTACAAAAGGGGACCACGTAAACAGGAAGGTGTGGATACTATTACCTGGCAGAGAAAGCGGAAGCCCTGGAATGTGCTCAGGATTTTCTATTTGGGTGGTATCCGGGCAAGGAAACCCATAAAATACCCTTTAGTTGCTCCACTAATCAGAACAAACAAGTCCATTAGTTTGGGACACCATGTCCCCGGACTACCAGGCGGACGGGTCTGGGCGTCAGCCTTGGGTGAGTTACCAGCTCTCTCCAGGACCCCTTGCCTATCCAAGAGGGAACACAATTTGGAGAGAGCTGGTAGAACAAATGTACTGGGGCAGTCGGTGTCTCAGCACACTTCCTGAGTGAGAGTGCTTGGAGATGGCATCCGGAGTGGTCTTCAGCACACCCAAGCTGCCTATCTTGACTCTCTCCTCACTGGGGAAAATGCGAGGCCATTATTTTAAAGTCAACAAATGAGTATCTATCCAGGCTGAAGCAAGGGAAGAGATTGGTCCAATTCAAGCATGGTCATTAGAAACCTCAGCTACCAGCCAAGCCCATCTGGGACTGATGCTTCCACACCTAAAATCAGCTCCTAGTTGACAGCATACAAGGCAGTCCACTATAATCTCCACCATGGCTTGTCAGCCTGAAGATAAGGTGACTTTCTCAAATTTGCTGTTAAGTTTCTTTGCTCTTAACTAGAGCATTATATCCAATTCCTGGGTTATCT
This sequence comes from Callorhinus ursinus, assembly GCF_003265705.2. Lineage (NCBI taxonomy): Eukaryota > Metazoa > Chordata > Mammalia > Carnivora > Otariidae > Callorhinus > Callorhinus ursinus. The sequence continues at coordinate 22,056,642 of NW_027397101.1, forward strand.
GCCAAACTGAAAGTATTCTATTCTCTTTGAAGTAGTTTCTCCTTCCTGTCTAATCAAGGTAGCATTTCTTGCTGCTAAAGTAAATGCAGAGCCTTTGACGGACTGACTTTGTCTAGTGATAGCACGTTGTTTAATTTATGCACCAAACCTTCCAGAGAAATAGGGGGAAAGAAAAAATGCCACGCACAAGGAACCTGGTTTATTCTAAGAATGGGCCCCACCGTGTCTTGCCCAGTCTCTGCAGAGCTTGAAGAATGACTGGTTTTAGGACACAGAAAATGGTGCTAGACCCTGGGGACTCAAGATGAATGGGGGGCAGGACTGTGCCCTCAGATGGTTCTGATCTCTCCATTCATTCTTCCCCAAGACCAGCATCACTTCTTGAGAAAGGCCAAGGGCTCATTTTCCCCTGTATGCAAAGTGAAAACCAAACTCTGGTCAAATGACTCTTAACAATTAGTAAGACTATACATTGTAAAGAACATGGAGCCACAGTAGATTAAATATGAATTTAAGTAAAACACCTATTTCTGTCAATCTGTACTTATATTTCAACATGGGTTTTAGAGATGGGAAATACATCTTACGAATGCCTTGTAGTTCACATAATAGCATCTACACACACATACACAGTGTATCTTTCAACATAACTACACATACACACTCCATTAAAAAAGATACTGACAGATTTAGAAAATGTATTGGCCTTGCACTGTTAGTCTCAAGAATACATTTTTCCTTCATTTATTTTTGCACCGCACAGTAGCTCTGGCCACCGTGAAGGATCTGTCAGCATTTCCATCATAACTCTATTTGCAGATACTGGAGTACACGTGCCAAAATCCATATTTACAGTTTACAGACAGCGGTGGCTTTGTCTTCCTCTTAAATTGACTTCTTCAATGCATCTTTACAAGCAATATCCAGGGACGGCAGGGACTATGTGATCAAAAGCATCATGTAAAACAAAAGGGGTCAAAGATGTAGACTTCCAGCCCAAGATTAAACTAAACCATGGGAAAGGGACTCAGCGTTCACTGCAGCTGGAGTTGTCTCTACATCAGAGTCCCCACTTGAGAGCCACAGTCTGAAGCAACATTAGGATATGAGCATGTGCGTGTGTACCGTACACAGCGTTAGAACACAAAACGAGAAAGGCAGGACGCAATGCGCATACAGATCGCTTTCAAAGCGTGAGAAATGAACACAAGCCACCAAACACGAACGCTGACCATTTCCAGCACCGGACATCCAACTCCATTACCTGGGTTGAGTTAAAACATTTAAGGGCAAAGTCTCTCGTAAACCAATGTTAACTATTGTTAATGTGTGGGGTTTGAAATGCACGGTACGTGGGACGTCATGCAGGCCCAAACTGTGAACTGTCTAAAAGGTTAGCTGGGTTTGTAAAAGGTATGAGCAGAAACATTTTTTCCCCACCATTTCTGGTGGGAGAAACATGTTAGTGGAAGAAAACCAGTTTCACTGGCTCTTTCCACAAAAAGGTAATTATTCCGATCAGAGAGACTGGCTTAGCAATTTAAAAATGTTTAGAACACTCTTTGGAATTTTTTCTTTTAAGAGTTTTTATCCCCTAATCTCAAGTTTTTACACTTCTCCCTACTTTTTGACACAATACTCAAGCATATATAGACACACCTCTTTGCATAAAGGTAGAGGGAGAGGTGGACATTTTTGTTGCTGACATAATTGCTCCATGCTAGGGGAAGCATCCCCTCTCATACATAATCCTGCTGCAAAACCAGAAGCAAGCCAGTTTATAAGGGGGGGAAAATGTTCTGTACATATATCCTTCCCCCATCAAAGTACTGGAGGAAAATGTAAAGAAAATTTCTCAGACTCTGGCTGTCTCAAACCATATTCACACTCACCCAATTGATTTTATTTGAAACCTATCTAAGAAATTAAACCCTGCCATTTTCCCTTTGTGCTTAAAAAAACCAAAGCCACCATCAGGATACACATGTGCCAAATATACTTTTTAATAGGTTTCAATAGTGTTTATAAACGTGGCAGAACTGAGGGGGTTAGCTGAAGAGAAGTATAACTATTTGAAATTAACTGAAAGGGGATTTATTATTTCCGCATTTAAAGATTTGATAAGAATACAACTTGCCAAAAATCAACAATGTGACCCTCACTCTATTGAAATTTGGTGGAAAACTCATTTTGCTGTCTCCATGAGGATTAGTGGATGGGTAAGTTTTCTTGAATTTTGTTATTAATATACAAACTTCCATTCTGATGATAGTCTGAAGACATCCGCTTTATTGCCTAAATTTTAGGCCTAAAGTTTATCACTATAATAGCTTCCCTTCTCATTGTCCTTTTTTGTTTGGTTGCTTATGTTACCTAGTTTCCTGATAAGTGGTCAGAGGAATGAGAAAAATCTTCACACTGTCAGATAATTACCGCACAACTTAGTTACAAAAATAAAAATGGCCTCAACTACATATATACATTTCTAGTTACACTACACAGATATTTTAGTTAAACCACATCCATTTCTGGCTTAATGAGAATATGTGGATTAGCAGTTAGAAATGTTTAAAGATTTCTAAATTTTGCAAGCAATTCATGTAAGCATCACCCTCCCCTTTCATCCGCAAAGTTAAAAAAACTAAACACAACTAAAACCACACCTAAAACCACACACATCAGTCACCTAATGTCCACAATGACTCCAAAAGTTTCTCTGGAGTTAAACATTGAGCAGAGGACACACAACAAATGCTTCAAGGACTGTTCATGCCAACCATCAAGAATCGTAACGTTACCAAAAAAAGTACACTTGTCCTTGGGGAGGATGCTTCAGAAGTAATTTACAAGGAGAATGGCTGTATTATAATTTTTTAAAGGAAAAAATAGTGTCTTTGGATAGAAAAAAACAATGTAAAAAAAATCCCCTTTTCAAAATGCAGAAATAACTTCATTATCAATCTGCATTTACATTACTGCCCAAAAGAATGGGTCTGGAAAGACCATTTTCTGTATAGACACTAGTTAATCTCTGTATGAAAAGACAGCATCTGGCACGGGAATAAACAAGGGAGAGCCTAGAGACTGGTCTATTCGCACACATAGAGGCTTTCTTAAGGCTGATCCAGTGAATGAACCTTTGGATCCAGAAGTATTTCTTCATTTTCCTTCGTTTCGGTTGAGTTCCTAGCAAAAACTTGGAAGATGAGCTGTTCTCACTTGGCATATCTCCATTTATGGAGAGGATGGAATAATGACACCAAAAGGACTTTGGGGTTTTTTTTTTTTCTTTTAAAAAATAATTCGCTTTCTTTTGCATGCCACAGGACAGATTTCTAGTTTTAAAACAGGGTACATCAAGAACAAAAATAGCCCCCCCCTCCCCAACCATCTTTATTTTCACCAATACAAGAAATCCTTCTGGAAACATAAGCAAGTGACTAAACAGGATCGAACCACTGAATCTACAAGTTAATACATGATCTGTTATGGCAGAATAACCAAGAATTTTCCCCCCAAAAAAGATTTTAATTTTCCAAATATAAAAGAGTCTAAGAGGATCATATGTGAACAAAAATCTCTTATTCCAGGTTTTATGGTAAAGATGGATAACACACTGGCAGCCGAAGAAAGCTGAAACTCTTACTAATAAATAGATCCAAATTAAGAATTTCTACAACATTTCTTTAGAAAACAGAACCAGAATTCTTTTTTTTTCTTTAAACGATGATCCTGTGGAATGCCTTTACTTCTGTCTTTACCTAATATTAGAACAGTAAAACAGACGCAAGGATGTTGATGACAGCTCAACAATGCTGGATGCAGGACGTTTACAGGTACACTTGTTTAAAAGTCCTACAGGTTTATTGACTAAGGCTAGACAACAATTCATATGATCCTATTTGGTGCATTTTCTACCATGGTCCAAGATCATTATATGGATACAGCCAAGGGCTGGGCCCCAACTTTCAGGAGAAAGACCACAAAGAAGAAAATCAGGGTGGCAATTTGGTCCCCCCAGTTGATTATCTGTGTCCTGGAACTGGAAAAACAAAAGGTGGCAAATACAGACTGCAACGAGTAAAAGGACTTGGAAAAGTTGGTAGAGAGTGGCACGGTATACAAGTAAGGTCACTGGGCTTGGGATGGCAAGGGCGCTGCATTGAAAGAGCATCCGTGGGACCAAGTACTTATAATGTCTTGTGGTGTCATTCCCTCAACGACTTTAGAATATCTGTATGCGATAATAAATAGATCAGTTATGTAATAAGGCAGTGTGTTGAATATGCATTCGTCCTGTGGAATGAACCACCACAGAGAGAGAGATACATGATACCATACACATTCTTTAAGTTTTCTTGTGTTGTGTTTGATTTGTTTGTTTTCAAGGCTATCCAGGCTAACTCTTCCCGGGGATTTCCTTGGAGAGAAGAGTGGTCCGCTGAGGCTGGTTTGCTTAACCTCTCCTTTATCAAGAGATGATGACTGGCTTTAAAGAAAAATAAAGCTGAAGGTTGTTTGATTTTTATTTTTTCCCTTTTGGTTGCATCATTCTGAGTGTTTTCATATAAACAAACAAAAAAAAAATCACAACCAAAAAAAAAAAAAAACAATAGTTTTTGATGCATCCAGTTGTTGTATCCTCAGGATGTTCCAGATGTTTCCAGGTAACTCTGTAGTTTACGGACTGTGGTTTTGTCCAGCGAGCAAAGGTCAAAATCAAATGTCGTGTTTGTGATATGAAAATGTCCAGTTTCTTCTATAAGGTTCACGATCTAGGGAAGTAAAGAAGAGAAAGATTGGGCAATAAGCAATGGACATCACAAGGCAAAGAGAGAGAGAGAGGTGGATGGTATCAAATATGGAACCAAGAGATTAATATTCTCCTTTATAGCAAGAGGGTCCTATGCTATTGATGGCACGGAACTATCCCTTAGCCAATTTGGTAAGCCAAAGGATGATTAATCCCGTGAAATTCTCAATCAGAGCTGATTACCTGTTCTCCTCATCCATAGCCTTTAAACTGATTCCTCCTTTCAAGTCATCAATAGACTATTTTACTGTAAGGGTGGTTAGGGGAAGATACAATTTCAAGACCCTTTTAAAAAACAGTTATTCAATGGATAGTGACTTTACTTACTAGATGTAAGGAAATTCCATCCTAGAAATAACAAAACTCCTTATAAAGTACACACACACACACACACACACACACATATAATAATGATCATTTTTCTTTCTGATTATGTTATTGAAAACTTAGAAAGTACAAAACCCACAAAGGGAAAAAGAGAAACCATCTACAATCCCAGCCCCTGAAGACCATGGGTAGTAACTAGAGGAAGGGGGCTGGAACTGTTTTGTTGCTTGATTTGGGTGCTGGTTACAAAAGATGCGTTCACTTTGTGAAAATTCAGCTAGTTGTACACTTTGTTGTACCTCAACAAAATGATTAAAAACCTGTATTTATTACTTACAGTCGTGTCCCATTTAGTCCCTTTGATATTTGGGGGTATGAGTTATCATCTATAAAAAGAAAGAACCTTTGTCTCCTCGTGTGGCCTAGTCCTACCTCATTTCTTACTGTACGGGCTCCAACTTTCAGACGTAAGATAAAAGTGGTGGCAGAGGCACTGCTTTGTCTTGCCTTGGCTTTCAAGAGGAGATGTCGAAGGTTCCAATGTTAAGAACGAGGCTGGTCACTGGTTTGAGAGAATCTTTTATCATGTTAAGTGTCTTTCCATTCTTATCTTACTCAATTTTATCAGAAATGGACGCTGTGCCAAGGTAGTATGGACTTGAGGGATGTATGTTGTGGGTAAACTGGGATGGAGGGGGGTAATTTTAGCAAGCTTTGCAGGGGAGAGAAAAAAACATCAGGATGAAAGAAAAACATATTTGCACAGAGAAAATGGGCAAACCCTTATTTATTTTTCGTTGTCTGTTACTCCCCTATCACTTGCTTCTCATTTTCTTTAGTTCACCTTAAAAGAGAGAACAATTTTAATTATTTAGCCTATTATTTATTCAACAGAGTTTCAGATTACCTAATTTCAGGTGGAAAACAGCAGAGAGGAAACTTCTGACCCTCTCTTCTTAGAATTAGTTTTCTTTAAAAAATGGTAAATTTGTGAACTATTCCCTATGCGTAAAATGGCTCTCAACAGAAAATGTGTTCCCCATGCCTGACATATTTGACTTCCACAGAAGCATCAAAGATATACTGAACCCTAACCCAATTAATCGCCCAGCTCCAGTCTGAGCGGCTATTGCCTTATTCAATGTCTGGAACTCTTTTTTACAAATAGAGCTATGGGATCATAATAAAACAAATTACTCTCACTATGAAATCATCATGACTGATACAGCAAACTGCCTACCTATTATCCCTTTATCCTTCCTTTTTTTTTTTTTTTTTTAACAAATAGAAGCTTGATTTTTCTGGAAGTAGCCACAAGCCCTGCTAAAACACTTGCCTCCCCAGACCCACTTGCAGCATTTGGCAGATACTGCTACTTCCTACTTATTTGTCAGAAGTCACTGGGATTTCAGGACCATTTTTGAAAAGGTTGTAGACCATGAGTATGTGTTTTCTGGTCTCTGTCCCCCCTCTTCCTGTCTGGAATAAAGATGGAAACCTATCTTCCCCTCAGGATGATGAGTGCGAGAGGGGAAAGATGGAAGGTCAGGAGAGCAAGGAGTCTACATCCTCAGTGACCTCTTCTGTTAAACCACTGGACCCAGGCTTCTAGTCTAGCTCATGCATCAAGAGACTACCAGAAAGGGTGTTCCCCATTATGGTTAAAGTACTGTATTCACATAAGAACTTATCAAGCAAGAGCTTATTAACACTAAAAGATCTAAAATGGACACTTGTTGTTTCATCAGTTACTAGTTACCGAGCTTTGGTAAGTAACCCACACACAAACTTTTCAGGGCAATCAAATACTTAATTCAACTGATGCTAAAGACATACTAACAGTAGTTTCCAGAGTAAATTATCTTTTTTGTGATACTATAAAAAAATACGATAGGGCTAGGGAATATGTGTAATCTTCAGGACAGAAAGAGATAGGCCTTCAACGTACACAATGAAGGCAAATAAGAATTCTCCCAGAGTGTGACCTCTCTCCCCAACGAGCTGGCCAGGAGGGGAGCGCCCAAGCAACCGGAACAGAGTCCTGCATTTCGTGTTATCAGTTCTGACTCAGCTCACTATCTGAAGGGCACTGCACAGAACATGATAACCTGAGCCTCCATTTCTTCTTCACCTACAAAATGTGGACGACGACTCCTGTTCTAGCACACAGGGTTGTGCAGAGGATCAAGTAAGATAATAGGATAAATAAAGCTTCTTTATAAACTAAATTGCTACACAGATCAGGGCAACATGATTATGATTACCATATAAATATAAACGTATCCTTAATGACCTGGGAGGTAACTGTACAGCACATGGACTATCAGACCCAGCGCTTTCTCTGCCTCCCTTCATTGACTGTTAGCCATTTCATTAGCACTAAAACAAATGAAGCAGGGAAAATGCCAGAAGCTAAAACTCAGAAAAGGCCTAACCTTGAATTTAAAAAAAAAAAAATTATAATAAAAGTTGCAGGGGTAAGGGAAGAGAGCAGGGAGGACAGGAGAGGAAGGAGAGTAGTTACATCACAATGTGGGGGTAAAGGATAGTCCTAGGTTCTCCCTTTGAAATGGTAACTCACTCCTTTAAGAAGATAGCTTTCTGTGACTCAGTATAGCTGATGACTAATTACTTAACAATATGTAGAAACCAGAGCAATAAAAATACCTTGTAGAAAAAGACACTTGATTTTAAAGCAAATAACCCCACTTGCCCGCTAGGAAACGGGGGTGTCTCATATGCACCGGATTGTCCGGTAGGTTTCCAGTGCTCAGATGACAGGCCGCCTCCCTCCTCCACATGCGGCCCCGCTTCCACCCCACCCCCCGCAAACACACAAAGAAATGAAGGGGATCCGATCAATCTCACTAAATGAGGCCCACATTTTTATGGGAGCTTGTAAGAATACATCAAGGTAGACGCAGAGACAGCCTTAAAGTAGTATTAAAAGCAGCGGCAGCAGTCAGGGCGTTCGGGACCATTTGCCAAAGGGAACAGCATTAATGACTCAAATTACTAGAGCATGTACCCACGTCCTCAATTAAGTAAAAACTTCATAAAGAAAAATAAATGTGGGTTCCTTTCCAGGAATCCTGATAGTGAGAACATCAGAAGCACAGCATTAACATGCCTTATTCCAATGACACAAGCCCCAAAGCCTAAAAACACCCCACTGGTCCCCGAAGGATGCCTCTCTGCCTCGCTACAGGAAAGGAACGGCCTTACTCTGCCGATGTGGCAGGGCTCTACCTTGCTGTTGTCAGCCCGCGTCATCCTGCAATAATGGATGCCTCCTCCAAATAATGATAATAAAAGACGGAGTGCTGTAGATAAGAAGGCAAGGGTACATGGTGTGGATACTTAGTGGAAAAGGAAGAGTATCTCAAATGCACAACTCATTCTTCCCATCATGGTTATGGGGAAAAAACATTTGTGATGGATTATTTCCTGCCATGTAAGCCTTTTAGGGGGTACCATGGCAGGCTGCCTTTTAAAAAAAAAAAAAAAAAGTAAGGTCCACTTGTTAAATCTGTAGCTCTTTCCCCAACCCTGGTTTTTAATTATAAAAAGGTAGATGCATTATTTTTAGCCTACTTATATTTCTTTAAAAATCAGAGTTCTTGGGGCACCTGGGTGGCTCAGTCGGTTAAGCGGCTGCCTTCAGCTCAGGTCATGATCCCAGGGTCCTGGGTTCGAGCCCCGCATCAGGCTCCTTGCTCAGCGGAGAGCCTGCTTCTCCCTCTCCCTCTGCCTGCCTGCTGCTCCCCCTGCTTGTGCTCTCTCTCTATCTCTCTCTGTGTCAAATAAATAAATAAAATCTTAAAAAAAAAAAATCAGAGTTCTTTCTGCCCAAAAGCAGCCCTTTCAGTGAAGGGAAGTAATGAACAGGCTTTGCTTTTAACCGCTGCTGCCTGCAGTGGATTCAGGTCTGGGAGATGTTAGGTCTTCCTGTAGAATCGCCTGGGCTACGGGACAGGGAAGTGCTGTTTTCAGTGGGACCACATGGGCCCTCCCCTGGGAGAGGAGGCAGGCCATCAGGATCCTGGCTGTAAAGGGTTCGGTAACATGAAGGCAATTTCCCAAGAAGATGGAGATAATCTTCAGCAGAACACTTCTCAGCATACCACTCATTTCCCATCTTCCTGAAGACAATTTTAAAAGTATAGTAGCTGTTACCTAAACTGTTAACCTGTCTTCTAAGGAAGCCCTGGCTCTTCTTAGAACTTTTACTTCATCCTAAGATGCCAAACCCAGACTCAGAGCTCAATTGCTGGGGGAGGTGAGAAGTGCTCAATCTCCCTTTCCAAATAAAGGTGGAATGCACAGTTTGAAGAAAAATCCAATTATTAGTCCATCCTAGGTACTCAGATCTGGGTTTGACTGTATCCCCTGTACTGTATTTTTACCTTAAGGGAAAGGGGCTTAAGAACACAGGCCCTCTTGATCCAGGGCTTTCTGTTCATTAAGCTAGATGCTGGGTGTCCCCAGAGTAAAACAAAGACATTAACCACTTTTTGTGAGCCAAATAAAACTGTCAGACCAGAGTTTTTGATAGGACGTGTTTAATACTAGAAGACTTCGGATGTGATCCTGGCCTCACCAGAAATATCATCGCAGGTGCTCAGGTCCGCATGGCGGAGAGTTCGTCGACTTTGCGGAATGCACTCCGCAAGATGAGCAGCTCTCGAGGTGGAGAATAACATTAGTCCTCAATAGTGCTATGTTTTACAATAGGAATTAATTAAGCAGTAAACCGTGACAGGACATGCATCATGGTATCATAATCACAAGCCTCAGCTGCATTACAAGGCAAAAGGCCAAAGACTGAGAGCTTTCAACCGGCCTGGGAATGCAATTAGGCTGAAACGCTGTGTGTCCTGGAGCGCCTTGATGCCAGGCTAAAAATTCATAGCCATCACTCTCTCCCTCTAGGACACTAAAGTAATCCACTTCGCCAGAATTCTCGAGTAAGCCACCTTCCCTCACGATTCTTTCAAAGGTCAAATTAAAGGACAATATGAAATCGGGAATGCCAATGACACCCCAAGGTAAGACCCTGCCAGTGGCCTCCTTCCTCCACTCACTGGCTGGGCTTTCTTTGTGAAGGTGTCCCAACCCTGCCCAAACATCTGTTTCATCTCCTGTGAGACTCACTACTTGGACCCGGCTTGTGCATTATTAGCTTTATTGGACAATTGCTCCACAGTGGTTCAGAGCTGGTGTTTAAAAAGGGATAGAAAGGGATGGGAGTATCAGCTAATAGATTTACCATCACCATTCAGTCAATTAACCCCACGTAATTGGTAAATGGCAAGCTGAACAATTTTCATTTCTACACAAGAACGTTGAAGAAAGATACTAGCAGAGGACTAGAGTAATTCTTAGGGTAAACCACTCCAATCCGGCTCCCTTACCCATACTCGCTTAAACGGAAATGCAAGAAATGCAACTCGTCCCAATGAAGAATCCTAGGTCTGTAACAGTTTCGTTTAAATCTGAAACTCTAGAAGGGTTAAAAAAAAAAAACCTTATCAGACAAATCAGGCAACTTGGCGGGTTTGAAAGTGCATATTTATAGATTTCAGCAAAAAATGTGCACAGAATATAAAAGTGACCATCAGCCATTAAACATTAAAAAAAATAACCCACACACAGCTGGGGTAGATTAAGTACTACTTCAAGTCATTTGAAAGTAGTAATAAAACAAAATTCAAACAGTGAACTAATCTACAAACCCACCCTGGAATTTAGAATGCAACCTTCTCTCTGGGTGTTAAAGACAAGGTATTTATCAGCAGCCACTGTTAATGCAACAAATACATGTACTGTAACTACAGTAAAATTAAAAAGCACCCTCATCTTCACAAAACATCCAATTGTACTAACAGAAGCTTCCCCACTCCACAAGTATGGCACAGTTGAGTTCCTAAGAATAGATGTATGTTGTACAAGATAAGAGAAATGAGAAAATATTTCTTTCCCTTCGAAGAGCTCTGGCAAAAGGTTACTCCATTGAATCACAAATGTTTATAACACTGGACTGAAATTCTTATCACTGTTTTCTCATGAAACTAGAAGCCTGGCCCCCAAGGCTTTTGCATTCCCACTCTCCCCCTCCCTCAGCCCACAGGCCAGTGTCAGCCAGCGGATTTCCGAGGAATCCGTGCATTCCAGCACCATCGCCTCCTCAAGTGACCCAGTTTTCCCCACCTGCAACACCAGGCAAGGGAGATCATCCACACCGAGCTCCAGAGCAGACTTCCAGGTAGCCTCAGCAACGAGCACTCCTCCCACCCCCCAAAATACTTCTGCAGGTGGCATCACCCGGGCTGACAGCGCAGGGCTGGTGCGACCTCCAGGGGCTAGGACACGACCCCAGGATGAAGTAGGCCTTGCAGCTTCTGGAAAGGGTTGTGCTACAATGCATTTCTCTCACCTGCTGCAGAATGTGTCTCTCCCTCAGCGTCATTAACCTTCTGTGAAGTTCTACCAGTTCATCTAGGTAGGCCTGAAAGAGAAGAGTATCCCCCAAAAGAACAAGCACTTTAGGAAGCAATCCAAAAATAACACAACAAATAAGCAGGAACACACAAGCAGTAGTGGGAGGTTCCCCATTCTAGCTCCCTGCCCTAGGCTGTGTGGAGTCGGTGCCCAAGGCTCCTGCAGACTGAGTCTCTCTTGGCCAACTGTTACCCTTACAAAGCCAGCTTTTTTACGAAGGGCAAATTCTTGCACTTATTTACTCTCAACAAGATTCAAGGGAGCAGACCCACCCTCTCCCAGTAACACCCTCTATAGGGAGAAAGGGTACTCAGTGGTAAATTGTGAGTTGTATTAGTACAGGTTTTTTTTTTTTTTTAATTCTTCCATCTCAGAAGATTAACTAGGAGAATAAAAGTCTACATTTGAACATGGAAAGTATAAATGCACATAACCAATTATATCAGGACAAATTCTTTAAAAAAAAAAAAAAGCTTTCCCAGTCATACCTAACAACATCACCAACATCTTATGAAAGACAGGGATGACTATCCAAATTAGCAATTGGTTTGTGAAAAGCTCCCCTGAAGCGGCAGAAGCACAGCTCTCTTTCCATATGCTCAGACTCCAGAATCTTTGTTTGCATAACCGCATGGGTTTTCCTAGAGCCATTTGCCATGAAGGCAAAGGAAAGGTGGATGAACCTTTAGTCAGGCCTGCCTTGATCCCGCAAAGCATCTTACAACCCTGCCCACAACAGAAGACTAACCCCCAAAGGGTCTTGAAGTCAGATTTCGATTACATGACGTACACCTGGAAAGCACACTACACTAGGATCAGGTGTCCTGCTCACTTACGGCTGTGATTCCTCAATCCTCCACCATGGTTTTCTTACCTCCCAATTCAATGTCCCCAAAACCCCTTGGCAATGCAGGCATCATGGCAAATGGTAGCATAAGGGCCCAGCACCCCACTGAAGATATAGGCGAGACTTGGAGAACCCGAGAAGTGCTCATCATTTGGGGGTGTGGGGCACTTCTGATGAAGACATGGAAGGAGAGCCAGCACGGATGGTCAAGGGAGACACCAAGAAAGGGAAGCTAGTCGGTGCTACAGCACTCCCGGAACGCCCTGGAAACCTACCTTGTCACATTCACCGTTCTTTATTTGCTTATCTGATTTGCTTTGCTTTATTGGACTTTTCACTTCAAGAATCTAGGGATCAAAGAGAACACTGGTAAATTTGATTTCAGGCACTTCGTAGTGAACCGGCCCCCTAAACAAAGGCACTTAGGCATGAAATGTCATACAATAATATCACTTTCCAAATAGCATTTCTCCTCTCTACATTTTTTTTCCTCTCTTCTAATCTCACTCTTTCTTGGAAAATAAAGGACTTCTATCTGAAATGCTGAGTCAGGGCAACAGACTTAAAAAAAAAAAAAGTTGACGATAAGGAAATTGATCGAAGCTTCCAAGGCTGCTGCTTTTTTGTGACAACACTCTCACACATATGCACAGCAGCTGAGTTATACTGGATTATAGTCCCCTCTGGCAAGAATTTTTTCTTACTCATTCTGCTGTTTCAGCATGACTACCAGTGCTCAGCATGCTCGGGATGATAAAACAAACACTCAAATGCCCTTTTTAGTACCTGACTTTCAGAGTCTAAAAATTACTCAGATTCACTAACTGGATGCAGCTTTGGAAATGAAGATGGCCATCAGTTACACTAGTTGCTCCCAACTTGGGATCCTCCGACTCAAGAAATAAAGGGGCAGGACTATCTTCTGTGTCTCAAGAAATGATGTGTTTACCCATGATAAAGTACCAAGTGCCTGACCTTCCATCTGAACCGATTACAGCTTAGAGTATGAACGGAAGTTCTGCGTGCTGTTTATTAAGCTTCCGTGGGGAGCTAGGTTTTTAATGAACTAGAAGGAGAAACAAATTATTATTTAATAAATGCAGTTGGTTTATTAGAGTCCTCAAAATTGAGGATTATAAGGGAAATATTTTTAAACAGGCCTTGTTTAAAATCGCTGAGATCCACTGAATTTACTGATGAGTGTTTACAAATGTATATAAACATAAAAAGCAAAGTAATTTGTCTTTTTCATGATAACCTCATTACCAAATGAGTTATAATCAGAAGCTAATAATGAGGAAAATACCAAATAAAGGATATATTTACGAAGTCTCACGTTCATTCCTACTGCTCTTTATCCATTCTCTGCTCTCTCTCTCTCTCTCTCTCTCTCTCTCACACACACACACACACAGTTCTGTTCAAAAGACTACCATATTCCATAACACAAAATGACTTTAAAATGAGCCCACTTTTAGTAAGTTTCTGATTGGGCTCAGAAACTTAAGTTCAGGTCCTGGCCCTATTTAAAATTTTTGGACCTCAAAAAAGATGAGATGAAATAAACAAGATGAACATGATGAACAAGATTCAGCTGTAAAATGTTATACTACCAACAGTTTACCTTTTGGGGATATAGGACCATGACATTCTGGAAAAGACCAAATACTTTAAAAGGGTATATTTTCCTTTGAATTTAGAATAATGCATGGGTAAGAAGTGAGCTTCAACAGATTCTTTCCTGAGAATTGCCTCTATGTCTTCATTTTTAACATTAAGATAACCAGATGACCAATCTGACCAGGCTCAGTCACTTAAAATACAATGCTTTGGGCAACACAAGGAAATTACTTAATTGCTGGGGCAAGGCAATCATTTTTAACGTGCTGCACTGCAAAGGAAACCCAACACTCCACTACATTCAGAATTTCCTTCTCTGTTGTTGTTGGAAATGAGACCTCAAGGGGAAACTCCGAGCTCGGAGACCGAGGAGTAAGTAGGTCAGTAGATGGCACTCCTCGCCAACTCAGACACACAGTTGGGCAAAGCAGACAGTCGGCCGAGATTCCAGGCCAGAGAGAGAAACAGCGCCTGCGTGCCTGCCTTCTGCATTAGAAAATTGAATTGTGTTGCCATCATATCCCGCTCTGCCCCCCTTCACTGCACTCTGGGGGTCAAAGTGACTAAGGGCTCTACATTTGTAAGGCAACTCTGCTAACTAGGTTTAGAGAGTTCTACCACCTTCTCCTCAGAGCAGAAAATAGAACATTCGGGGCACTTAAGTCCCACCCTACACATTCCGTAAGTGCTCCAGCACAGAAGGCCAAACTACATTGAAATCCTAGTTTCTTTCTTCTGAAGCTGCAGTGGCAGGAACAAAAGCTCCGGGTGTCAGTGATCTGCCTCAAGTTACTGAGTGGCTGCCCAGAGAGGGCTCAGTTAATCTTCCTTCTTTGATCTCTCCCTGCTCCAAAATAAACAGCTTTGTCAAAACCTCATTCTGAGAGAGCTTGAGCCATGCTGAAGACAATTGTTTTATTTATGATCATTTCTTATCTTTAAGGAAACGACTCCAGAATATAGAAGTATAGCACCTTGTCTTCCATGGGCTTATTTCAAACCAGTTTAACTGGATGGACTTTTTAATTTCATTCAACGTGCCTTGCAGGCTGAGAGGTAATTTATGATATTCTGAATATTAACTTGAGTCCAGCAGATAACTTCCTTCCCTCAAGGCCCCCACCCCCACCCTTCTCCTCCATACTTTCAGCCAAAAAGGATCTGGAATTTTGATTTCATTTGAAACTCATGTAAGGGAGGTTCAAAGTTTAATAATAATAATAATACACATACACACACAGCCCTCTGATTAAAATGGCACAGCACTTACTATTATTCCCTATTAAGTTTCACTGAAGGAGACAGCCACCCAGACTGCCAAGACGCACCATTTATACACATGGTAGTCCCCTAAAACAGAACTAAGTTGCACTTCAATCCTTAATATGAGGATATGGCTTGAGAATCAAACTTTCAAGATTATTATTTTTCTGTATCCCTTTGAGAGGACTGACAACTCAATTATTCAGGAGATGGATTCTCTGATAGGTCTTTCATGTTAATGATCGCTAGTAGCTCCTAACAATACTCAGGTTAATTACTTGCTTTGTTGACATGTGGCTCTCTGTCTGTTCACTTTTTATCAATAGTTAGAAAATGTTTGACTCAATTAGCACTTTCTCTTTTCTCTAGTTCCTGGAAGACTTGAGAACGGGTGAGGAAAACTCTGGCTTTGTCTCGTAATTTACAGAAACTTGAGAGATCATTATCAACTTGAAGGCAGAGCCACCCAGGAAACTCATACTCAGAAGGCCTAACCGTGAAACAGGAAGTCTGTTTTCATCTATTTTATTTGATGTGAAATTTCAAATTATCACACATACATTCAAATAAAGATGGAAAACACATTCTAGGGTGAAAATCAGGGGACTTTTATATTTTTAATTAATTCTTACTATTTCACTTCACCGGCAGGGAGAACTAAGAAAGACTAGCTAATTTTTAAGAAGTCCTAGAACATGGACTTAAAGGGACAGCAACACACATCTGACCCGAAGCAGGTGATTTGAGGGGTTAAGAAATCAATACTAAACAAAGTTTTAAAACCCTTCTCTTGCTCTCTGTTCCAAGACAGCTCCAAGGAGGTTAAGTGCTCTTGTGGTTCTACACCTATTTCCTACCCTAGACTAGCTAAAAGTGAAAGCATATGGACTTTCTTATTATGTTATAGGTGCATGGAGGAAGTGACATATAACTGAGTATTCCTGACAGATTGATGATTCACATGTGTGAAGCTACATTTGTCGAATAAACATATGCCAAGGAACAAGTGGTATGCTATCTAATTGGATAAAGTAATTTTTACCCTCACCAGATAGATGATACCATTCATTTTTTTTAGTCCCGTTTTGCTAGACAGGTTTAAAAAAAACAAAAAACAAAAAACAACTGACAAAGAATCCAAACCTTTCCCTGAAGCCAAGACTTGAGCCAAGTCAGCTCAAGCCTGCCCATCCAGGAAGTTTGAAAGGCAAGATCGGGGCTTTGTGGAGCTGCATTTATTTATCAAGCTCAGTCTTAACCCTGACTGGGAATGAAGCTGAAGGGGCTTAAGGAGGGGCTTACCTAATGCCCCTAACTCCTGACAGTGCCCCGCTGCTGCCCATAAGGGACCTTGGTTCTAACACACTCCCCACCGGAAGCGGAAATAAGGGTTCCAGAAGCTTAAATTAAATATGCAAATATATTCAAAGTCCAAATTCTATCCTTTGCCAGCTTATACGGAAGCACAGATTTACAAAAGAAATTCAAGTTATCTAGTTAGCCAGCCCAGGGCTCTTCCCAACTGATTGGCAATGATGCTTATGCCTTTATTCTTCACCTGCCCCAGAAGTTCTTGATATGTGGTGGTAGGCAGCCACGTGAGACGGGAGAGCTGGCCGGGCCAAGGGTATGACTGGCACTGGAGCTGGGGAACGCAGGAATGCAGGGAGGTAGGGTAAGGAGTAAGAATGTACTAACTCCTTGAACAGCCAGTCTGTAACAGATAATGAGGCTGGGCTTGCATTTACATGTAGTCCACAAAGAAACTGCAGCTGAATGAATACGGTGAGGCAGAGAACACTGATATTATTCCTACTCCATAATGAAGGCTTTAAGTTGTGGATAAACTTTATAAATGAGGTATTTTAAATTTTAAGAGATCTTATGCTTTATGCAAAATTTAGAAAGAAAAAATATTCAGCTATAAAAATCACATTTCCCAGTAAAGCAAAGATCACAAATTCAAGGACAAGGCTGTTTAAAATTGTAGGACATCTGTGAAAGAGTAATTTCAGAGAAGTCAGTTCTTTTATTCTCAAGTTCATAATATTCATAGGGTAACGTGATTAAGCAATTATTTTAGAGGTCACAGGGAATCTGCCTAAACAAAGAGATAAGAATAGCTTACATAAATGAGTTATCAACTCAATGCACTATGAGGCTTTTATAATATTCATGATATTTGAAATCAGTTTATTTTAGAATTTAAAATATCCCATTCTTAATCATTTGTTTAACAAAAGCTCTTCATCATAGCTTTCAAAGTTTTCCATAGACCTTATCCAAATAACTTTATTCTGAATTGACTATTAAATAAATAAGACTTCCTTTTTGCTTGTTTCATAACAACGATAATGACCATTATTTATTCTGCATTTTATTAACTATTCCTTACAATTCCAAATGATGACCCTCTTTTCCTGGATGAGCAGCACACAGGGGCAGAGCACCTATAATAATAATAAACATCTACTCCCATCACTGAGTGCCAAGTAGGCATGAGCATGGCCCCTTGCTCTTTACAAATACAGTATTCATCATTGTCCCAAGAGTCGGCGAGGCAGGTATTAATATCCCTGTTTATGGATGAGGAAACTGAGAATCAAAAGTTCAAAGTTAATTTCCCACCAGTACATTACTGTAAATTAGTAAAACAAATAACCAGGCTTTATCCTAGCTCCAAAGGTTATATTCTTTCTAATTCATTAAATTAGCCTACTTACTGCTGAAGGGGGGGAAAAAAAACCCACAGGGATCAGGAGAAAATGAGCAACACTTTCTGTCACCGTCCCTTCCTGCATCGATGTAATTAACCCATCCAATGAAACACACTTTTCCCATGACAACAAAAATTCTTTCACCCCAACTATGTCTTTATTCCAAAGGTTGTAGATTCACATTTATTTGCTAGTGAGAGAAATTTTGTTTAAAATTAAGGGATAAAAAGTTCTGTGTGCTTTGTAAAAATGATCACACCTCGCTTGGCAGAGTCCTGAAGAGTGCAAACTCAGCAACTTACCTGGTTGTTGTTGGTTTTTAATAAAGGTGGCGGGGGTTCATGATGTAGGGGTGAAGAAGCTGAGCTGCTTTCACTGTCGCTACCGTCACTTAAGCTAACTCTGAAAAGAAACAGAAGTCACACGCATCAGTCTAGACAGTTGTTGAAATATCTATGGAAATAGGCGCAGAGAGCAAGGAATCCAAACACTAATCACTGGAAACTTGGTGCA
Organism: Callorhinus ursinus; assembly: GCF_003265705.2. Lineage (NCBI taxonomy): Eukaryota > Metazoa > Chordata > Mammalia > Carnivora > Otariidae > Callorhinus > Callorhinus ursinus. The sequence continues at coordinate 22,075,243 of NW_027397101.1, forward strand.
ACTCCTACAACCGCTAACCCATACTGGCACTTACTTTGGGTTGGAACCGTGTTAAGTGTTTTAGTGCCTATTTCTCACTTATTGACCCTTATTTCAACAGATGGGGAAACGGACTTCAACTAGGTCACTCGCCTACAGTCAAGAGGTAAAAGGGGTGGTTCTGGGATTCAAACCCAGGCAATGGTACTCAACGTTGGTGCTCAGTGGCTATATTGTACTGGCCCCATTTATTCTTATATCTCCCTGCTCCAACCCCACTCGCCTGCTATCACCAAGCATGTTACCCAAGCTGCCAGGTCAGCAAAATTAGATATTTTGTAGGTTACTACCTTTTAGTTTCCTTTTCCTCCTGCCTCTTTGCTATGGGTGAACCCAGGTTGTGGGAGTGGAAGCCCAAGATGCTAGACCCATACCAACTATTTCTACCGTGTAATGATTCAAGGCTGTCCCTAGTCTTGACCACTGCTACAATAATTCATTGGAAATATACTTCAGCAACATGAAGAGACAGCGTGTTTGGGATAACTGCTTTCGAGAAAGACCGTATCTTTCAACAACCAAAGACAATATAAAAACATCACCCCTCCCCTGTTTTTTTTTTTCCTTTCAGAACAAAATAGAATTTTCTTCGTAGCCAGGGTAGGAGATATTTCTTTATTCTACTCTACTGAATGTATACCCTCCTTCTTAAATGTCCTTCAGTGTTTGCTCTCTGTTTGGTTATACAGTCACCTAATATAATATTCTTTTCAGAAACAGAAAATGCTTTAGAAATCAGGATAGTTTTTCTTTTGCTCTGAATAGGCAATCACATTCCAGCTCTATAATATATTCAGATAGACAAGATACAAGATAGGAAATGAAAAGGATACGCTGGGACATCCTTTTAGCAAAAACTGATGGAACTTGTTTTTCTTAACTAAATTACATTAATGAAGTGTTCCGTTGAAGCGCTGCTTTAAAATGCTTCTTGACTGAAGTGGAAGGCTGAGTATTTAAACTGATTAAACAGTTGAGACTTCACAAGTGCAAGGAAGACCAAATGTTACATTGGCGCTGCTGTACTAACAGCACATGTCAGGCGGGGGAAAGAAGCGGATCTCCAACAACGGGGATCACATCAGACAATGCACAAGCCTGAGCGATTTGACCCGCACCGACTCAGGGCAGGGGGCAGCAAGTGGGTGGGCAACGGCCAATCACGGAATATCCAGATTTTCTAAATAACAATAACTGGAAATTGGCTAAATAGGTCATGCATTTTTCATCAGGTAAATTTGAGAGCAGCCAGCAGTCAGGATTTTGGTGGTTATAAATATGCTCACTGCCACGTTCCAGTCCATTTTTAGACTTTCTGTCCTACCAATTAGTTTCCTTCTTGTCAGATTCAAGAGTTCTAAAGGGAAATGTTATAACACCAAGGCGATAAGGCTCCTTATTTTCTCCTATTCAAAAAAAATTAAAAAAAAATATATATGTGTGTATATATATATATATATATGGGTGAGTTTGGGAGACAAGGTGGAGAAAGAGGTATTGGGTCTAAGTATTGATTAGGGCCACACGGAAGCATCGCTGAGAGATCTGAAAAGGCGTATATACTCCGGGGAGCCCTTCTCAAAGAACACTAAGGAATTACTGATTAGTAAACATCCGACCTGTCCAGCTGGGACTAAGATGGTATTCTTTTAAGGAATTTTAGGGCCTTCCACACAGTAATGGATAATGGGGAAAGATTTAATGTGATGTATTATAAATGTAATTGGATTTTAAGTTCAAGTAGATTCATATTTTTTCTACTCAAACACATTAAAGTAAGCATGCCTATTTGTTTTCCTCATGATAAAGAAATAAAGCCCTCAAGGCAATTTCAAGTTGACTATTAATTATAAGTGACATGAATTACCATCTTATAATGTGGAATTATGCCTCACAGCATTAAAGCTACTTAAGGAACCTAATTGTCAGCACACTTAAAAGGAATTTATTTGCTGGAAAACACACACAGGTGATCCTAGTTTTAATTAGGTCACACACATAATTCACTGAAGCCAATTACGTATTTCTAACTACAAACAGCAAACATACTTCCTCAAACTCTGAAGCTATAGCAACGGATCCTCACAAACTCTTCAAATGAAAACGGAGTTGATTTCAGCAGTCAGACCTGCTACCTTGGCATAGACTTTGAAAAACAAGGACTCCTAATAGGATGTTTTCCCTATAGAATTTTTAGAGGAAAAAAACCTCTGCTTTCTGAGAAAAGGGATACACAGTTCCCTGGAGAGAGGAATAAAAGCATGCCTAGGTGACCCAACTTAAATGAATGTGATCATTTCTTGCCACTGTTTTTGGTGTTGCACACCTTTGCCGTGGTTATATACTGGTAAGTCTGGGGAAAAGGCATGATTCCATTGCTGGGAGGCGCGTTCCTGCCAAGACACACTCACCTGCGGCTTCGGCTGCCTCCTCTATTTACAGGTCTCTCCATTTCGGAGTCATTGTCATTATCCTCTGCCTCATCGGATTCCTCCTCATTGTCATCGGAATGCAGATCTTTCATGATAGACCTTAAAGGACCTGAGGAATGACAGTGTACCACAATCAAACACACGACTTCATACACATGTAGTCATATTGGACACAGGGGACTGCTATCCAGCACTGAACGTTGGCCAAAAAAACAAAAACAAACAAAACAAAACAAAAAAACACCCCCACTATTATATATATTTATACAATTGACAAGACATATCTGGTAGTTTCTGGACTGTAACATCTAAACGAAACTACTGTTTTCACAACAGATGCCCCAGGATGTTCATTGGAAAATCTCTATTTCCTAGGAATGTTTTTCTATGTATTTTTTCTTCCCTAAGAAAAATTACACCTAAAAAGGAACAGAAAGATCTATTAGTAAATTGAATGTTTTGTTAGGTTAATCCATGTATTGAAAAGTTGAGGCTAATAAATCACCGTGGTTGTAACTTGTTCTTGGCAATGCAGCCTTTGTGTGGTAGTTTTTGATCTATTAAGGTTTAGCTGTTCCTTTTATTTCAAGGTCAATTTCAGGTCAAGCAAGCATTTCAGTCAAATTCAGATTATAAAGTATTTCAATTCCATGGTGTAATGTCCTATCTCTGATCTTCATATTGATCTTGGACACAAGGTCTTGTTCAAGCAACAATTTTATGCAGCCAATTTTTATTTTATCTTTTAAGAAATTCCTGGCAAAACACCAGCATATATTTGCATAAATAAAACCATGTAATAAGTCAGGTGCCCAGAAAATTCAAGAGAGTACCCAGTATTAGATGGGAGAGAAAAAAATTAAGTCATATCTAGTTTTATTCTAGAACAGGACATAACTGGGGAAAAAAAAACAAAAACAAAATTCAGCGTGGCTTCTTTTCACTTGACTGCTCTAAATGTGATGAAAACAAGATCACTCTTTTTTATGTTAAAGAAGAGATTGTGGAGGCAATCAAGAAAGTGAGAGAGGCACTTTTATTCTGGATTAGGCAATTGCTAAAGCCTAATCTAGGACATGAATATCTTGAGTTATCACTAAGTCGGCTCTAAAATAAGTATTGATTCTCTGCAATCTCAGACTCTGCAAAACCCAAATTTCTCTACCTTTGGAAGTCAGTGTAACAAGAAATCTGATTAGCCAAAATGATCACTGTCTTTTATATTTTCCTGGAAGCTTAGCCTTAGCCCAAATACATACAACAATTTAATCCTTTTCAAAACATACAAGGCCGTCAGGAATTGAGTGTGGTCAATGAAAGAGGTCATGTGCAACATGATGCTCAAAAGCAAATTATTCCTTCATATGATCCCACTTTTCATGTTAAAAAAAGGGGGGGAGACCTTACTTGAAGATTTGCACACATCAAAAAGTATAAAATATATATTTAATGTTCTGGCTTAAATTTCTTTATTAGATTTCTTTCAATTTAAATTTCTTTAAGCTCAAGCAGAGGGAAAATAAATTTTAAAGACAGCAAACTAACACTTGCCAAAGAAAACAGGTCTATTAATCTGCAGAAAAAAAATAAATAAATAAAATGAAAAATCTCCAGAAGAGAGAGTAAAAACCTATTTCTCTATGTCAGAGCCTCTCAACTCCAGCTTTTGCTATTGTATTTCCTTTGGGAGCTCCCCGGAATGGGCTGTGTCTATAATCCTTTTGGAAAATGGGACTCTGATGACAGGGACTGGAAAAAGGGGGATTTCTAGAGGCCAGCCTCATACATCAGAACAATACTCAAGTGCATGCCTAGGGGAAATAAATACAACTGCATAAAAGCCAAGTTATCATTCCAATAATAAAACAGTAGAAAACAGGCCATAAATCAACTCATTAAGATGTTTTACGAGGAAAATGTCCCATCGTTTGCCTGGGAGATACTGATACCTTGTTGCCGGGGCTGGGACGGTGTGAAGCTGGAGCTGGAGCTGGAGCTGGAGCTGGCAGGGCTGGGTTGTTCAGACTTTAAAGAAGAAGAGAAAGCCATCATCAATAAATTTATGGGACACACACATCTAAAATTAAAAAACAACATTACTGCTCAAAAATACTTTGCTCTGCAAAAACCGTCCGATGCTGTGCAAGAAAAATGAATACACATTGCATTATGCCAAAAACAGCGACACAGTAGAACCACGGTATCCTTTTTGTTTTGTCCACCATGTTTTACTAGATGCAGAAACAAGTATATAAACTCAAGGATGATGAGACAAACACCTGGGTGTTGACATGACGGCTTTGATTTCACTCCTGTGTTTGCTGCTATCCAAATCTCTTTCTAAAAAGATTACCTTGATTACCCTTTCTGCAATCTTTGATTGACTCAACTGGTTAAAACATAGTGGTAATGAGGCCAAGGTCATTAGTTCAATCACATTACGAGCCAGTTAATTTCACTCTGGTCCAAGGCCATGACCCAACCCTAACCCCATTCATCCACAGTTCACAAATGGAGGTAATGTTCACAAGGAGATGGGGCCAAGTCCCACAAATGAGTCAATGGGAAATACTGCCACTACTTTAAACACACACACACACACACACACACACCACACCACACCCTCTAAATCCACAGCCTATGGATGCAGGGAAAGAGCATCAGACACCATAAATTCTCCTCATCCCTTAATACCCAGAACACAGTCCACATCCTCCCTTACCTGTCCAACTCACAGTTGTCTTCCTTCTCCAAACCCACTGAAAATGTGGATCTCATCTGTTTGCTTATCTGATGTGCTGCACTGTTTTGCTGCCTCTGATGTGTGTGTCTCCTCTCCAGTAGACTGCAGGGACTTGAAAAGGCAGGGGTGCGGGGGGTCTGTCTTGTGCTTGTTATCCACTCATACTCAGCATAATGCACTGCATACAGCAGGCACTCTGCATCTGGGACTGAAGCAGAGCATTAGGCCCTCTGCTCTACCATCTGCCAGTTTTTATGAGGCTTTACAGTAGGTAAAGTTCGGAAGAACAAATACATGGACAGAAGTGTGCAAAGAAATGGATCATACCATCAACACACTTGAATTTTACGTATTTAGGCCAAATTGAAAATAACTTCATGTTGGACTATTTCTATCCCATTTCTAATGTGCTCACAGTCTCAACTATACACTTGTTATCTGAGACACAGATGAGGTCTTTTCACGTACAGGACATTATCTTCTTTCAACTTCGCTCATTGGATGACCAAGTTATCGGGGCCTTGTGGAAGACAAACTAAGAGCACCATTAGAAGCCACTAAATGAGGAGGAGAATCTCAGTTCAGTTGATAATGCAGTTTTCTCACCACGGATTTTTTTTTTCATCTCCCTCCCCAGCACTGAATCCCAACCCCCTTCTCTGCAAGCAACACCGAGATCCAGACTCGGACACAAGGAAGCACTTTCAGGCATTCCTAATGCACACTTCACATCCTCAGGCTGGATGGGAAAACAGGTGTCAGCAATCTACCACTCATTCCGCAGGAAAAGAGCCAGACAGGATCTCTAATGAGCGGCAGGCAGCCACCAACCCTTTACCCACTGCGAGATTTACTTGAGCTTTGCAGTACAACGTCCGGCACATTGCTGTCTGTGGCCCACAAAGAAGAGCTGGTTTACAAGCACAAACGCCTGTGTGAGGGACTCTTCATTTCTGTGTTGAGTGGCTCTTCCACTGTTGAGCCACAAAAGTGAGCTACACACTGCAAGGGCATTCAGTTAGCAGTTATGTGCAATGCCCAGCTGCAAAACATTTCTCCTCTCCAAGTTGCTCTTTTCAGCCATGAAAAGTGTCTGCAAACGGTATTATTTTGATAGCTCTGGAAACCATTTGGGAGCCAAAAGAGAGGTTTCCTTACAGTGAGTGGAGAGAGCTCTAATTCCCCCTCCTGCTGGACCAGTCATGTTGCACTGGACATAAAGAAGCCATTCTGCCAGAGCTATTTGCTGAGAGTGACACTAATCAGGAAAGCAAGAGGGGATGGTGGCCATCTCCCCAACCACCCCATGCTAAACTTGATCCATCTGTCTCAAGCCTCATGCCAATGCTAGAACCAAACCTGCAGGCAGCCTTCTTTTAGCTTCTTAACCACAAACAAGGTTAGTAAATCCAGTTACCAACCCTCAGAAAATTGACGAAGAGTAAAGAACATAATACAACAGGAGAAAAGGCTTTTATTCAATGTTTATCATTACCGCCATGCCTGATCCACAAAGCATTTAAGGTTTATGGTAGAAGACACATTAATTCACCGACAATATTAAAACAGAAACTTTAAAGCAACAGAGGTGAATGGAGAAGGATAAAATGTTGAATGATGGGCAGCAAATCCAATGTCCTGGAAGCTTTTTGTAACCAGGACAAGGATTTGTGGTTTTGCAGCCAAGCAGACCCCTTGGGATGATCAAAGACAGGGAGTCTCACAATTTCATGGGCATTAGAATTACCTGGAGGACTTGTTAAGACACAGACAGCTGGGTCCCACTCCAGAGTTTCTGAGTCAGTAATTATGGGATAGGGATGAGAACCTAGATTCCATAAAAAGTTTCCAAGCGATGCTGCTGCCGCTGTTCTGGGGACCAACCAGACTTTAAGAACCAATGATCAAGGCTCCAGAGATTTACAGCCATAGATATTCATCAGAATCAGTCGGGGACATTCTATACATAAGGAAATTCTGATTAAATGGGTTTGGTGTGGGGGGTCCAGGCATATTTTGTTCAAACAAATGATATTAATGAAAATTCCAAGTAGAACACCGCTGATACTATGTTAGTCATTTCTTTACCTCTAAATGCAAAAGCATGTTTTGGAAAGACTCGCAAATCTAAGAAAACATAAGAGAAAAAAAAAAGCATCATGAGAAAAATTAGAAACTTACTGATGTATCCAGAAGTAGCATCCCTGCATACTCATCAAAGTATTTTGCAAGAAAACACCCGGAAAGAATGCAATTACCTCTCAATAAAAACATCTAAGAAGCATGTACAAAATCATGTCATAGTGGATGGACCTTAAACTTACCTAGCCAGACCAGGACAGAATTCAACTAAATGGTAACTGTTCAAAAAGCCATTCTGCTACTAGATGAGGCTGACACAGTCTTCTATTTTATCAAATCCAACCGAACGGAGCTGTTGTTCACTTTCAGTCTGTATTTTATTTGAAAATAAAATCATATTTATTCTCCAAAAATGCAAATCAAGGATGATTTTATAACCTAGAAAAGGTTGTTTGGTTTATTTTTTTAAATATTCACCATAGACAGAGCTAGAGTAAGGTCTTTAAAGTACCCAAGGACTGAAAAGATTACTGCATCCTCTTTTCCCCTCCTTATGTGTATATATGCCAAAACCTAAATACGGGGAACTTCAACGAGGTTCTGATTTTTCCATTACTAATTTGATACTTGTTTCTGAAATATCAAAATTCTCCCCACTAAAAAAAAACTTCTGACTTCTTCCTGTTGATGCCCAAAGTCACATGTTTAGCTTACCTCCTGAGTAATCAAACACTAGACATGAAGTGTCTTTAAATGGCATGCTCCACAGTGACAAAAGTCTAGTCTTAAGAACCTCAAATTCGGGAGACAAACCTTAAGAGACTCTTTTTTTTTTAAAAAAGATTTATTTATTTGAGAGAGAGAGAGAGAGAGAGAGAGAGAGAATGAGAGAGACAGAGAGCACGAGAGGGAAGAGGGTCAGAGGGAGAAGCAGACTCCCTGCCGAGCAGGGAGCCCGATGCGGGACTCCATCCCGGGACTCCATCCCGGGACTCCAGGATCATGACCTGAGCCAAAGGCAGTCGCCTAACCAACTGAGCCACCCAGGCGCCTATCCTTAAGAGACTCTTAACTATAGGAAACAAACTGAGGGTTGCAGGAGGGGAGGTGGTGAAGGGCTGGGGTAACTGGGTGATGGGCATTAAGGAGGGCACATGATGTAATGAGCACTGGGTGTTACATGCAACTGATGATCAATCACTAAACTCTACCTCTGAAACTAATAATACACTACATGTTAATTAAGTGAATTTAAACTTAAAAAAAAACTCAAATTCTATGACAATCATTATCATATCAAAAATTCATGGAGTGTTAAAATTTAGAAATCTTTCACCTTGCCTGCTCAAGCCTTTTCCCGATATTTAATAAAAACCTGACTTTATTCAGATTAAAAAAAAAATCTTAAGTTCTATTGCTTACTTTGTAGGTTTTTGGGAAGACTGCTTAGGCATTAATGTCCTCATATAGTAAGGACACTGAGCCTCATGTAGAAGTAAAGTAAAAACTCCTAGCCCTCTACTCTTCCAGTGGTAGCTAATCAACATTTGGCTGCTCCTCATATTTACAATAGACCACATACTCCTTTTTGCCTAAAACAAGATATATCTTTACTACCAAACAATGGCCTACAAAGATTTGCAATGGAATCTTCAACATTAAATGGCTATGCAAAATCATTTTGTAATGGCTTTTCAACGGAGGATTATTTTTGTCCAAGACAAGTAAGAAAAACCACATGTTTATAACTCCTACAAGTTAAGTGCTTCAAAAGAGAACACCTATCAAGGCAGGTCACACGAGAGGGCTTGTAAAATCTGGCATTGTTTCTTAACACTGGGAGCAGGCTTCCTCCTTAGGTAATCAGAAGATAAAAGTTCCATCTTTTCTCACAGGCAACATATATTTATGACCAGAATTTCAACTGGATCTTTAAAACAATCAAAATAAAGAAAAAGGTTGGAAGAATAATGTACACCTTTTTTTCCTTCAGGGGAAAGGGAGAGAATATAACAGTCTAAGTAGTTAAACAGAAATTATTTTAGACACATTGCTACATTTTTTCACAAAATTTCTACCTTGTTTAGAAAAAGAAAACACATAGCCTGCAATAAAAATTCTTTTTTTTTTTTTTTGCACAAATATCCAGAAAGACTATGTCAAGGGTGAGTACTAATTAAAGAAAACACAAATCTAAATATACTTTTATTTACGTCTCTATTCAATTTCCACGACTGAGCTACTAGGTTCTTGTCAGTTCAGTGCTTCCTTCACTACAAATTAATAATCATCTGACACTTTTTTTTTCTTAGCATATAGTATCATTTAAAAGACTGTCTCATTTATTATGGATGTGGACTGAATTTACAGTGGCAGTCATTTCACAATATACACATGTATAACATGTATAACACTGTATTAGCTTACGGTGTGTAACATCATTTGATACATCAATTATAGCTTGATAAAACTGAAAAAAAGAACTACCTTATTTAGTAAGAAGAAACTTACTGTAAAAAACCTTATTTAGTAATAAGAAACCTTCTGCAAGAAACTGAGGATAATCCAACTCAACTTTCAAGTATACATTTAATACATTTTTAAAGAAAAATGACATCCATTTTAAACAACTGTGGAAATTGTTCATCACATGAATGCATTCTCTTACCAATTCCCATCAATAGCTAACATATTGTGATAGCTGTTTCGTAAAAGGTAAGCTCACAGTTAAGCAAAGAACTAAGTATTAAAAAGTTGTGAAATAACACTTAGATTAAGTTAATCTAACAAGAATGATGCAAGAGTGACTTGTCAAAAAGCTAGAAATGAGAACTTTTATTTCATTTAGTTTTACATTAATACCTGCTTCAAAATAAACATGCTAAAAGAACAAAATTTTTTTTTTTTTAAAGATTTATTTGACAGAGAGAAAGAGGGAGGGAACACAAGCAGGGGAGAGGCAGAGGGAGAAGCAGACTCCCTACTGAGCAGGAAGCCGGCAGGGGGCTCGATCCAGGAATCCTGAGATCATTACCTGAATCAAAGGCAGACACGTAACCAACTGAGCCACCCAGGCACCCCAAGAACAAAACTTTATTATATAGAAAGGTATATGAAAATCCGATTGGACAAACATCAGGCAATAACTCTAACCTCTTAATATATCTTTGTGTAGCCTTATCATATTATTTCACTCACTCTACCATGAGAAAGGCAAGTGCTACAGACTGAATATGTCCGACCAAAATTCCTATGTTTAAGTCCTAAACCCCCATGTGATGGTATTTGGAGATGGGGCCTTTGGGAAGTGATCAAGTTTAGATGTGGTCATGAGGGTGGGGCTTTCCTGATGCGATTAGTGCCCTTATTTAGAAGAGACACCAGAGAGCTTGCTCCCTGTCTCACTCCCGGCCCAGCATGTGAAGACACAGTGAGAAGGTAACCAGATCCAAGTCAAGAAAAGAACACTCAGAGAGGAACCAAATCAGACAGCACCTTGATCTTGGCCTTCCCAGCCTCCAGTACAGTAGGTAATAAATCTCTGTTGTTTAAGCCACCTAACTCTACGGTATTTTGTTATGGCAGCCCATGCTGATTAAGACAAAAGGACATATTTTTTATCCCCATTTAATTGCTGATGGAACTAAAGCACAGTAAGATTAAGTGGCCAGTAGGTAATATTTAGGTGGATTAGCACCAAGTTTTCTGACTTCTCATCCAGTTCTCCTTCTACTACACCTATTAACCTTGAAAAGGTGGAATTAATTTAAAGCAGTATTCTGAACACACTAACACCCTTTTATAACACCAGTCAGGGAACAGAGTTTTCTATGTCACTGTGAAAGCTGCACTGAATATCCCTCTGTCCCTAAGGGGTATCTTGCGATTGGCACCCAAAGCAAACCAGTGATAAAACAAAATACTTCATCCCTGGGTCTGAACGTGCGCATCTGTGTCAATTGCTTCTAACATTTGTCCAATCGATACTACAAGAGATCCTGGGTACTCACCTCGCTAGTTCGATAAGTTTTGTTTTTAAAAGCAAGGACTTTTCGGGGTGCCTGGGTGGCTCAGTCGTTAAGCGTCTGCCTTCAGCTCAGGTCATGATCCCAGGGTCCTGGAATCAAGCCCCACATTGGGCTCTCTGCTCGGCGGGAAGCCCGCTCCTCCCTCTCCCACTCTCCCTGCTTGTGTTCCCTCTCTCGCTGTGTCTCTGTCAAATAAATAAAATCTTTTAAAAATAAATAAATAAATAAACAAACAAACAAATAAATAAAAGCAAGGACTTTTCTCCCAGAATGGCATTGGTACTGATCAAGAAGACTGACATCAGACAACCCACTATGATCATTTATTTTATTTGCCTTCCAAAGTGATCTAGTCTTGTTACTCAACTCTCCCATACAACCTATACATAATCTCCAGGGGAAAAAAAAAGATTTATTGCTTTAAATAATTTGCCAACAGGTCTTTCTTTGAAAACAAGGTGAAATTGGGGAAAGGACACTGGAGTAGGCAGCTACAGCTTGCTGGACAGTTTACTCAAGTTACGGCTGGACAGTTACTCAAGTCCGCGACCACGGAGGAGATACCCCATCTCTCTTTGGCAAACCCTCTCCATTTGTAGATATTATGACAAATTAAATGAACTTGATGTTAAATTATAAGTATATTTAGCCTGCTGGGCCCTTATATTATCAAAAGCTATCATCATGCCCATCATTTGCTGGTAAGAGAGAAAGATCCTAAGAATTACCGTCTCTACGGATAGAAAAGGTCCTTATTTTTGTGACCTATTCAAACTTACAGACAAAATCATCCTGGATGCCAAGATAATTGGCTTTACATTGTGGTGCCTCTGGTTTTAACAACTGCATTTGCTTTCTTCCTTATGATTGTCCTCTTCGCTGCTATTATTAAATGCATCACCATTTGTGCCCTGTCTGAGAACACAGAATCCCATTAGGAAACGAAATGGCCTTGGGGAACAAGGGTCTAGAAATCTTTCCAGGAGACCCTTTTCCACACTTAGGGATGGCGATAATTTTCTTTTAGTTTCCTGTCTTTTAAACACAAGAGCCCCAAGTCTTGTATCTCTCATAGTCAGTAGGCTGCTACTGACTACTGTGGCCAGAAAGTGGCAAAGTAAGTGTGGCCACTACTGTGGCATCTTTCAAAAAATGCAGTTGTTGCAAGATGGTGTATGTGCCAGATGTGTTCCAAAAATCCCTCACTTGTTAAGAGCTATAGGAATGAGAAATCATCTGGAAACAGGCCATTTACAGTTGTACCACCTCTAAGCATGTTGCTATCCCTTGAGCAAAGACCGTGTGCAGAGAAGTTGTGTCTCACAAGTGGCCATAAAAATATACCACTGAGTTATAATACCAGAGACGTATCTTTTAACTGGTCCTTTTCCCCCCTCTCTTGTGTATTTTGAGGATTAGGGTCGAGGAAGAAAAAAGTTACAAGTCAGAGGGCTTAGAGCTGTAATGCCTCACAAAAGAGAAAGAAAAAACAAGTTTCCTCATGGAATTGCCCCATAAATAACCATTACTGAAGCTGACCAATGAACATCAAAACACCACTGCTCATCAGTTAACAATAAGATCCTGAAACTTGTCAGAACAGCAATTCAGTTGCTTGTGAAATAACCCACCTGTGCAGAGCGCAGGACGCTCCAAATAATGTAAAAGTATTATATTCCCCTCTCTCTATAAGGGCAGTGTTGAATTGAACAGAGTCCTGAAAGTACGTTATATGTGGTGTGGTGATAAGCTCTCAGCTTTGGATTATAAAATTTAAAATTATTAAATCAGGGTATCATAAAGATAGTAATTAATTGAAATGCAGTAAAACACAGATACACCTGAAGAGATCATTTGACATTTAATTGCATTTTCTCATTAACTTTAGACGTTTTTAAAAAATGGTTTACTTGAAAAAGGCCAAAGAGCATTTGACACCTATAGAATCTTTATAGACTTACACAAATGTCAAGAAGTTTTATTAATTTTCATCTTTGGACATCTTAGAGAATTTTCCCCATTAAATGTGAAGCTTAGATTTACGATCATAGTAGTGGCATCAAGACTTCATTTTATTTGCAAAGACCTTTATTTCCATGGTATTTTGACTTCCAAAATAACCAAAATCCACTGAGAAAAAAAAGTATTGATTTAAAACTATCCAATCATCACCAGGTCAAAATGCAACATTTCTCATTATCAGTCTATTATTTATCACAAAGACTGTTGATAGTTGCAAGGAGTAAGTCTTTACAAGCCTTGTATCTTCCTAATTAAAATAACAGTGCATTTTTTCAGGTAACACACTGAATCCCTTTCTTCTAGATCAGAGCGCTCTACAATTCCTTGGGTGTGGGTATGCACATGCAAGTGCACACAGGTGTATGTAAGGTAGGCCACAGGGGTAAAAGAAAAGAAGAGAACCTTTATTCGATTAATACTTCTCTTTTTCTTTTAGTTTTTCAAGTATTTATATGTTAGCACAGCTATTACTACAATTTAGAAATATACATACATTGGGGATAAATGTTCACTGAAAGAGATGAGTTTTAACATCAACTCTATAGATAATTATCAGTTTGAATTCTGTAATCTGCATGCTCAAATCTTAATTATATCACATAGATTTCAAATTCTGGAGTGCTAGGTGCTAAATATACGAGGCCAGTATCGTATCAATTTATCTAGAGACCATCCAGATTTTTGTATTTTATAATATTTTATGCTCAAAATTGACTTAGAGCTTAAATTTTAATTTTTAAAAGTTAAATAGAAATCCTCTAACAAAGCTTCTTACTAAATAAGAGGTAACACAGACTTATTTAAAAGATTTTAAAGCGCACAAAGACCTTCACAAAATACTTAACATGACCTCCCCCACCCCTGAAATTTGAAATTATCTTTACTGTGGGTCTATCCGGTAGTTTTATAGTGTTTGCTGAAAATGACACATTAAGTGAAACTGAAAATTTTATAAACAACCTAACATCTAAATATGCTATACTTACACTCACTTTTATTTAAAGTGTTAAGTACTAATACAAAGTTAATAAAAATAAAACTTTAAGAATTCCCCTTGATCTTAATGAAAATGAACTGAAATAGCAACATAGCCTATTTAAGAGACCGTGCTCATGTGAAAACATTAGGAGGTGGACTTTTTTTTGTTTGTTTTCTTCTCAACGTACCCCCTTAAAAAATGTGGCATTTAGAATCAACACATCCTGTATTAGTAATATTAAATTCCTGTCAAGAACAGGAGGAAAGCTACTGCTTCTAAGGCTCTAAAGGAACCTACATTTCCATGCACACATATAAACCCAACAGTTGCTTCTCTTCATAAATCAATCTATTGTTGCACTTCATAATGAGAAGGCAGATTTACTGCCTTTTACCGCCTTTTCTCACCATCAGAAAGATGCCTATTTGGGTAATAGGACGTTTCTCTTCTTCAAGGGTGTTTGGGATTAGGGAGGCAGGGGCAAGAACCTTTAACATCTGCTCCCTTCAAGTGAATGACACCTCTAGTTCTCACAGCCGGAACGCTGAGAAGCAAATACCCTTAAGTTGACAAAATTCTCTAACTTGAAGAAGCATAACACTTTGAGTACACTGAAGACACAGCTCTCAAACACACATCTGGGATTTGAAGGTTATACTGTAAAACTGTAAAAACATATCATTTTGCTGGCTAACACCGTAATTCAAATGCCATAAAATCATCATCACAGACAAAAGGAGTTTGGAATAAAGACCCTTGATTCCATAATCATTCTGAATTTTCTCTAACTCTAAAAACACCTCTGAAGTATGGGCTGGTAAGACTTTAATCATTTGTCATCCTAACAGTGCACAGTAATAATAAAATAGTTTATAATATAAACTTACATTCTTCTAGCTTTATTTACTTATTTTTCCCTTAGGAAAAACTATTTAAGAATGGTGAACTTCAGACTTTAAATTAAAAACAAGAGAAGGCAAAAAAAAAAAAAAAAAAAAACAAGAGAAAGGCACTCGACAGCATCTAATTCTTACCCATCTGCTTTTAAAAAAATACACACACACACACACACACACACACTCACCCACTCACCCACTCACGCTAGTTAGGCTAAACATTCTTAGCAAGTAAGTAGATCTTGATGGATCTAAACAGAAGTTTCAGGAATCCTAGTGCTACTTGGAAACACTATCTTTAACAGGCCTCAAGATTCTGACAAGCAAATGCAATCAACCATAAATTAAAAGCAGAGACACCAGCCACTACAAATAAATAAAGTGGGGCAGGTACTGGATTCAAGAAGAACCTCTATTTTTGGGGAAAACTAAATTGTCTTCTGTCTGAGAATACGAGTATTGCCTAGTGAGCTAGCACTTCTTGTTACTTTGGGCTATCTTTTGTCACTTAAGCAATGCTTTCTGACAGTTTTACAGGCTGTTATCCCAAGGACTTCGGTATTTATGGCCTTTATTCACTTGGGCTTTCTGCTCTTATCCACTGGTTACTAATCACTAAATAGATTTTTTTTTTTTTATGGGACTGAAATTAGCTCAAAGGATGTCCTTCAACAATGGCAGCTCAGGCCAGCACCGGCTAAAGGTCTTCTCCTCAGCCTCTTCCTTGCTCTCCTCAATTTCCTCTTCCCTACAGACAAGTTAATGAGGATTCAGATCCACGCTGTTCAATTAGAGCCCCAGCACACATGATTTACCGCATTCTCAGAGGATGGTTTGGAACTGTTTCTGAATTGATCCTCAGAAACTCATTCAATTTCAATATCTCAAGAATGATTTAAAGACCTTAAACTTGTTTTTTAATCTTCATGAAACAAGAGCATTCCCAACCCATACAATCACTATTCAGGAAAAGCTCAATTCCACAAACCTTCACCATACCCATCCATGCATGCATGCTTCAAATATATACATTATAATTTAAAACTTCAGCACATTTAGTTTATAATATGGCATTCAAATTTCTTCCTCTATAGTAAAGGCTACTTATTACCTTTTTATCCATTATACTTAAAAGGCCAAGTGCTGAAAAGCAAGTAGAAAACACAGACTCGTCTTTCCACTTAATTGCATTTGACTTAAACATCTCCTAAGAGATTGGTTTTTATCTTATAACAATGTGAAATGTGTAATAGATCACGTCCCCTTTACCAGCTGGCTGCTAAAAACCTGAAAGTCAAATTAGTCCGGAAAGTGGTGTTTTCTTATAGACTAAAAAAATCAGAAAGAAAATTAGAAATATTGATATTATTCTCATAAACTTCCTGATGAACTGAGCAAATTGCACAATTCCCTGAGTGTGGGCTGAGCAATGGGGGAGGGAAGGGGGGTAGAAGGGAGAAACTAGCTGTGAAGCAAACACGAAGGCTCCACTTACTGCTCTAGAATAGAATTTACTAAATATGACTCTTCCTGGAATGAAAGGGATTTATTATGATCAGCTTCTGTTTTCTCTGAAATTATGCTGAAATGAAAACATTTAGAAAGGAAATGCTATTCAAAAAAAGTTTCTTAAGCCTTTAGATATTTCCATGCCTGGGTAAAAACAGTATGTTCTACCCCATCAGAAAAAAATAATTTTAATTTATGAGATTAGTATTTACATGAAATTACTTTGCCCACTTACATAGAACATTAACTATTTGGACATCTAGAGACCCATATGGTAAATTCTCCTGAATATAGTTCCAGGAAAATCTCTTTCTGCCAATGAATGTGCATGCGTTATGATATTCCAAATATAAAACTACATAACTCTATTTCTCTAGGAAAAAAATAGTAGACCTTATTGCCCACGTAGAAAATTTGCCTAACTCTGAATAAACACTACGTTCTTTAAATTTTGTTACTACTTACCTTAGTTTACATTTGTCACATATGTTAATCTGTAAGGTAACTTCCAAACAGGCATGCAGTATAACTATTAAGTAAATTAAAAGTTAAATACATGTATTTGTTTAAGAATTTACACAGCAATAATTTTTTAAAAAAATAAGACAGTCTCCCTAGGATTATCAAAAAAATATTAAGGAAACATTTTCATGTGTAATTAAGTGGTAACTAATTTTTATCAAATACCCTAGTAGTTAGATGACAAGGGGTGTTATTTTTTCATAAGTTGTATTTTACACTGTTTGCTCTTATATCTAAAAATGTGTGAATGGGCAAAGAAAAACATTTGGCTATATGGTTCTTCAAAAATAAGCTATATAATTATGAAAAAATGAAAGACCAGTATAATTCTTTTCTGAATGAAAAGATTCATTCCAGATTAGTAAAATACTTACAAGCCTAATCCTTAGCTTCTCTAAGAAAATAAAAGGAAGTCTATACTATTATAATCATGAGCAGAAGAAACTTCTAACTTCTATGTAACTTCTAACTTCTTTAATGTGTATTTTAATAATTCCCGGGTAGATAAAATATACGTAAATGCTTTGAAGTCAAGGGAGAAGGGTATCTTTTTTTTTCTACTTTAAATCACTCTGAAGGAAAAAAAATGCACATGAGGGTTCCATTATATGATGACGTATTAGAAAATCATACCTATTTTACAAACTTCTCTATTTTTTTAATTAGATTAGTGCATGCTATATGCAAATTAGTGATCTAAAATCAGTTAAGTTTTTCCTGAATTCTCCTATGAAAAGAAACCCCCTGTGTCTTTTATTTCTCTCCTCATGCTTATCCCCCTCTTTTATTACCTTGTAGAACATCCTAGACGCTGTCTTTCCTATGAAGTGATTGCTCATGGTAAATAAACTTTACATACAGCTGGCCTTTAAAAATCAGAAATACAGCAAGCAAAGAAATCATCCTCACCTCTTTTAAAAGAAAACAGAGTAGCCCTCAGGAAAACAGAAGTGCCCCAAAGTTCACATGCGCCGGCAAGGAGTTGAGAGCTGTTAAGAATGATCCTCTTGAAAAGAAAGAAGTCTCCTTAGGCACCCACATGTATATTTAGATTAGAATGGCGGTTTAAATGACAGCAAACACATGGTCATGACTTCCCAATTGCTCATGCATCCAACACACACACACAGGCTAATCAGAAGCAAACATCCACTCCAAACTGTTTTAGAAACTAGCTTCTTCCATCTGATACTACCCTCTGTGTGGTAAGCATACATTCTGCTAAAGAGATCAGATGTCAAATACTTAACTCCCTCTCTCAGTATACTCGATCTTGAATCTCATTGCTTTAGTATTCCAGAACATTTCTCTAAAGTAACTGTGACTCAGCAACTTAAGTCAGCTGCGTACACTCCCTGCTCCAGCCTGAAGTTTTATGAAGCACATAGTAAAGGAATGACCATTTGAAGATTCAAAATCTATTTGTGTCACAAGTATTTTAACGGTAAGACTTGCCCGGCCTATCAGTAATGCGCTCCTATTCCATAAACAGGGCAAAGTCACTGCAGAGGATCACATTTTCTTGCACAAATAAAGGGTGGTAGGGTCAAAAGGTGGAAATACGGAACATGAACTTTAAGCTCCTATTCATTACTGGGGCTCCAGTAACACTTTCCAGTAAATAAGAAAAAACAGGAAACACAGAGGGCATTATTTGTACACTGCTATGAGCTGTACCTATGACACTGCTATGTCATATGTTTGTATATACACGTGTGTTATATGTATGCACATGTATGGAGATTCATATATAGTAAGATGTGTTGTTAGATGCAGAAAGTCACACACAGTTATTGACTCTGTGATAAAAGGACAGGCTATAAAAAATGGCAAACAGGGGCACCTGGGTGGCTCTTTCAGTTGAGCGTCTGCCTTCGGCTCAGGTCATGATACCAGAGTCCTGAGATCAAGTCCCATATTAGGCTCTCTGTTCAGCGGGGAGCCTGCTTCTCCCTGTACCTTTCACCCCTGCTCGTGATCTCTCTTCTCTCTCAAGTAGATGAATAAATCTTAAAAAAAAAAAAGTTATTAAAAAAATGGCAAACACCTAGGTCGCTCAGTTGGTTAAGCGTCCGACTCTTGGTTTCAGCTCAGGTCATGATCTCAGGGTTGTGAGATCCAGCCAGGTGTCAGGCTCCTAGCTCAGCAGGGAGTCTGCTTGAGACTCTCTCTCTCCCTCTATCCCTCCCCCCACTTGCATATGCTCCTCCCCCTAAAAATAAATAAATCTCGTTTTTTTTAATGGCCAACAATTTTAAAATAATTCTCTTACTTTTGACATGAATTTTGCACTTACATCTGAATGTCAAATACTCTAAAACTCAAGGGTTTAGAGTGAAGGTGAAAAGAATACAATAATATGATTTGGGGTCAGGTTCTAGAAACATTAGTCCTGGTGTGAATCCTGATTCCACCACTTTCTAGCCAAGTGACCTTAGGCAAGTAACATTATCTCTCCAGGTCTTGGTTTCTTCATCTTTAAAAAGAGGGAATGTAGTTCTACTAATGTACTACTTCACATTGTTAGGATGAGAACGTAGATAATGCAAGTAAAGCATTGAGAATAGAGCATGGAATAAATAGCCACTGTTAATCACCAATTACAACAACTGTAGAAGTATAATGTCTGAGGAAAGTCATGTATTTGTCTATTTGGTTTGCTCACCCCTCCCCCTATAAGAGTATTCCCAGAAATATATCTGACACTTTAAGAAATAAGGCCATCTCTTCTAGACCGATCCAAAAAAAATTTTTTTCCCTTTAAACTTCTCTTGGAGGAGGGAGCTGATAAAATGCTTAGTTCAATGCTTGATATAACAGCACTGCACAAAGGACCTCTACACAAACAGAATAAGTGAGGATGAGAATGAAAAACTGATAGCTAATCTAAGAACAAATCATTTACAGGCAAGAATTGTCTGGTTAGGTAATTCTGTGAATTAAGAATTCACAGAAAAAAGAAAGTAAGTCTCATTTAGGGCATCCCACTGATTGAGACCCATAAGCTTTTCCACCCACAAAAACATGGACCCCAAGAGTCTCAAGAAAAAGATCTATTTAAAGAAAATACTAATACCATGATATTGTTCCTGACATTTCATCTCAATTTTACAGACATATACATGTCTGTCACATGTTAACTTGTCTTAGGAGTAAAAAGACAAAAACTGATAGATGCTGATAGCTTAGTGGAAGAGATATTTGTCCTGTGGTTTTGCTACCTTATAAAAGTACTACAAGGAAATTCAGAAGTGGGTAAAACCTCAAACTTAATTGGAACTTCTTTACATTGTCTGACAAATTAAGACTGTAAATAGCATTATAGATCATCTGTTCATGTGGTATCATCAATGTCAAGTTATTTCCCTTTCTTTGTTTGAAAATCACAATCACTACATGCAGTTCCTGCACTCCTAATAAGAGGTTCTGTTATATACTGAAGTAAGCAAATTTGATATACTTGAGAAATAAGATTACTTCCAATGTTAATGCTATCCCAAAACTTGTTTTTAATGTTCATCTGTACCTATCATTAAAATTTAATATAACCTAACACAATTATCATCAATAGGATGCAGGTGTTGGGTAATTATATTAGTATCAACACTACAGGCAAATTAAGATTTCTTCCCATGTGATGGAGTTCTGATAAATATCAATTCGTTAGTTTACTGAATCCTGAAGATCAAAAGGCCCTGCATATGGCACTAATAAATCAAATAGAGTCATCAAATCTACAGTCTGTTTTCTTTGGCTAAAACTGCAGCTTTACTTACAGAGCCTTATCTACTCCTAAAAATTCTCTGCCAAACCAAATTTAACTCACCAAGAGTACAGAAAATATAGCACTCCCCAGCTGCTCCCTCCTGGGCTTTTGAAGTTCAGGGATACTATTGTATGGTGGTCTAGAATATCTGGTCTGTTCCTCTCCCTTGCTTTTATAGATCTCATAATCAACTAAACATTCATCTGGAAAATAACAAGTTATGTCTAGGTTCAGACTGGAAAGTTAGAAAATACTTTTATTTATTAATGAAACCTACCATTAATAAAGGTATGAAATAAAAACCTCTAAATTATTTAGCACATACATACAAAAAATAATAAAATCTCACAAGACTTTTTTCTCACTCTACTTAAATATCAATGAGAATTCCTGATGTTGGGAATTCAACTCAGGTATTTATGGTCTAATCACTTTCTGACAAACTGACCCTAAACTTTGTGTGACAGCGGTATTATTTGAAAAAGAAGGAGCTAGGAACAGATAATACAAGCAGGAAGAACGCCCAGAAAAAAATTCCATTCTCTTTCAGCTGGTTTCTCTACAGAGGATATTCTGATGGATAAACCATTCTGTTCCATGATATTTCTAATCTTGAAGGAAATGTACAAATAAGTAGTGGGATCATGCTGTTTTATTATTTTTTTATAAACCTATACTGTACTTTAAAAAAATTTTTAAAATATAATGTTTGAAATATAAGCAAGAAATAAAATATATTTTCTTGGCTTGAGACCGTCCTAAAGCAGTAAGAAATACTCCCTTTTTATGTCCAAGAGGAATTCAGAAAAGTTTAATAATTGGCCCTAATAAGCTGTAATCTCAGCTAAGAATTTTTGTTCAATGTCCAAAGTTTCTCAACGATTGACATTTTGGACTGGAAAATTCTTTATTGTGAGGAATGTCCCGTGCATTGTAGGATGCTTAGTGGCATCTCTAGCTTCTAACCACTAGATGCCAGTGCCCCCCCCCCCACCATACACACACACATACGTGCCTAGGTCATGACAATTAAAAAAAAGGTCTCCAGACAATGCTAAATACCGGGGGGGGGGGGGGCAGGCAAAATCACCCCAGGTTGAGAACCACTACTCTAGGCTAGTGTTTTCTTACAGTCGCCTATAGGGGTTTCATATAAGCATATACCATGATAGGCACAGTATTCCATTTTAATAAAGTTCTAATTCTGAGATCACCATGAAATGACACTTTTGGTCTAACAAAATGCATTTCAATGATCTCTCTCTGGTATTCACACAAGGATACATTTCAGAGGAAACTAGAACCTCTGCCTTCTGAGATATTTGCATCCAATCTCTCATTTCCGTGATCTGGCCTATAATTCCACTTTAGTTCTCATAAGGCACCGCTGCAGTCCCTTTGGTTGAAACCAAATTCCCATTTCCAGTTGGTACTGCCATTTCTGCATTCCATATCAGAACAAGTACAGACACATGCCGTTTGGTGAACAGCATCCAAAAAGCACCATGTGAAGACACGTAGTTTACATGATTTTCTCTGAAATCAGAGTTTGTGGTTAGAATTGGTGAATACAAGAGAGGTATTATCAGTTGGTTTACATTTAGAGAAAGCCTGTTCTGGGCCTGAAGTGACACAATACAATATTTAGAGAAGAATTTCCAAGGCACAGTCAAAGAGTGGGGAGAAGGATCATTCAAATCCCTCTCTGGTCAGTAGTCCCAGGCCTACCCCCTTAGAAGCCAATAAACCCAAAGTCTGACAAGTTAGCCTCTGAAATTGGTGTGGTTTTCTTTTTCTTGGCTATAGCTTTGCCAAAGAAAGACCTAGAAGGACTTGGTCTGGTTGCTGTCATCAAGATTTGTTTGGAGGCCCAATCACTGGACTACTGAACCTTGTAGGAGTGAACAAAGCCTATTAATAGAAGCGCACAGCTGCCACAGTCATCACTGGAGGTGACAGACTCCATTCCATGGATGCCCCAAGCTTCTATTCTAAAGATGTGCTGAAATGATACAGCCAAGAGAATATACGACCACATCAAATATTCCAGACCTCAGAGAGTTCCCAGTAAGAAATGTCAACTGCCTTTTATGGCTATTAGTACTGGCCACTCTGCTCCTATGGTAACAGGCATGCTATTTTCTGGATATACATGTAAAATTCCAAACTGTCCTGAACTGAACCTAGATAATGAATTTAGGCCATCTATTGCTGTTCTATCCTGATATCCATTACTCTCCAATGTACAAATTCTGCTTCTTAGGGCCTTAATATATTAAGATGTCTGTCAGTCCTTTTCATCACAGATAATTCTCTACTATTCTGTATTTTGCTTTGTGTAGGAGTTATTTGAATACGTGCATTAAACATTTCCCTCTGCAATCCCACTAAGGACAAAGATGAGGAAAGAAAGTACATTTTACTTACTTTGCACCCTCTATAGAGAGAGTTGGAAACCTTTCTCAACCTATTACTAAACCAACAGTAAACATTTTAGACTTCACAAGTTGTACAGTCTCTGTTAGAACTACTCAACTTTGACCCTGTAGCATGAAAACAGCCATGGACAATATGTAAACAAATGGGCATGGCTTTGTTCCAATAAAACTTTATTTACAAAAACAAGCAGCACACCAGATTTGGTCCAAGGGCTTTGAAGTTTGCGGATTTCTACCCTATGGGGTACTTAGCACAACTTCTTGCTCATAGTGGGTTAAACCAAATTTCTCTGATTTAATTTACCATATCATTTCTCCTGGTCCATTTCTGTTTGTACAAACAACATTCTTTGTTTTTTTGCAAAAGAAGAAAAAAAAAGCTTAATGACCTCATTTGCTAGCTATGTGGTTTTCAACTCCTTTAAGACACTCTGATGGCAACTAAACAATTTTATCCCATGAAAGAGCAATGTTCTGACCTTGTTGTCCAAGCTTCTCAGAGTTGTTGTGAGAGTCATAACTGTGATATATTATCCTGAAGAGTGAGTTTTCATGCCAATTATATTGTTGAATGTGTACAAATAAAGTTCTCATCAATAAATTACTCTTTACCAGATAAACAGCAGTCCTTCTGACACAGCAACATCTTGAAAAAGGCAGTTGGAAAAAGTTACAAACTTAGAATTCCAAAGCCACTGCAAACCCCTACAGGAAGGCTATCCAAAGGTCACTCATTTAGCAAAGCAATTCGTTAACTGTTTTTGAAAGACCAAGTATTTAAAATGGGTAAATTTTAGATATCTGGAAGTTCAAGTTCTGTAAACAGAAACACAGGACCAGCTCGTGGGGGGATGGGAGGGTAACATCATAATTGCCCAAAATATTATCTAGCCACGTAAAATAAGTACATGTGTTTTAAGTTCAAACTGACATCTGTGAAGATTCAGTGTTTTCATTCTCACCTAGACGAAACGTTCCAAACTAGAATCTTTAACCAAATTGATCCTTGTGTAAACTTCAAAACAAAAAAATCAAGTACTGCTGAATGAATTAGAAAACTTGTACTTGACTCTCTCTTTTGAATACTTATTCTAATTAACAACAAACTGGTCAGCTAAAAAGAAAAATCAAAGGTTTACAAAGAAGATAATAGAATTTTTTTTAAATGAACCTGTTTTCCCTCAAAAGAATCTCCCATTAAAGGGCAATGATAATAATTATCAAAAACAAATTGCAAATCTTAATAATTTCCATATTTTTATATAGTTGCATAACAATACAAGAATTCTCCCCACCAGTAATAAAGATGTGGGTGGGGGCATATAGTTTATTTTGTTTTTTTGTACTGAGGATACCTAACTAAATGACCCAAGGGGGCATTCCACTGGAGAAAAAAATAACCCATCTCTCTCAACATCTATCAAAATTCTCTAAACTTTCTCAAGACGCTCAGAGTTAAAAAGAAATAGACAAATTATGCCAATAAGAAGGTAACATTTTATCAAAAACTCATTATGTAAAACTAGTAGCATTATTCACCATAGCCAAAAGATTAAAACAATTCAAATCTCCATTAACTCATCAACAGGGAAGCAAACTGTGGTATATCCAAGTAAGGGAATATTATTTGGCCATAAAAAGGAATGAAATTCTGCTACATGCTACAAAACAGATGAACCTTAAAAACACCACACTGAGTAAAAGAAGCTAATCACAATAGACAGTGTGTAATATGATCCCATTGATATGAATTGTCCAGAATAGGCAAATCTATAGACAAAAAGTGATGAGTAGATGGCTAGGGCTAGGGAACAAGAGAGAATCTGGGAGACAGATGATGGCTAAACAGTACGGAGTTTTGAGGTGGGGAAGGGGCAATGAAAATGTTCAAAAATTGATTGTGGTAATAATGGTTGCACAGCTCTGTGAATACAATGAAAACCAATGAATTGTACACTTCAAATGGGTGAACTGCACATATGTGAATTATATAAAGTTGTTTTTAGAAAACTACACTAAACTAAATATTTCCTGGCAATTGCTCATTCAATTATTTTTCCTTTTCTTACTTTGTCCAGTATGGCAATTAGATTCAAACCCTATGTTTTTAAAGATTGACATAATTAAATTATATATACTTTGGGGATATTCAGCCCATCAGATTATTATGGAAGCTCCTAAAATGGAAATGTTATGAGACTCAACCAGAAGAATTTAATGGTAAGTTTGGCAGTAACCTTTCTAACAAACTACAGATAAAATGTGACACATTAGCCAAAGTAAACAGTAGTAGATTTGATAGTGTTACATTAAGAAGAATAAAAATTAGATAAATATGTTGAGATATTTGGAGGTAAAAGGTGGCAAGTTTAAATAGAGAACTAAAAAGTAGGGTACTGGGGCACCTGGGTGGCTCAGTCAGTTAAGCGTCATACTCTTGATCTCAGCTCAGGTCTTGATCTCAGGGTTGTGAGTTCAAGCCCTGGATTGGCTCCACGCTGGACGTGAAGCCTACTTAAGAAAAAAAAAAAAAAAGTAGGGTATTAATCTTTCTCCACAGTTGTAAATATAGATAGGGCTTTGAAAACACAACTTAAAACCTTGTTACACAGTCTAACTTCTACTTACTGGAAAAAAAAATCTAGCATTAAGGTAAAATAAAAATAGAGATACAAGTATACACAGATCAAAATATTGATCCCAAAATAATCATAAATGAATTCCTTCATGTAAAACATATCAGCAAATTTTGTCCATATGAAAGATGTCTTTTATTGACTTGCTCTTTCATGGCTACTATGTGTCTGGAAAAGTGTTAGCACCCTGGGGAAACAACGTTGAGCTATGATTCCTGCCCAGAGGCTTTACAGTCTAATTTACGGTTTAACATTTAACTGCCTTTTGCTTCAAAATTTCACATTTATGAAGAACTCTAGCGAATTGGCTGCTACTATTCAAACATTTAAAATCAAGGTTAGCAGTAGGAATTTACGGTCAGAGAAATCATTTCCTTCCTATAATAGGACAAATTAAATATTATATAGGTTAAATTGAGGTATAACTTATGTGCAGTAAAGTCCACAAATCTAGGTGTACAGCCCGTTTAATTTTTACATATGTAGACACCCATATAACTATCATCAGGTCAAGACAGAACAGTTTCCATGATGACGACTTTGGACAATGGTTTGCTAAGTGATGACAATGGATTGCTTGGTTGGCCCTAGCAACTCTCCCAGTGAACTGGGTAGAAGATTTTGTAAAAGGCAAGCCAAATGATATTGGTGAATCATTTTGTAGTAATAAAATCACATCTAGATGACTGATCATCTCTGCATAGAAAATGCTAGGTAATTACTAGAAAAGGGGAAAATGGTACAAAAAAGAAGAAAACAAAGCAGAATTGGTTTCTACAAACAGGACTAATGTAAGTGGTAAATGAGAGAGACTATACATGAAAGGAGTTACATTGATTCTGCCCATGTTTATTTTGCAGGGAGGGTGGACAGTATGAGGAAATTGTTACGGTTAAGGCATGGAATCAAAGACATCACACTAGAGCTCAGGAGCAGCATATTGTGAGCCTATACGAATCCAAGAGCAGCTCACAACACATGGAATAATTGTCCCATTCCATCTATCCATCCATTTATTTATTTAACATTTTCACAAGAAAATATTCCAGCTTACGAAAAGGATCCTATGCTTCTCTGTCCCGACCCACTTTCCACGTCTACCTCTTTAAAACTTAATCATATGCTGGGGGGTGGGAGGGATGGGGTGGCTGGGTGATAGACATTGGGGAGGGTATGTGCTATGGTGAGCGCTGTGAATTGTGCAAGACTGTTGAAGCACAGATCTGTACTTCTGAAACAAATAATGCAATATATGTTAAGAAAAAAGAAAAAGAAGAAGATGGCAGGAGGGGAAGAATGAAGGGGAGTAAGTCGGAGGGGGAGAGGAACCATGAGAGATGATGGACTCTGAAAAACAAACTGAGGGTTCTAGAGGGGAGGGGGTGGGGGGATGGGTTAGCCTGGTGATGGGTATTAAAGAGGGCACATTCTGCATGGAGCACTGGGTGTTATGCACAAACAAGGAATCATGGAACACTACATGAAAAACTAATGATGTATGGTGATGAACATAACAATAAAAAATTTAAAAAAAAAAACTTAATCATATGCTGTTGCATATAAGCATTATTTCTGTAGGTTACTCCATACTATTTTTCCTAAAATAAGGTAGGGTAAAATAAAAAAATTCTTTATCCCTATCAAATGTCATTCTCTGAAGTTGAAGTTAATCAAAGGAACACAAGTGTGTGATAGATGTCCAATGAATAACCAGAAATTACACAAGTTTGGGAAAACTAAGATTTTACTACAATCTATTATACTATTCTATTCTGCTATTTATAATATAGTACATATTATATAAATTGTATAACATAAATATATAATATATAACTATATAAACATAATACAGTATACTATATACTATAGTATATGATAATATAATACAATTTTTCTATTACTACAGTCTCAGATTAAACTAGTTCTATAACACTGATGATCCACTAAAAGTTCCCAAGACTTTTCTCTCCCATAAAAACTGTCTCTAAGGCTGATCTGCCCTTATCTTTTACTAATCAAAACAATTACTTGATTTTCAAAGAAGGAACTTTTATTTATCTTTGTTAAATTTCACTTTCTTGCATTTTAGTCCAGCTTTCTACTTAAGAATATTTAATCATAATTCTGGGATAATATGTAATACGCTATCCCTCCCATCTTTGAGTCACTGGTGAGCATGACTTCCATCTTTACAAAACTCACTATAGAAATAACAAATAAGACATGAAAAATGCAAAAAGCTCTGTAAATCTCTTTACAGGCTGACATGAACTCTTTAAATACACTTGTTCAGGCCACACAAATCCACCTACCTGAAAAATCACCCGGTTTTCTTATCTCCTCTACCCCTCCCTCCTGTTTCATTAAAAGACTGATGAGTCACTCTATTCTCTAGTCAACCTTATAATAAGAAAATTAGATTATTTAGGTATAAAAACCCATTAGAACCTAGTGATAGCCACAATCCTTTTCAAATGCTCCTTAGCTGCATATTTCAAATTCAACTC
Organism: Callorhinus ursinus; assembly: GCF_003265705.2. Lineage (NCBI taxonomy): Eukaryota > Metazoa > Chordata > Mammalia > Carnivora > Otariidae > Callorhinus > Callorhinus ursinus. The sequence continues at coordinate 22,103,842 of NW_027397101.1, forward strand.
TAGAGTTTCATTAGGAAACAATGGGGGATTTGCCAATCTGCAGTTTCGGGAATCTAAGGATGTGTCAGGACTACTCATGGGAGACTGTGCTCACTTTATCACTGCATGCTGACTGTTTTATTTCCAGGGCTAAATACTCCTATTACTCATTGTAACACTGTCTTTAATGGTAGAATTACATTATCTTCAGCAGACTTGCTATAAAGATTGCCTCTTAATTTCAAAGTTATTCAATGATATAATTCTGCCTGTGTGGGGGAGGGGCAGTGAAAATGGTCAAAAATTGAGCAATTGAGCATTTTGCCAGCACATAATTACACAGAGGGTGGAACGTTGTAGGAAAAGGTCAGTGACTGAGGGCGGCAAGTATGTGCAATACTTTTTTATCCCGAGGCCGATACCTGACGTAACTACTTTTAATTGCCTGGCAAAAGTAATGCTAATTGAAAGAGAAACAAAATCATTATTGGCCCTAGTAATAACTAGTCATGCTTTTTTTTTTTTTTTTAAGTAACAATCACCTAACAGAAACAGGTAAATATACTTTAGGACCACAGAAAATTAGCATAACAAGAACAAGTGATAAACCCTAAATCGTGATATACTTATAACTGACATTATCGATTTGAAACCAATTATAATAAATTGGTTCTGGTTCTTTGCTTCACTTGAAAGCGTTTCATCATTGATCTATAAGACTTATTATTCCCACAAAGTTTCACATCGGAAAAAGATTTGTAGTCGTTTTAATTGTCCTTTACAGCAACTCTATCAAATTCATTCAGTGCTTCTTTCCAGATGAAGAAAATGACTCATACAGAGTTTGTATAATTTCTACTAACTCCTCCACAAGGGGCAGGCTTGATTGATTCCCACATAGGCTTCTGGATGCAGGCTGAGAGCCCAAACAGAAGGGATACGCCCCCCACCCAAAGCAGGCAGGGGGTAGGGTTGAGGGAAGGGACCTCCTCTTCCAGAATCAGAATCAAGGTTTCAAGTATATGCCACTTGTGGAGGCAGGGAAGGAGAGAAGCGCTTCCCCACCTGAATGCAAAATAAAACACTACCTAAGCCAAGCAAGAGGATGGTGAGCAGTTTTAAGAAATCCAGCTATGGGGGGTACCTGGGTGGCTCAGTCGTTAAGCGTCTGCCTTCAGCTCAGGTCATGATCCCAGAGTCCTGGGATCAAGTCCCGCATCAGGCTCCCTGCTCCGCAGGAAGCCTGCTTCTCCCTCTCCCACTCCCCCTGCTTGTGTTCCCTCTCTCACTGTGTCTCTCTCCCTGTCAAATAAATAAATAAAATCTAAAAAAAAAAAAAAAAGAAAGAAAGAAAGAAAGAAATCCAGCCATGGTTCCTACTTCCTAGACAATGAGCCTATTGGTGACCTGGCCCTGAGTTCAAGGGTCCCACAAAGGCCTAATGGGGAAGGGGGGGCGATGAGAGAGTGGGTAAGAAGGGGAAACCAAACGGTAATAACTTAACTCAATACCCCTAACAGGAAAACTGGGGATCTGCAAAGAGGATGCCAGCTCTCTGTTTAGGAGTGTAACTCTACAACCTGGAGGGAAGAACTGGTCTACTCAGAATATGGAACTAGTTGTAACCTTACTCCACCACTCCAGAGATCACCTTAGTGGGGGAGATTATCTTCATTCACACCATGTTCAGCACTAGCTATAAGATAGAGCTGTAACAACCATGGAAAGTATTTTTAAATTCCTCCTCAGAAAAGACAAGAAAATAAGAAATAGAGTAATAGAAAATACAAGAAAGAATTTGGAAAATAAGGGTTCTAGAGAAAAACAAAGTCCTGACCTATTTCAATATTTTTTTGAAAATAAGCCTACTTAAAGAAGCTGTGTCCTGAGGGTTTTTTTTGGGGGGGGGGAAGTTTGTGGCGGGGGGGTTGTGGCAGCGGGGGGGGGGGGATAAGTCCAAGGTGACCCATGTGAGAGAAGGGTAGATGAAAGAAAGGTCCCACAAGCGTAATGAAAAGCCATAATCTTCCCCAAGTTCATTGGTCACCACCTGTGAAGCTAATAGTTGGAGGAACCAGCCCATAGTGTCTCCCAGAGCAACAGATGGATCAAATGAATTAGTCAGTGCCCTTCCCAGGATGCTGGGCATAAAACACTTTGGAGGGAAGGTGGTTAAGCAGTGCATCCTGCCGAAACAAGCCTGACATCTGCTGAATCTTCTCCCTCGGACTCCAACTCCATACTGGATATTTCAAATGGATAACAACTTGAAAGCTCCACATGGACTTTGCTTTCATTATTATTATTTCAAATGGTAAATGTTATCTACTTAAAGATCTTACCTTGGCTCCATGCCCTGGCAGAAGGCAAGATTTTTCCGCTAATAAGGGCCTGGAGGCTTTACAAGACCACAGGAGTTTTCAAAAATATTCCTACATATTCATAATACTCAAATTAATAGATCTGATGCCAGATGTAAAGTGGCATTTTATGGGTAGCTTTAAAAGGTACTAACGGGGTAACTTTTAAAGCTACTTTAAAACATGCAGCTATGAATCTAACGCAAAACCATGTTGCCTTTTGATCTTGGCTGTGTGTTCACTATTCTGTAATGAACTAATCAGAAAATACTTGGCATCTTTCTCCCCTGGAAAGATATTTGGCATTCAGGAAAGAAATTTAGGTTAAACACCTTTTAACTGCCCTTTCTGTAACAATTAAAAGGTTTTCCTTTGACTTACTGACACGGTTCACAACCACACACAATGAAAGCAAAATAAATCTTTCCTACGTTGTACGTTATGCACCCTAAGATGGAGTAAGCCATGCTAGCCAAGGTTGCATTTTTATTGGATTTAGGCTGCTAAAAAGCCATCAAAAGTAGTGACAGCTGAGCAGCAGGTAAACAAGGTGAAGGAAAACCACTGATACCTATACTTCAGGAACTTCTGACCCTGTGGTCAGGACAGATAGGCTTCTTGGGAGAGTGCACAGTATTTGGCTTCAAAATTCATGATCTTAATCAGAAGACAAGATGAAGCATACTGGGCAAAAGCCAGCCAACACATAATGAACACAAAGCGATTTCACATCAAAGCAGAATAAACTCTATCAGCTAGAAGAATGAAATGCTTAGTGTAGACCATGTTTTCCATTATTTTTAAGCATAAAATCATTTCTCAACATCTTTTGAGCAGGATTTTAAAATTTGGGAAGTCCTTTACCCATATAATCCTAACAGTCAGTGAGGTGGGCATTACTAGGATCCCCACTGTATTAAAAGTGAGGGGGGCAAGTTTAGAAATATTCAGATTCTCTTAACATTTACCAACTACCAACTACATGCCAGGTACTGTTTGATACTCATTTGATTCACACAACAATTTGGGGAGATATTATTCACACTTCAGAGATTACAAAATCAAGACTCAAAATGGGTATTTTGCCCCTGATCACAAAGGGAGTACAACTGTCAGAACTGGAGCTCTTAAGACTCTTTCTGAGACACTTTTTTTACTTGGTTTATAAAAATACAGGGTCTGTGTTCCTCACCAAATTATGGACGACCAGCTTTCCTGGACCACACTATGGTCTATAAGCCAATTCCTATGTCCATGACATGTACGTGAGCATACTAATGTTGCAGGGAAGTGTTGGTGGGTGTGGATGCTACCAAACCTGAGCAAACCTATAAACTCATCTGGAAAATGCTGCATCCAAGGTGAGATATGAATAAAATCATCATTCATAAAATGGAATAATGGGGGAGAAAGGAGAGGTAAGAGATTGCTGTTCTGGAGTAAGGCTCATTTTTAACTCAAGGATCAAGAAAAAAAGTACCAGAATCACAGGTGAGGAGCAGTCAAGATTTTTGGCTAGTGAACATCCGACAGAGAGAAGATTCCAGAACAAGTAAAAAAAAAAAAAAATACACACACCCCTTAAATATTTTACTTAAAGTTTATAAATACACATTAATCAGCTCATCTTTTGATGTCGGATCAAGGAGTTTTGACTAGAGTCTAAAAAGTCTCACATAAACCACACTCAAGGCATTATCTATGATCACCATCTATACATAAGCAATTAGTCAGAAACTTTCATAGCTGTTAGAATGCAGAGTCCTACTAAATTCTTATGATTTTTCCCTTGGTGTTTTACACCTATTTTGAGAGCAAATTTTCTCAAGGGACTTCCCTTCAGATTTCAGCTGAGTTTCCAGTTACTTTTTGTGGACATTATTGGTTTACATAACATTTAATTAATGAATGTGATTACAAGTAGAATGGACATACATATTTAGGAATAACTACATTGGCTTCCTGGTGAGTGTACCACTCAACTTGTGGGAGCAGAAGTCCACAGTATAAGAAAGTGTCCACCAGTGAAGAGCACACTGAGCAAGTTTCATAGGGGAATGGTGAGCAGTGTTACCAGGGCAGGCCCATTAGCTGAGCGTCCTTCGGGTACAGTCCGTGCAGGGTCCCGTAAGGGCTGGGTAGAAGGGCAACTGCTGAGGATGCACCAGCATGTACATTCCATTTAGGGAATCCCCAGAACTGAAGACAGGAGGGAATCCATCAATATATAAATTTTATGATACCTTAATAAGGTTTCAAGGTACATGCACTGTGGCAATGTATTTCCTTAACATAAGTTGGCTGTGATAACATTTTCTTTCCAAAATCATGACTGCCGTCTTTAATTCATTTTTTTCTCTTAATAAATTCAACCTCCCACAGTGACAAATTATATGTGGTTATAATTTTAGTTTTATAGTGTAATCATGACTCTTAAACCACCCTTAGAAATGCTAACAGTCTTCAATGAGTATAATTAAATATATATTTGAGAACTAAGATGCTAATTCTTTAGGGAAACTAAATGTATCCCCCACCTCTTTTTTCTCTCTGCCTAAGTGTTATTGTTGAGTACAACTGTTTGGTTTTTTTCACAATGCTTGCCCCTTGTGGTTAGGAACATAAATCTTTTGTATTTTGCATTCTCCCACATATACAATAAACATTTAATTGCATAGTTGCACATACTCAAATGTGATGGTTTAATAAATACTTAACAACCAAATTAAGGTTATTAATTTAAAGCTAATCTGTCATGATAATTATGCAACCTGAGAAAACAGAAGGGGGAAAAATAGTTCCTTTTTTATAGTATACAAGTGTTATTTTACCAGTTTCAATAATTTCAAGAGTACATACAAACATTAGAGGGAATATAATCATATTTCATGATCACAAAGACAGCAAAAACAAGGTGGTCGTATAACTTTCATGTTATCATGCCCCTGCACAGTCCCTATAGGAAACTGGGAGGCAGAAATTTCTTTCACTTCAACATCCTGTTATTGAGATTTCTCTGAAAACTATTTGCTTTTTTAAAATACAGAAGCAAATGTTTTGGGATTTTAAACTCTGACATCCCTCTGCTGTCTCAATAAAAGATTAATTTGTGGTCCTTGCCTTCTTTTGTTATGTTTGTGGTTTAATACTCTTCATTGTTAGGATCAGTTGGAAAAAAAAATCTCAGGTCATTTTATGGGAGTTTTCAAGAGCTCCACACTCCTTGGCTAGCTTATATCTCCAACACAAAGACAGGTAAAGTGCAATCTAATTTATACAACTTGCTCTCTGTGGCCTCCAATTTATCCCAGGATTCTGTTGTATGAACTTATTTGTAGAGGGGCGCTTACACCCTGAACTGTGTGCCTCTGGGAGGGCCGAGACCTGTCTTCATAGTGAACTCTCCCACTCACTGTGGCCTGTTTACTGCACCTCGATCAAGGAGAGGGGCCAAAAAAAATCATATTTCCAGATCATTTGGATGTATTTAAGACTCTCTAACTATAAATACATAAATTAGTTAAGAGGAGTCTTTACTGTAAACACATACATATACATAAGTATAAATAAATCTTTGCACTGTGACTCAACATTTGTTGAGAACCAAGTGCTAGGCACAGTACAAAGAGCTGAGAAATCAGATAATTGAGAGGCAGTATCTGTCCTCAAAATATTACACTGATTGGGAGAAAAGCACTTTAATATGAGAGAATAACAACTATTGTCAAAGCATACATATTCTTAATGGAGGGAGCACCAAGGAGAGAGGGATGAATTTAGGCGGGGCAAGTAATTTAGAAATGCTTCAAAGAAAAGGTGAATATTAACCAGGTCATAAAAGACCAAGGGTATTTCACTAGGGCATAAAATAGCAGGGAATAATGTAAGAACTGAAGATTGCTAATATTTTAGGATCACTAACATATAAGGGGGAGCAAAGAAAGCTGAGGTTGGAAAGGTCATATTGAAGAGTTCTTAAAAGTGATACTTCAAAAAAAAAAAAAAAGAGAGAGAGAGACATTCTTGAAGGATACTATGGAACCAAACCCATTCTTTTGAAAACTGGTTAGGCAAAAAAAATCAATGTTTTACTTTTCATGTACAAACTGTACTGGTGGTTACACAAAAGGGAGAAGGTGGAGAGTTGCTCTTTACAGGTGAATTCTGGCTGATAAATGAAGAATGATGGAATAAAAATACTGTCAACTTGCAACCCCTAATGAATTAATGCATACAGGCACTGAGCACCAACGGGTGCTAACCTCACACACACAAAAAAAGATTAACCTCACTTCACACATCACCTTTTCATCAGGACTCCTCATGGAAGGTACACAACTCTACCCAGGAAATAGTCTGATCTGGAAACTAAAACCAAAAACCTGGGACACCTGGGTGGCTCAGTCATTAAGTGTCTGCCTTCGGCTCAGGTCATGATCCCAGGGTCTTGGGATTGAGCCCCGCATCGGGCTCCCTGCTCTGCGGGAAGCCTGCTTCTCCCTCTCTCACTTCCCCTTGCTTGTGTTCCCTCTCTCCCTGTGTCTCTCTCTGTCAAATAAATAAAATAAAATCTTAAAAAAAAATAAAAATAAAAAATAAAACCAAAAACCTAACCTAAATCTGACCATGCTTCTAATTTACAGAAAATATACCACAAAGATACCATCAACACAATCTAAACTAAGAAACTCCGTAAGACAAACAACCTAGTGGTTTTCTTTCCTTAAAACTTCTATATGAAGAGAGATGAGAACCTATAGATTAAAAGAAACTAACAAGACATTTTTATACATTTCAAGATGCGAACCTTATTTGGATCCTGATTCAAATGAACTGTAAGAACAAAATTATGACATTTTGATTCTATTGGAAACTTGCCCAGAAATTTGATACTAAGAATTATTAGTTTGCTCAGATGTGATAATATTTTAATTCTGCCTTTTAAAAATCCTTATCTTTTAGAGATTCACACTGAAATGTCTATGAATGAAATAATATGACATCTTGGATTTCATTTAAAAATATAATGGGGAAGGGTCGATGGTGCTACAGTTGACACAAACTGGCCTTCAGTTAATAACTGTTGAAGCTGAGTGATGGAAAAATGGCGGCCTCATTATACTATTCTGCATATTTGTGTATATTTTTAATTCTCCATTAAAAATATTACCCAAAAAATGGGTGCCTGGGTGGCTCAGTTGGTTAAGCATCTGCCTGCCTTTGGTTCAGGATATGATCTCAGGGTCCTGGGATCGAGCCCCACATCAGGCTCCCTGCTCAGCGTGGAGCCTGCTTCTCCCTCTCCCTCTGTTCCTTCCCCTGGCTTGTTCTCTCTCACTCTCCCAAATAAATAAATAAAATCTTACAAAAATATATTACAAAAGCTGGAAAAAGGCAATGCTAAAGAGAATTTGGTATTTAGCCCATATGAGATCTAGTGTTTTGAAAACAATGAAATGCTGTATGAAAACAGCAATATTAAAGATAATATTTTTAAAAAGACCACGACTTTAGTTATTTTACATCCTTTTGCATATTTCCTTCCAGAATTTGTCTGTGTTTCAGATCATTATGCAGAGAAGGGCCTACGAACGGAAAGAGAGAAAACAGGAAGATTAACCCAGTCTCCAACCTCAGTCAAGTTGGGTGGTGAGAAGCTGAGGAGTAGCAGCAGGAGAAGGGACAGACTCACAGACCTTTTAAGAGCAAACCTGACAAGGCATTATAACCTACTGAAATGAGATTGAAGGGAAAAAAAATAATTTTCATAGTGCCAATCATTACCTAAAATTAGATATCTCAGTAGAAGGTAAGCTCTGTGCCTGTCTTATTCATTGTTTTATTTCTAGGGGCCAACAATACGTGAGAAGCACTCAGTAACTGTTTGTTGAAAAAATATATTCAGTAATAGCTGATATTTCTAACTTGGGTTAATAAATAGATGCAGTACATATAAATTTAATTAGGAGGCACAGGTGTTTGGGGATAATAGGTGGAATTGACTAAATATACTCAGCTGTTAAATAACGGACATCTGAAAAATGAACTAAACTTTCACTGAATGAGAAATCCACTGTGATAGACAATCAATATGGCAGCTTCATGATGTCATCAAAAATACAGTATTTTCTTGTAGTTTGTGCTCCTTTATCCTTAGGATATGCTTTTCACAATATGGCTGCTAGAATACAAGCCATCACATCCAATTTCCAGGCAAGAAGTAGAAGGGAAAAGGACAAAATGGTACATGCCAGCTGAGTCAGCTTCTTTTCAAGATCTTTTCCTGTAACTCCCACCTAATAACTTCTATGTAAATCTCATTAGCCAGACTTGGTCATATGATCATATCTATCTCCAAGGAAGGCTGGGGGAAATGTTCTGACCATTACTACCACCCCAACAAAATCAAAATTTTGTTAGTAAGATTAAAAGTAGGATAGATATGGAATAAACAACAAGCAGCATCTGAAATATATGTAAGTTCAGAAAATGCCTCAAGTATCTGTTGGTCAGATGTTTCAAATTGGTAGCTTTCTGAGAACAGTTGGGAGGCAGAAGAAGAAAATATAAAATGTACATTGGTAAGAGATGACTGTGCACAGAAAGATTTATAGCAGAAAAGGAGACTGGCCGTGGCAAACTTCAGGGTGGTAGAGGAAGATCAGGTGGCAAAGGAAACTCCGAGAATGTTTAGGAAGATCAGGGTGGGTATAACAGGGCCAAGGAACAGAACAGAAAAGCAAGTCAAAGGTGCCAGAAAGATCAAACCCAATACTTACCAGACAGTTTCTACAGAAGAATCTGGAAGACATTAGTGACCTTTCCAGGGGTACTTCTAAGAGGTTACAAAAGCACAAGCCAGACCGCAATGGGTTGGAGAATGGGAGCTTTTGAGATATCTGCCAATGAAGGGAAGGAAATGAAGGGCCTACAGTTTGAAGAGCATCGAGGTTAATCAGAAAGTTGGAGGCAGGTGAGCACAGGTGTGAGGCTGGCTGTTTGGTAGGAGGGAAGTTCTCCATAAGTACACTTGTAGCGAGATTAAGGGCAGCAATACAGGACACAGAGGAAGATACTGGAAAGCAGGTGGCAGTAGGATTCAGGTTTCATCTGTAAGAATACTAGCTTGTCCAAGGAAAGGCTTCATTGATAAAAAATGAAGAACTGAGCACAAATGTAATAAGGTTTTGAATGCTCTTTCCATTTTTTATTATTAAACAATAGTAAGACCTTTGATTTGCCAGATACTTAAATGAGTCATTTTCTGTTTAGCCTAACGATATTTTCCCCCCTGAAATACAGCAAGCCATGATTATGCTGGTTTTTAATTTCCTGGAGATAATCCAGGATGACCAGGGCACAAAGTCTATCAGATTTATCCACCAATTAATCTCTGTAACATACACTGAGACTTCAACAATATCCTCACTGAGATATGACATCAGGTATTTCAGGTGGGATTCTGCTGGGGATATGAAATGTGAGGTTCATTCATTCAACAGAAGGGCACAGATTTAAATGCAGGGCCAAGAGCTGACACCAACCATACGCCTGATGAGCATAAACAACCCATTAGGAACCACTTGGTGATATCAAGTGGAGGATAGTTTGGGACAGGAAGCGAGGGACATGTGAGGGGTTATAAACTGTTTGAATTGGAAGTGATAATGGCATGCCAATTAGGGACCTGCCTGTTAGGGCCCTTCCCCCCCCCCCCCCCCCAGCAATGAGAGCTCCATGGTCTTGGGCAAGTTTTGAAACTTGGCTTCAAGTTCTCCTCTGCAAAATCGAAGTTCTTAAAGGAAATTTCTCAAGTCTCTTTCTGCTTTAAAATTCCTATGATGGGGGCACCTGGGTGGCTCAGTTGGTTAAGCATCTGCCTTCGGCTCAGGTCATGATCTCAGGGTCCTGGGATCGAGCCCCGCATCAGGCTCCCTGCTCCGCGGGGAGTCTGCTTCTCCCTCTCCCTCTGCCTGCCACTCTGCCCAGTTGCGCCCTCTATCTCCCTGTCAAATAAATAAATAAAATTTTTAAAAGAAATAAAATAAAATTCCTATGATGTTTTTAAATCATGAAATAAATGCTGTCTTAAAGACAGTTGTTCATGGTTTCTAAATTTGGCCTTAAACCTTTCAGAGGGCATGTTAAGCCAGAGTGGGTTTTCTAAAGAAAGGAGAGACAAAAGAACTATTAATATGACGGGGATAAAGAGATGGGAAGCACAGGACACACCACCTCCTTCCTTCAAACCTTTGTTTTTGGGAATAAACTGTGAGACTCAATGGTTTTCTTATACAAAACAAGGAAGAATGTGCGTGACTTATCTTTACAAGGGGGAAGGGACTTGTTGGAAGTCTGAAAGCTGCTGGACAATGAAAGCAGGCTTGGTAAGCAAGCGTAAAAGCATGACTTGGGTCCAAGATCATCAGATAACCCAGCACTTTGAAACAACCCATCACAAGATCAGCAAGAAGTGTGATGTTAACCTTTAATTAAAAAATCCCTGGAAAATAATAAGGGAGGGGAGGAAGCTTGAAAACACAGTGAGTACTTTTTAACACTGAAAATGTGTCAGGTCACCTTGATTAGAATTTGTCAGATACTAAGCATTTTAAACTAGGGTGGACTTTCAGCAAGACCGTGCTTGGATTCCTAAAATAATCTAAGGTTAGGCCATTGGAGATGTCACTGGAAGTGACTTTTTTTTTTATTTTTTTTTTAAGATTTATTTTTAAACTTTTTTTTTAAGATTTTATTTATTTATTTGTCAGAAAGAGAGAGAACATAAGCAAGGAGAGTGGCAAGCTGAGGGAGAAGCAGGCTCCCCCATGAGCAAGGAGCCCCACACGGGACTCGATCCCAGGACCCTGAGATCATGACCTGAGCCAAAGGCAGACGCTTAACCGACTGAGCCACCCAGGCATCCCAAGATTTATTTATTTATTTGAGAGAGAGAGAGAGAGAGAGAACGCATGTGCACACGCAAGCCTGAGCTGGGGGAGAAGCAGAGGAAGAGGAAGAGGGAGAGAATCTTAAGTAGACTCCTCACTGATCACAAAGCCCAAGGCAGGGCTCAACCTTACCACCCTGAGATCATGCCTGGAGCCAAAATCAAAAGTCAGATGCTTATCCGACTGAGACCCAAGAGCCCCTGGAGATGACATTTTAGAAACACATGCAGGAATTAAACAACAACAACTATGACCATAGATTATAAATCACTAACTTCCTAGACTGTGGCTTTGCATCTCCCATTTTTATGAGAACATTTACCAACACCAGGTCTTCACGGAACACAATTCATCAGTTACCAAACAAAAAAGGTTAAGTCTTTGTCTAGGACATAATTAATATTTTTGCTTCAACTGATAACTGAGTGGCAGTTTGCATCGAAAATCTCATTATCATTAAAATCGACATTGTATAGTTCCAGCTTAACTGGTCTAGTCTTTTGAATCCAAGGGTCTGCTGTTGGACCATGGTTCCTCAACTACGCGCCCCCCCCCCCCCGGTCAGGACCAGAAAGGTAAGAAATAGTCAGATATGGCTATGTTCCAAGAAAAAAAGAGTTTACCTTCCCTCTTTTTTTAAATTAAGGTAAAACTGGCATACCATATTCTATCAGTTTCAGGTGTGTAACATAGTAAATCAACATTTGTATACGTTGTAAAATGATCACCATAGTAAGTCTAGTTACCATCTGTCATCATACAAATTTATCACAACGTTATTGACTATACATATTGTCCATGCTGTACATTATAGCCCCATGACTTATTTATAACTGGAAGCTTGCACTTCTTGATCTCCTTTATACATGTCACCCTCCCACTGCCATAGCTCCTCCCCTCTTGCAACCACCAAATTTTTCTCTGTATCCATAAGTCTGGGCTTTCTTTTGTTTTGCCTGTTTTGTTTTTTAGATTCTACATATAAGTGAAATCATTTGGTATTTGTCTTCCTCTGATTTATTTCACTTAGCATAATACTCTCTAGGTCCACCCATTTTATCACAAATGACGTTTCATTCTTTTTTATGGCTGAATGGTATTCCATTGTAGATATCTACACCACATTCATTCGTCCATCAATGGACATGTAAGTTGTTTCCATATCTTGACTATTATAATTAATGCTGCAATGACCATATGGGTACATGTATCTTTTCAAATTAGTGTTTTCCTTTTCTTCATATAAATACCCATGAGTGGTGGAATTACTGGATCATATGGTAATTCTAGTTTTGATTTCCGAGGAACCTCCATACTGTTTTCCATAGTGGCTGCACCATTTTGCATTCCCACCAACAATGCACAAGGTTTCCCATTTTCCCCACATCCTCACCAACACTTGTTATTTCTTGTCTCTTTAATAATAGCCATTCTGACAGGTGTGAGGTGATATCTCGTTGCAGGTTTGATTTGCATTTCCCTGTTGATTAGTGAGTTGAGCATCTTTTTTGTGCCTGTTGACCATCTGTGGACCTTCTTTGTAAAAATCTCTATTTATAGATCCTTTGCCCATTTTTGATTGGATTTTTTAATTGAGTTGTAGGAGTTCTTACTATATTTTTGATAAAACTTTTATCAGATATATGATTTGTAAATATTTTCTTCCAATCAGTAGGATGCTTTTTCATTTTGTTGATGGCTTCCTTGACTGTACAGAAGCTTTAGTATGATGTAGTTTCAATAGTTTATTTTGCTTTTGTTTCTCTTACCTTTGGAGTCAGATCCAAAAAACATGGTTAAGACTGCTGTTAAGGAGCTTGATGTATATATTTTCTTCTAGGAGTTTTATGGTTTCAGGTCTCACATTCAAGTCCGCCAGTCCATTTGGAGTTAATTTTTGTATATGGTTTAAGGCAGTGATCCAGGTTCATTCTTCTGCATGCAGTTGTCCAGTTTTCCCACCACCATTTTTTGAAGAGAATGTCCTTTCCCTCTTGTACATTCTTGCCTCCTTTGTCATAAACTGTTTGATTATATATCTGTGGGTTTATTTCTGAGCTCTCTATTTTGTTCCATTACCATGTGTCTGTTTTTATGCCAATACCATACTGTTGGATTATTATAACTGTGTAGTATAGTTTGAGAACAGGGAGCATGATACCTCCAGTTTTATTCTTTCTCAAGTTTTGGATATTTTGTGATTCCATTTAAGTTTTAAAATTATTTGTTCTAGTTCTGTGAAAAATGCCATTTGAATTTGGATAGGGATTGCACTGAATCTGTAGATTGCTTTTGGTATTATGGACATTTTAACAATATTAATTCTTCCAGCATATAAACATGGAATATCCTTCTACTTATTTTTTATCTTCAATTTCTTTATTTTTAAGGTTTTATTTATTTATTTGACACACACAGAAAGAGAGAGAGAGAGAGAGAACAAACAGGGGGAATGACAAGCAGAGGTAGAGGGAGAAGCAGGCTCCTGCTGAGCAAGGAGCCCAATGAAGGGCTCGATCCCAGGACCCTGGGATCATGACCTGGGTTGAAGGCAGCCACTTAACCGACTGAGCCACCCAGACACCCCTCTTCTTCAATTTCTTTAATCAGTATCTTGTAGTTTTCAGAGTACAGGTCTTTCATCTCCTAGGTTAAATTTATTCCTAGGTATTTTTTTTTAGTGCAATTGTAAATGGATTGTGTTCTTAATTTCTCTAATAGTTTATTAATGTAGTAAAATGCAGATTTCTGTTCATTAATTTTGTATCCTGCAAATTTACCAAATTCATTTATTAGTTCCAAAAGTTTTTTTGGTGTTGTTAGAGTTTTCTATATATATCATCTACAAATAGTGATGGTTTTACTTCTTCCTTTCCAATTTAGATGCCTCATTTCTTTTTCTTGCCTAATTGCTGTGGCTAGAACTTCCAATACCATGGTGAATAAAAGCAGAAAGAGCAGGCATCCTTGTCTTGTTCCTGAACTTAGTGGAAAAGCTTTTGGCTTTTCACCACTGAGTATGGTATTGACTATGGGTTGGTCATATATGGTCTTTATTACGTTGAAGTACATTTCCTCTATACCTTTACTCAGAGTTTTTTTTCACAGATGGATGTTGGAAATTTATCAAATGCTTTTTCTGTATTTATTGAGACAATCACATGATTTTATCTCTCATTATGTTAATGTGATGTATCACATTGATTGATTTGCAGATGTTTAATCATTCCTGCATCCCTGGAATATATCCCATGTGCATGGTGTCTCAACCTTTTAATATATGACTGAATTCAGTTTGCATTAATAACTGTTGAGGGGCGCCTGGGTGGCTCAGTCGTTGGGCGTCTGCCTTCGGCTCAGGTCATGATTCCGGGGTCCTGGGATCGAGTCCCACATCGGGCTCCTTGCTCAGCGGGAAGCCTGCTTCTCCCTCTCCCACTCCCCCTGCTTGTGTTCCTGCTCTCGCTATGTTTCTGTCAAATAAATAAATAAAATCTTTTTTTTTTTAAAGATTTTTTATTTATTTGAGAGAGAGAGAATGAGAGATAGCACGAGAGGGAAGAGGGTCAGAGGGAGAAGCAGACTCCCTGCTGAGCAGGGAGCTCGATGTGGGACTCGATCCTGGGACTCCAGGATCATGACCTGAGCCGAAGGCAGTCGCTTAACCAACTGAGCCACCCAGGCGCCCAATAAATAAAATCTTAAAAAAAAAATAACTGTTGAGGATTTTTGCATCTTTGTTCATCAGGTATACTGGCCTTTAATTTTCTTCCTCTGTAGTGTCTTTGTCTGGTTTTGGTATAATGATAATGCTGGCCTTCTAAAACAAGAAGTCTTCCTCTTCTATTTTTTGGAAGAGTTTGAGAAGGATAGGTACTAAATCTTCTTTGAATGTTTGACAGAATTAGCAGTGAAGACATCTGGTCCAGGACTTTTGTTTGTTGGTAAGTTTTTGATTACTGATTCATCAATCTCCTTACTAGCAATTGGTCTATTAAGATTTCTTTTTCTTCATAACCCAGTTTTGGAAGATTATAAGTTTCTAGGAATTTATCCATTTTTTCTAAGTTGTCCAATTTGTTGGTGTATAATTGTTCATAGTAGTCTCATGATCCTCTTTTTCTGTGATATCCCGTTTTAACTTCTTTCATTTTTTATTTTATTTGACCCTCCCCCTTTCTGGGGGGATGGTGGTGGTGAATCTTGCTGAAGGTTTGTTCATTTTGTCCAAGACCCAGCTCTTAGTTTCATTGATCTTTTCTGTTGTCTTTTTTAGTCTCTATTTCATTTATTTCTGCTCTGGTCTTTATTATTTCCTTCCTTCTACTAATTTTTGACATCATTTGCTCTGCTTTTTCTAGCTCCTTCAGGCATAAAGTTAAATTGTTATTTCTCTCGTTTCTTGAGGCAGGCCTGTATTACTGTAAACTTCTCTCTTAGAACCACTTCTGCCACGTCCCACAGATTTTTTTTTAATTTATTTATTATTGGGGGGGCAGAGGGACAGAGAGAATCCTGAAGCAGACTCCCCACTGAGCACGGAGCCTGACACAGGGCTTGATCCCATGACCCTGAGATCATGACCCCAGCCAAAACTGAAAGTCGGGCACTTAACCGACTGAGCCACCCATGCACCCCCATCCCCGATTTTCATATATATTTCTGTTTTCATTTGCCTTTGGGTATGTGTTTGTTTCTCCTTTCATTTCTTTTATGACCCAGTAGCTGTTCAGTAACAGGTTGTTTAATTTCAATGTATTTGTGGTTTCTCTTTTTTCTTCCTGTAATTGATTTGATCTCAATCTCCTTGAATTTATTGAGACTTGTTTTGTGGCCTAACATATGATCTATTCTGGAGAATGTTCCATGCACACTTGAGAAGAATGTGTATTCTGCTGCTTTTAGACAGAATGTTCTGTATACATCTAGTAAGTCCATATAGTCTAATGTGTTGTTTAAGGCTGGTGTTTCCATATTGATTTTCTATTTGGATGATATATCCATTGATATGTAAGTGGGGTATTAAAGTCTCATACCATTATTGTATTCCTGTCATTTTCTCCTTTTAGTTATGTTAACATTTGCTTTATGTATTTTGATGCTCCAATGCTGGGTACATATATAAATGCTGTATCTTCTTGTTGGAATAACCCCTTCATTACTATGTAGTTCCCCTCTTTGTTTTCTATTACAGTCTTTGTTTTAAAGTGTATTTTACCTGATATGAGTATAGCTATAAGAGCTTTCTTTTCATTTCAAACTACATGGAAGATCTTTTCCCATTCTTTCACTTTCAGTCTGTTATGTGTCCTTATTGTTGAAGTCAAACTCTAGTTCTAGGCAGTATATAGATTTCTTTTTCTTTAAATCTATACAGCCACTCAGTGGCTTTTCATTGGAGCATTCAGTCCATTTAATTTTAAAGTAATTATTGATAGGTATGTACTTATTGCCATTTGGTTAACTGTCTTTTATAGAGTTGTTTTTGTACTACCTGTTTCTTCTCTTTCTCTTTCCTTGTGATTTCATGATTTTCTTTAGGGATATGTTTAGATTCCTTATTTTCTTTTATGTATTTAGTTTAAGTGTTTGCTTTGTGGTTACCGTGATGTTCTCGTATGTCATCCTATGCATGTAAGTATCTATTTTAAGTTGATAACAACTTAAATTTGAACACATTCCCAAAACTCTACATTTTTACTCCCCCAACCGTGTTTTTGTTTTTGTTTTTTTAGATTTTTTTATTTATTTGACAGAGAGAGAGACAGCGAGAGAGGGAACACAAGCAGGGGGAGTGGGAGAGGGAGAAGCAGGCTTCCTGCCGAGCAGGGAGCCCAATGCGGGGTTTGATCCCAGGACCCTGAGATCATGACCTGAGCCGAAGGCAGTCGCTTAACCAACTGAGCCACCCAGGCAGCCCCCCATGTTTTGTTTTTTGAGGTCACATATTACATCTTTTTATGCATCCGTTACCTATTATAGTTTTAGTTAATTTTACTACTTTCATACTAGCTTTGTAAGTGATTAATCCACGACCTTTACTACATATTTACCTTTTCAAATGAGACTTTTTACTTTCATATGTTTTCTTGTTATTAGTTTCTTTTCAGCTTGAAGAAGTCCCTTTAACATTTCTTGTAAAAGCCAACTTAGTAGTGATAAACTCATTTAGCTTCTCTGGAACACTCTCTCTTTCAATTCTGAAAAATAACCTAAGTAGAGTACTCTTGGTTGGAGGTTTTTTCCATTCCATTCATCACTTTGAATATATTACACCACTCCCTTCTGGCCTGCAAAGTTTCTGCTGAGAAATCTGCTGAGAGCCTCCTGGAGTTTCCCTTGCATGTAACAATTTGTTTTTCTCTTGGTGCTTTTAAGATTCCCTTTTTATCTTTAACTTTTGACAGTTTGATTATAATGTCTTGATGTGGTTCTCTTTTGGTTCATCTTACTTGGAACTCCCTGGAATTCCTGAACCTGAATATCTCTTCCTTTCCCTAGGTTAGGAAAGTTTTCAATCATTATTTCCTCAAGTAAGTTTTCTGCCCTGTTCTCTCTCTTGTCTCTTTCTGGGACCTCTATAAAGCAAATGTTATTCCACTTGATGTCCCATAGGTCTCTTAAGTTATCATCATTTTTTAAAAAACCTTTTTCCAGGACACGTGGGTGGCTCAGTCGGTTAAGCGTCTGCCTTGGGTTCAGTTCATAATCCCAGGGTCCTGGGATCCAGTCCCACATCGGGCTCCTTATCTCCCACTGCCTGCTGTGCTCTCTCTGACAAATAAATAAATAAAATCTTAAACAATAAAAAAAATAAAAAATGTTTTTCCTTTTTGTTGCTCTGAAAAGTTAATTTCATTGTTTTGTCTCCCAGCTCACTGATCGTGGATAGTCCAATTCAGTTACTGTATTCTTCAGCTCTTTGACTTTGGTTTGTTACTTTTTTGGAGGGCGGGGTGGGGAGAGAGAGAGAATCTTAAGCATGGAGTATGCAGCCAAGGGCTCTCAATCTCATGACCCTGAGATCGTGACCTGAGCTGAAACTGAGTCAGATGCCACCATCTGAGCCACCCAGGTGCCCCTGTTTGCTACTTTCTCATATACTTTCTCTTTTTATCTAAGTTTTCACTGGGTTCATCCATTCTTCTGAGTTCAGTGGGCATCTCTGTGACCCTTACTTTGAATTCTTTATCAGATACATGACTTATCTCTGTATCATTAAGGTCTTTTTCTGAGGTTTATTTTATTCTTTGATTTGGAACATATTTCTCTTTCCTCATTTTGCTGGATGCTCTGTGTTTCTTTCTATGTTATTGGGCTGAACAGCTACCTCTCTCAGTCTTGAAGGTGTGGCCTTGTGTAGGTGATAAACCTTCTCAATGAACATTGCCCTAGCTCTTGGTTGTCTCTCAAACCTTTGTGATTTTCCAAACTGCCTGATTTATTCTTGATGTGTCCCCATTGTTGAGGGTGTGAAAGATCTATCACTGTTCCAAGGAGAGGAATCTCATTTAGCACCTAGTTTCAGGCTGACTGGGAGACAGACCCCTCAGGGAGGAGCTTTTAAAAGTATGCAAATATGTGGGCTGCAATTTTAAACCCTCCTGGCTTCCAAACCAGAATATCTGGAGGTGTCCCACAGGTGACAGCTGTAAAAACCAGGGCTCTAGACAAATGTATGAGCTCCTTTCTGGGAGGCCATGTTGAGCTGTAGTGAGGCCAAGGGGGTTTAAAAGAACAGTGTCTCCCTGCTTACATTCCCTGGAAGCACCTAGATGTATGGAAAACCTGAAGCCTCCCTCTTAGGCTGAAGCTCCATTCTAAGTCAAGAGGCCTTTCTCATAGGAAGACTGGGGTTGTGTTTAAGTCTGCTGTCTGTGCAGTGCCCGGGGGGTTGTTGTAGTCTGCCAAGAACTGTCTGATTATTACATTCTTGTGGAGCTCAGGACTATCCGCCCCCTTGGTCACCAGAGCCAGGTGATCAAGGGGCATCCCCTGTGTGGATTGCATGTGCTCACTGGTTTTATGTAGGCAGCTGGAGGTGGGGCACACTCACCAGCTTCAGAAAGGCAGCAGCAAAAGGTCTTGACTGTAAATATCTGTAGACCAGGAATATAGTGGGAGAGTGCCCCTGGCTTTGGGCTACAAGTGGAAGAATACCATAACCACTCATGCTTGCCTGCCCCAGCCAGGGAGTGGGGGAGTACTACAACTGCACTGTCTAGCTTCAGCAAGGCAGCAGGATAGAGCTGCAATTGCTCACCCCCACCTGTCTTAGCAAGGCAGTGGGAAGGGTGCCAAAACAGAGCTCACTTACCTGTGCTAGCAGGGTAGTTTGAGAGTGCGAAAATAGTGTCCCCTACTGCCTCCATTACCAGGGAGAGTTTTGACTGTCCCCTGCCCCTCGAGCAGATACTTTTAGATTAGCAACTGAGTCTCCTTCCTATTTAGGCACTTTTCACACTGCTCTTTTTTGCTGCACCTCAGAGTGAGTAAGACCACATGCCAGCCCTTTCAAAGAGGAATCTCAGTTTCCTCCAGCACTTTGGGTCTCTTGGATGTCAGCCCCGTTGGTTTCCTAAGCCAGACATTTTGGGCACTTTTCTTTGCAGTATAGATCCCAAGGGTCGGGCACCTGATGTGGGGACCACCAACCCCTTGCTCCTCCAGGAGAAGCACTGAGTCTCACTTTTTGGTGAGACTGAGTCTTTGCCTCTCCTACCTGTCTTGATGTGGTTATTTTATCTCTTTTTCTAGAGAAGCACTTCATCTAGTTTTCAGATCTTTTTCAGGGGGAAATGGTCCGTCCATACGTAGCTGTAGATTTGCTGTGTCCATGGGAAGTAGCGAGTTCAGGATCTTCCTACGCCACTATCTTGTAGAACTCTGAACCTACCTTCCTTCTTCAGGTCCTTCATGAGTACAACCCTTAGATGATGCAATAAAGTAAATGGGACCTCTCACAGTAACACTGGCCATGTCTTGTCCCAAGTGTGAAGTATATGATACAATCTAGTAAGATGGTACACTTGGGATAGACTCCAAGGTAGCACAGCTTTTCAGTACTTTCTGCAATTCTGCTTCTTAGAAAATGTAGGGATGCAGAGGAAGCATGAGCTGATCATCATTTTGGAAATCCCAGCCAGGTCCTCTTGCTCCCCATTATTCACAGCCAAGTATCCAAGTATTGTGGCTACATCTTATTTCTTACTCCACCCCTTTCAATGAACTGTGGCACCATTACCTAGTTAATCTTCCCAACTAGATTTTTTTCTGGAACAGGTTTTATCAGTGCCACAGTGGTTTTCACTTGATGTGACTTCTCTCTCAATAAGGTTTAACTGATGATATGGTACAAAAAAGCATGGGGCTTGGCATTAGTGAAAACTGGCTTCAAATTCTAACTCTGCCACATCTACATCTGTAGGAGAACAAAAGCTATGACACACACTACATGGATTAAAAAGGGGTATCAAGGGGCACCTGGGTGGCCCAGTTGGTTAAGCGTCTGACTCTTGATATTGGCTTGGGTCATGATCTCAGGGTCCTGGGATCGAGTCCGTGTCAGGCTCTGTGCTCAGCATGGAGTCTGCTTGTCCCTCTCCCTTTGCTCCTCTATTTGTTCTCTCTCTCTCTCTGTGATATAAATAAATAAATAAAATCTTAAAAAAAAAAGAGGGTATTGAGTGACAATGTCCAGCACACTCCCCGCAAGAATAGAGTTCGATAAGGCTTCCTTCATTCCTGATAAACCAGTTTGATAAATTCGTGGCAGGATTCACTTATAAGATCTCTCTTCATTCTCAGTAAGGACAACATAGAATAAGCTACGTTTGCCATCAGTTCCTTTTTTTTTTCAAATTGTTTCCTCTGATCAAGAACGACTTGTCCTGCCTACTCCACCCCTCATCCCCTCTTATTCATGCTTTTCTTTCTTCCAAGCTCAGCCTAAATTCTACTTTTGTACCATCTGTACTATCCAACACAGTGTTTATACACAGGAGTATCTACCACATAAATATTTTCGAATGTTACTAAACATCACTAAGGTAATCAAAAAAATACCTTTAAAAATTTAAACTTGTTTAGAAGGAAATGTTTGTAGGTACTCAAAGTGATATAGCAGTTTATCATATGTAAATAAATAAATAAAGAGCCACAAAATAAAGCAGATGTCAAGAACCTAAGAAAAAAAAAAAAAGTACCATAATTCTAAACACTGAGGTCCCAAACCAGGGCACCTTACTTTCCTTACTTACTTTATTTATTTAAAATAACATCTTTCATGCTCACTGATTGGAAGAACCACTATCATTACAACATCCATACTAACCAAAGCAATCTACAGAGTCAATGCAAACTGTATCACAATACCAACAGCATTTTTCACAGAACTAGAACAAATAACACTAAAATTTGTATGGAACTATAAAAGACCCCAAATAGCCAAAATAATCTTGAAAACAACGAAAAAAGTGTAGGTGTCACAATCCTAACTTTCAAGATATACTACAAAGCTGTAGTATTCAGAACAGTGTGGTACTAACACAGAAATAGAGAGATGGAACAGAAATAGATCAATGGAACAGAATAGAGTCCAGAAATAAACCCAAACATTTTTATGGTCAATTAATCTATGACAAAGGAGACAAGAATATACAATGGGAAAAAGTCTCTTCAACAAATGGTGTTGGGAAAACTGGACAGCTACAGACAATAAAAAACCCCAAAAAACAAAGAAAAAGAAACTAAAGAAACTGGACCATTTCCTTACATCATATACAAAAATAAACTCAAAATAAATTAAGGACCTAAATCCGAGAACTGAAACCCTAAAGTTCCTAGAAGAAAACATTGGCAGTAATTTCTTTGACATTAGCTGTAGAAACAATTTTCTAGATATGTCTCTTCTGGCAAAGGAAACAAAAGCAAAATTAAACTACTGGGACTAAACCCAAATAAAAAGCTTTTGCACAGGAAAGTAAACTATCAACAAAACAAAAAGGCAACCTACTGAATGGGAAAAGATATTTGCAAATGATATATCTGATAAGGGGTTAATATCTAACATATGTAAAGAACTTATATAACTCAACACCAAAAAGAATCAAATAATCCAATTAAAAAATGAATACAGGACCTGAACAGACATTTCTCCAAAGAGGATATCCAGATGGCAAGCAGACTAACATCAGGGAAATGAAAATCAAAACCATGATGCAATATTGCCTCATACCTGTCAGAATGGCTAAAATCAAAAACACAAGAAACAAGTGTTGATGAGGACGTGGAGAAAAAGGAACCCTCGTGTACTGTTGGTGGGAATGCAAATTGGCACAGCCACTGTGCAAAACAGTATGGTGGTACCTCAAATGTACCCCTATGTTTACTGCAGCATTATTTACTATAGCCAAGATATGGAGCAGCCCAAATGTCCATCCACAGATGAGTGATTGTAGAAGATGTGATATAAACCACATCTTCTACCACAATGGAATACTACGCAGTCCTAAAACAAGAATGACATCTTGCCATTTGCAACAACATGGATGGATCCAGAGGCTATAATGCTAAGCGAAGTAAGTCAGAGAAAGACAAATATCATATGATTTCACTCATATGTGGAACTTAAGAAACAAACAAAGAGAAAAAGAGAAACATAAAAAAGCAGACTCATAAATACAGAACAAACTGGTGGTTTTCAGAGGGGAGATGGACAGGGGATGGGTGAAAGAGGTGAAGAGGATTAAGAGTACACTTATCATGATAAGCGCTAATGTACAGAATTGTTGATCGTTATATTGTACACTTGAAACTAACATAACACTGTATGTTATTTATACTTGAACCAAAAAATGATTAAATAAATATGTAACATCACATCACATCACATCTGAGGATCCCATACATTTTCTCTCATGACCAAGAAAGGCAAGAAAATTTCCTTTTCTCTGTGTCACCAATTCTGAGTATTTCTCCTTATCCCAGCGCCCCCACAGGATTCAAAGGCAAAGTTTGTTGTCCCCAAATACGTCAGTAAATACTTTTCCATTTTCTCCTAACAGAAGGCTCTTCGACGTTATCTGGGAACATCTCACTGTGCAGTCACCTTTTGTGACCTAAAGTAGCCTCTTAGGGGTGATTTTTCTTTGTGGACCTTGACACTGCCTTGGAAGTTTACAGTCTACAAATTGTTACGTACTGATAACAATTTCTCAAACTTGATTAAATAATTACCTAGACACCAAAAGAAAACCACTCTCTGACCTACGCCATTTGCATTATCTTGCCCCCGATTCACAGAAAGTGCAGCCTACATTTTGAAGAACTTACAGACAGTATAACATGAAATTACAAAATATAGTTAGAAGATTCAAAAAAAAAAAGAAGTGATCTTCAAACTATAGGACACCATTTGTTATTTGGTGGCACCTTCTGGGAAAGCCTGATATTGCAGCTCAGCTCTGTTAAACATAAATTACTTGCAAAAGCAAGTGAGAAAATTCTGGGAGCAGGAAAACAGCGCTGATGATGTAATAATGTGAAATCCAGAGCCATGAGTCGGTCATCCTTGCAGCAAGCCTGTGTGAGAGGTCAGAGATTCTTGGACACTTCAAAGCTCCTCCCTCACTTCAGGCTATGGGTGTCTACCCCAGCTCTAAGGACAACCTGTCACTTCCTGAAGGCTGTTGGTAAGAGCCCAAATCAATAGGTAGGTCAAACAAACATGACTCATAAATGGAACAAGACTATGACATCAAAGGCTTTCACAGTGTGAGGCCAATTTCATGAAAGCCCAACTCTGCAAATGTAATATGAATTCATGGGAAAATCAGATTTGCTTCATTCCAAAATTCCTGTTGAGTGAACTCTCTACCAAGTGGGATCAAATTCTGGATCCACCAGCTGGCAACTTTAGGCAAGTCTCTTAACCTTTGAGCTTCAGTTTCCCCATCTATAAAATGGGGATAATAGTACCTATTTCATAAAGTTGCTTTGAGAGTTAAGTGAGTTAAAACAAGTCAAGTGCTTAGACTGGTGACTGCACATAGAAAGCACTGTTTAACTACATGTTTAACTACAACCATATGGTCTCCCTGTGGTATGGTAAGGCTGGCCATGCAAAGACCATGTTGAATCACATCTTTGATTTTGTGTCTAAAGATGACAGATGAGACAATTAGGTAAAGATCATGGGCCCTAGAGTAAGAAACAGTAGTGCAATGAATAGGTGATGCAGCTCTCTTAAAGGAAGCTCATGGAATTTATTGAGAGATTCAATTCAATACAAGTAAGTAAAAATATGGACTTTTGGCAATTATTGGTGGTAACCAACTGTGCAATGATAGAACCTCCTGTCTGTCCCTGGCCCTCAGCTACCGAAAGGCTTCTAGGGAATTCTTTAATTTAAAAACTAAGAAACAGGGCCCCTGGGTGGCTCAGTCGTTAAGCGTCTGCCTTCGGCTCACGTCATGATCCCAGGTTTCTGGGATCAAGTCCCACATCAGGCTCCCTGCTCAGCGGGGAGTCTGCTTCTCCCTCTCCCACTCCCCCTGCTTGTGTTCCCTCTCTCGCTGTCTCTCTCTCTCTCTGTTGAAAAATAAAATCTTAAAAAAAAAAAAAAAAAAAACTAAGAAACAATTGAGGCTGAGTATGGTACCCAAACAAGAAAGAGCGGAAGCCCCCTAACTCTGTCTTAAAGTAAAAATCTCCCTTTTAAAAACTGCTCCAAATCCTGTTTTGGACTAAGTTAGTCAAGTGGCTTAATAAATGAACAGTCGATTGGCTGGACCATCCCCTCCCTTCTACCCATCACATCTTACACAGAAAACAAATGCAAAAGCATTTGAAAACAAGGCCAGGTTAATTTTAATGAATGTTCCACAATGAGCTGAATCTACCCGAGGAAGAAATGCAACCCTTCAGGTATGTTTACCTCCGTTATAAAATGCAGAGAACAGGAGTCCAGAATGAAGCACCTCCCCACCCCACCGCCACCCCCCAGCCAGGCAGGGCAGCCCTTTAATGAATGGCCTCTCCAGCTGCTCACTCACCATACTTACAGATTTTACAGCTCTTGCATTTGCTGGAATTACAAGTCATTAAAAAAGCCACTCTGAAAACACAATAAAGACCTTCTTCTCTGACTGCCACAACCTTCCATCACATAAAAACCTAAGGCCAGTGCTTCAACACCAGGACGTTTACTGCCAACTCCAGACAGTTTAAGCAGGGCAAGGAACAGGGTGGGGTGGGAGGAAATGAGGCACAACAAAAGAAGGGAAGTTTCTTTTTCCTTCTTTTTTTCTTTTTCAAAGAACTTCGGCTAAGGTGGTTTGCAGTCTTTATCCTGCAGCTGAACCACCACCCGCCCTTGGTAAAATGCTACCATCTGATGAGATTTCAACTTTTTCCCTCAGGAAGATTTTATCCAAGAAAACACTGGTTAACCAAAGTATGGAAAGACAGGATTACAATCTCATTCCTCACACTGCAGGTTGAAGTCTGTAACATTTTATCAAATGCAATCTGCCCATTTTCAAGGAAAGACAACTAAAACTTTTAACGACTGCGCTTTTAAATTACAATTAAATCTCTATAAAGCAAAGCAAAAAGCAAAGACAATGATAAGGTAATTGCTACCATAGCCAAATCTGATTATAAATAGTTATTCCAATTTTATTTTACTCTTTTTCCCCTCATTCTCTGTTATGAAGACCAAACTCCCTCATATCACAAAACAAGATCAACTCCACAGACTTCTCTTCAGAAGCTGAATTATATGAAAAACAAAACCTAGGAAATTACAGGAAGGGCAATAGGTATTTTGGGTTCTTTTTAATTGTCAATTAAAGTTTAAACAAGTTAATACAAACTCCAATTATAAACTTTTACTTGACTCTGATACAGATTCTCACCCTTCCAGCTGCACTAATAAGGTCACTTTCCATAAATGACCATCATGACCACAAAATGATAATTTCCTAAACCAAGAACAGCTTTACTCTAACGGGAATTACCTAGGTCCTTGAAGGTAAAATATTCTTCATGCTAACATTTACAGACATAGCAAAAACATGCTCTTATTATGATTTCTGTATTTGCTAAATGCTCACCCACTATAAACCAGTCCTTCTGCCTCCCTATCCACCCGCCTTGTAACTCTTGAATTCTGTAGGGGGGGAAAAAATCACTGATGTACTTTCATGTGATAATATTGAATTTCTTTAGAAAAAACACTTCAGGGATTGCAAGATGTATTTAAAAATGATTCTGTGTAACATTAATAATAACCCAAAGGTAACTCATTTCTTAGAATGTCTTCTTTTAAGAGGAACAGCAATAAAAAAAACAACCAAGTGCCTCCCAAATGCAGTGCTAGCTATGTTCTTGTCCTTTATCTATTTTAACTTAAAAGCTAAAAGATCCTGGGAAACTTTGGCTTAATTTCTGATTTAAAACTTAGACTCTTCATCCTGTATTTTTCCAGTTACCATGCAACAAATGCGTATCAATATCAAGGCCATATACCTCAAGACAAAATTCAGAGCAATAGGACATAGATGCCAAGTACTTTGTCCCCGTAAAAACATATAGCCCATACCCCTGAAAAAGGACATTAGAATTCTACGGTATTTTTGAAGAGCAAAAAAATCTCTTCTAAAGCTATAGGTCATAAAGATTTCCAGAAGCCACATCATACATAATCATAGTTAACTAATATTTTTTGGTTAATGTGCTATGTACTTTCCCCAGACTGACCATTTTTACAATAATCCTACATAGTAAACACTATTATGATCTCCATCTTACAAAAGAATTAACTAAGAAATACAGAAGGTTAAAAACGTTTGCCCAAGATCACCGGAAAAGCTGGGCTTCCAAACATAGCCTAACATCACAATACAAACTCCTTAATTACTCAACTACTTGACTACCTACCTGCCTGCCTAAGCACTTAACAAATAACAATCCCTCAAAAAACATGTAGGCATGGATGTACTTCTACTTTTCTATGCAAAGTATATAAAAATCTTAACCCAAAAGAACCATTTGATTCAGCAATCTGAGCTTCCTAATCCATCATAATAACACTGATTTTATTCTTATATAAAACTTGAATCTACCTTAATTATGGAACAGCTTCTTTAAAAAGTTCTTCCTTTTAATTATAACTAACGTGTACTGAGGTAAGATGTGTACTTCACAGGCTTACCAGGTCAATAATCTTTTCTCCCTAGCCCTTCCTAATTCTTCACACTCTTCCAATTTCTTTTTTTGTCTCTTTCTTCTGTTTCAAAGTCCATGATCTCTGCCCATTGTGTCTAAAATTACCCCACTACCCCATCTGCCATAAATGAACATGAGTCTGGCTCATATTCAAATAACAAAGCTGGAAAGGACGTTAGCAAGATCAGGTCATCTTATCACACTTACTCAGATGCAGACACACTCACCACCAGGACACTGTGAACAGTGCCCCCTGAAACTGGGCCTGTCCCAAGCTAACAAATCCATTACTGGCCAAGGGAGGATTTGGGCTTCTCGCTGCTCTCCATTACAGTGGCCTCTCACTCCTTCTGTCTTGCCCACAGGAGGGACACCAAGTGGGAAGAAAGCCAAACAAAGGTGATTTCTACTATTGGATAAAAGGAATTTCAGCCCCCTTTTATCTCCTTCGCTCACAGAAAGGTGTTCTGGGCCCTGGCTTACCTGGAACCACTTTGTCAATTCTCTTTGTCTCCACCACTTACACACAGAGAATTAAACCAACAACAGCAACAATAAAAGCACTACCACCAGAAAAATGATAAAGGAAGTACATTTGTTGGGTTTTATACCCAAATAATGCCTAAAAGTCTTTAGAGGCTTTCACGTAATGATGTGCAGAACCCATTTTAAAAAGTAACAATCACCGGATGTGTGGCTCTGATATGTCATGAATTGTTTTTGAAAACTTGCTACCTATTGTAAGGAATTACAATTCTAATTCTTCACTCCAAAAGATTTTTTAAGATATTGCTTTGGATAAATATACTAAGTTGAACATGAAGTTTATGAAAAGCCCTATCTTATAAATCATTCATAAAAGGGAGGGAGCAAGAGACAAAAACAAGAATATACAGAGTTATCTAAAAAGAATGTTATTTGTGATAATTTCATGTAGAAAGAGCTTTGCTTTACGAATGTCATTTGATCTCATAAATTAGCAAACATTCAAGAACGATGCCTTTCAGAATCTGATCACGACCTACTATAAGGAATACACACATCCTATGAAATAAAATTTTTACAAACCATTACCTACCCATACTAATTATAACATATTCTGATTTTTTTTAATACTGCTGATGACATGCTAAATTGGTTTCATGGCTCACCAGTGAATCACAAGCCACAATTTGAAAACCTCTGCTCTACAAGAATCACAACATGTCAGAATACGTAAAGACAAAGTTGCTAAACCCACAATCTTGATAGACTAATCACACCCCAAGAGGCTCAATGAACATTTTAGGGTGATTTGAAATAAAAGTCAAACATACAGAAAAAATTTCCAAATAACATCTGCATTAAGAACAAGTTTTGTATTAAGAAGAGCTAAGTATAAAAAGCACAGGAGGAAAAATAGATGCTTGAGATACACTGGAGCAAACCCATTAGTTCTCACCTTCATTCAATAAACTATCACTCTAAAACACTGCCAAACACTAGGACAAATTACGCCAATATCTTGTATTTTATATGCTACTCTACTCCCAATCTGGTTTTCTATTAAAATTTCAAGATCGGGGGGCGCCTGGGTGACTCAGTTGGTAGGGCATCTGCCTTTGGCTCAGGTCATGATCTCCAAGTCCTGGTATGGAGCCCACGTCGGGCTCCCTGCTGGGGGAGGAGCCTGCTTCTCCCTCTGCCCCTCCCCCCATGAGTGGCTCTAAATAAATAAATAAATAATCAATCTTGTATTAAAAATTCAAGATTAGGGATGCCTGGGTGGCTCAGTCAGTTAGGTGACTGACTTTCGGTTTCAGCTCAGGTTGTATCTCAAGGTTGTAGGATGCAGCCTCACGCTGGGCTCCGCACTGAGCATGGAGTCGGCTTCAGATTCTCACTCCCTCCCCCTCTGCTTCCCCACCCTCTGCCTGCTCACACTCTCACGAAAATAAGTAAAAATAAAATCTTAAAAAAAATTTTCAAGATTAGCTATAGAGGGTAGTAGGGAAGGAAGTAATCCCTCAACAATTGGGGATCAGTGCTGACACCATGTCCCAGCCCTGGCTTCCCTTCTACTGAGTGCAATTTCAGAAGAGATTCT
This sequence comes from Callorhinus ursinus, assembly GCF_003265705.2. Taxonomy (NCBI): domain Eukaryota; kingdom Metazoa; phylum Chordata; class Mammalia; order Carnivora; family Otariidae; genus Callorhinus; species Callorhinus ursinus. The sequence continues at coordinate 22,133,448 of NW_027397101.1, forward strand.
GCTGCACAGTCCCCCCACCTCTGCCAGCATTTGAATTAGGAACGTGTGTATGAGACAGAAAGAGAAATATTCTCAAACTGCCAGCCAGTTTTAGCCAGACATCTGCCTTGATCATTGTTTAGAAATACTGACAAGCCAAAGTAAGGAGATTATTTGGTTTGATCGTAACTAATAAGCAACTGAAGGTGGCAAAAGTTTGTAACAAAGCGAACGTGAGTTCATAGTAAGTAATGTTCATTCTCCAGAAATGGAATGGAATACCTTTCAAATGACTAACAGTTCTGTCACTAGAAGTGTTAAGATTTCTTACACTGGTGGGAAATTAGAATAGATAACGTGAAAATCCCTTTCATCTCTGAGAAATCTGTAATTATTGGTTTAAATCTCCAACATCAGATAACATTTCTGAGGGACGTTAGAGGGTCAGATGGTCTTTTAGGCATCCACAAAAGATAATCCTACCCATCAGCAAAAACATAATGAAGATCACACTCCCTGCCCCCTCCCAAATCAATGGCTAGCCAAGGAAAACAAAATCAAACGTTTCATTTTCAAAATACCACCACCTGATTTCACAAGCACACATATAACTCAAAAATCTACTGAATTATTCATTTTAAATATGTATTCAGTACATTGTGACATCAATTAAAAAAAAACTGCTTAAAAAAAAACACATTACCAGCTTTCCATCTTTGTAAACAAATATTTCCTTGCACCAACCAAAACGATCAACATTAGAGCCGCACCCCAATATTTTCTAACTTTCTCTTTCAAATTTATTTTCTCATATATTCAAGTTCTATTGCCTTCTTCTCATTTTCCTAAATCAGCAATCACCGAAAAGCATAGTAAACTAAGCTCTAATGCGCATCTCAATTCTGCTGCTGCTATTCAAATGGCCATTATTCTATTACGGAATGTATCTTTCCTTTAAGAATTTAAGTCGCTGCCCAAGTGTGTGCAGATTCTTTAATGATCTTATTTCCTTCCTTCCATGAGTTAAGGAAATTCACTTCTAGGCACTTCCATGCTACCACTTCATGGCTCAGCTGTCATTTTCTTCCCTGGCTCCTTATCCTGCAGCCACGCGAAAGAGACTCTGAAGACTAACAAGGGAGAGGAGGGAAACCCACAAGGCTACTCACGTCAGATTTGGAGGACATGTTCTCCTCTGCGTCGGAATCGTTGGGATCCACGATATCATCAAACGGCGGTAAAGTTGACTTCTTCTTCTCGGAGGTCTCGCTTTCAATTTTGACCTTTCCCATCTTGACGTGAGACTTATCTTTCGCCTGTTTTTTGTCGGCAGAACACGTGAGGATCAGTGGGGGCGCGCTGGAGAAACTCTTAAATAAAGCCTCTGAGCTACTCTTCTTCCTTTTTTTGGCTGAGAGTTCTTCGGAATCTGAAGCGGGGGGCCTTTTACTAGGAGCCTTCTTGTCTTGCTGCCCACTGGTGACGGTGAGTAAGTTACTGTCTGGTTTGGGCTCTTTTGACATGGGTTTCGGTTCCTTGAAGGCCATCTTCGGAACGATCTTCTCTTCTTTCAGTGGTTTGTTTTCTTTGGGTTTCTTAGAGGATTCTTTGGAAGATTTGTTGTGATCCCTGGAAGGTTCTTTGAAGGCACTTTTATGTTCTCTGGAGTCTTTAGAAGGTTTTTCCTTGTGCTCCTTCATTAATTTGTGAGGCTTTGAAAAACTGGTGCTGCTGCTGCAGCTGCTGCTACAGCTGCTGCTGCTGCTGCTGCAGCTGCTGCTGCTGCTGCTGCTGCTGCTGCTACTGCTGCTGCTGCTGCTGCTGCTGCTGCTGCAGCTGCTGCTGCTGGTGTGGATGCTCCTGTTAGGGTCCTGCAGAAACGGGACAAGAAGATGTGACTCAGAGCTGCGGAGCGACCAGGAGGCGCAAGCCCGCTTCCCGGCATGCTCCACCTCGACGAGAAGGATCTCTCTTTGACCGCTCGCAGATTCACTGCAAGACACAGCCAGAGCCTCAGCCTAACAGGTGGGCACGGGCTGGGCGAGGGCCACGATGGTCCAGAAGTTCAGGGGGGCCCAGCCGTCCGCCCCAGCACGACGAGCGTGGTGCTCTAACCGTCTCAGTTCAACAGGTGTTCACTGAGGGCCTGTCCTCAGATACACAGAAGGGTAACACACGGCCCCGACTCTCAGTAATGAGGACGTAGCCGGGAGCTGTGGGGGTTCCAAGAGCCACCGATAATGTGCTAGGACAACAAAAACAAGGGGGGGGCCGTTAATTCTGTGGGGGGCCTGGGACAAGAATAATTCAGAAGTGTATGGAGAATTCAAACCTGAGCTAGATACTCGAGGATCAACAGGGAATTACTATGAAGAGAAGAATGAGAAAGTACTTGGAGACCAGGGACTAGAGTGAAGCACAACAAGGAGGGATCAAAGCACAGATTATGCTTGGGGCGCAGCATTCAGCTACAGCAAAGATTAAGAAGGAGACAGAAAAACAGCCAAGGGTCACAGAGTTGGCTAATATTAATCCACAGGCCGGATGACATTATATTTTAAATGGCTTTTTAATATAAAGAATCACAAGACTCAAGAAAAAATAATTCTCAATTTGAAATAAAAGGCAATTATTTTTTGCTATCCAAATTTCAACAGCTAAGGAATAGGTCTCCCATCTACTAGCAAAGGAAAAAAATTAACAGAACAAAGATTTTTACCTAATAGTTATTAAATGGACTGAAAAGTCTTTAGTAATTACTGTTGTGCAATGATGAGGAAAGAGTTCATCACTGCCTATTCCATTCTAAATGTGTTACCTACTTTTTCACTCATATAAGTACCTCAGAATATATAGCCTACACAGAACCTTTCTATTTAGGAGCAAAATTTAAATCCAGACTTAACATATTTGTGAACCTCTACCATTAATAGTAAGAATAAGAAACAGAAGTAGATCCTTGACATGCAAAAATCCATACCAATACTATGAAAGAAAAGTTCTTTCTTGCTTACTTCCACCTCCTAATGGAACCAATGACAAATAAATGTCCAAATTTTCAACCAGAAATTACATCTCCACGGTTTGCTTATTATGCTGTACCTCTAACTCACCCACTTAAAATCAGTGCTATGTAAGCCAATCTTGTATCCCTTCAATATCTAGCACGATACAGAAAAGATACTGGGCAGGGGCTATGCTTTTCCCTAAAATGAACAATACTTTTAGGGTCTATGCTCCCCCCGCCAAAAAAGCATATATATGAATAAGCATCAGAAAGTAATACTCAATGTGAAGCTAACAACCAACAAAACTAAAAGGCAACCTACAGAATGGGAGAAGATACTTGCAAATGACATATCTGATAAAGGATTCGTATACAAAATATATAAAGAACTTATAAAACTCAACAACAAAAAATAATCCAGTTAAAAAATGGGCAGAAAACATGAATAAGCAGACATACAGATGGCCAACAGACACATGAAAGGATGCTCAACATCACTCATCATCAAGGAAATACAAATCAAAACTACTATGAGGTATCACCTCACATCTGTCAGAATGGCTAAAATCAAAAACACAAGAAATGATAAGTGTTAGCAAGGATATGGAGTAAAAGGAACTCTCTTGCTTTGTTGGTGGGAATGCAAACTGATGCAGCCACTGTGGAAAACAGTATGGAGGTTCCTCAGGAAGTTAAAAATAAAACTACTCTACGATCCAGCAATTACACTACTAGGTATTTACCCGAAGGATACAAAAATACTAATTTGAAGGGATACATGCACCTTGATGTTTACAGCAGCATTATTGATAATAGTCAAATTACAGAAAGAGCCCAAATGTCCATCGACTGATGAATGGATAAAGATGTGGTTTGTGTGTGTATATATATATACACACACACACACACACAATTGAATATTATTCAGTTATGAAAGAGAATGAAACCTTGTCATTTGCACCAAATGGATGGGACTACAGAGTATTATGCTAACCGAAATCAGTCAATCAGAGAAAGACAGATACTATATGATTTCACCTGAGATCAAGAGTTGGATGCTTAACCAACTGAGCCACCCAGGCACCCCTATAAATGGAATTTAAGAAACAAATGAACATGGGCGGGGGGTGGGGGGGAGGAGAGGAAAACCAAGCAACAAGACTCTTAACTACAGAGAACAAACAGATGGTTGGGGGGGGGGATAGGTGATGGGGATTAAGGAGGGCACTTGTTGTGATGAGCACCACTTGTTGTATGCAAGTGAGGAATCACTCAATTCTACACCTGAAACTAATATTACATTGTATGTTAACTAACTGGAATTTAAATAAAAACTTAAAAAAAAAAGGAGGTACTACTCAAAATGAAAAATTACTGTTCTATGTTAGTGGGATTATGTACTTTTTTCTTCTCACAATTTTTTTTCTCATTTGCTCAACAACAACAAAATGACATATACCAATTATTCCATTTATTTTTCTCAAGTGAGCATTTGGTTTCAAACTTCTAAAATGGATAAAGTTACTATGCAAAGACATGCTTTTATGCACCAAACTAGATGATTCCTTACAAAACATCTCAATCTGAGGAAAAAAAAAACCCTCAATCTGAGATTTAAAAGCAGAATGCTAAAGATAGTATTCATATTACTGAAACTACATTATTTTATAAATTCTATTACAAGACATTTCCTGGCATGTTAAGCAATACTAAGAATAATTAAAATAAAGTATAATGGGCAAACTAAATTAAGGAAGAACATGTGAAATCTAATATCCTTGAGTTTTTTTTTTATTGGTTTGTTGACTCACTGAATTTTGGTAACTTGCAATCAGTATTCTAATTATGGCTCTATAACACCCAAGCATTGCTGCTTAATATTCAACCTTCATGGAGTATTACACATATTTTTATAAATGTGACTTTTAAAAATACACAGATTTTTACTTACCAATATGTTTCCTAATATTAAGCATTAAAAAAGAGTAAATTTCAGTACCAAAAAAAACAACTTCTACAGAGGTCCTTCCATGATTTTTTTTTTTTTTAAGATTTTATTTATTTGACAGAGAGAGAGACAGTGAGAGAGGGAACACAAGCAGGGGGAGTGGGAGAGGGAAAGGCAGGCTTCCGGGCGAGCAGGGAGTCTGGTGAGGTGCTCGATCCCAGGACCCTGCGATCAGGACCTGAGCCTAAGGCAGACGCTAATGACAGCCACCCAGGCGCCCCCCGTGATTTATTTTTAAAACCCTTTTGTAGGACAAACTAGAATTCTTAATGCAAAGTCCACAGCAGTATACAACACAGACTCTTGTGTCACAGAAAGTTTAAATTCATCTTAATTACATACATATGATGTTAAGTGTAAAACTCCAGAAATTTTATAACTTTTTACTCCCACGTTGGTCTAGGTATTTAATGCCCACTGTCAGCTTTTCACCAACTCAACAAATCTTCATAAAAGCAAGCCACCCAGCTATTCTCGCACCTGCCCCTTTACCAAAAAGCTCTCTTTAAATTAAGACAACTGAGAAGTAAAAAGAAAAACATATTCCGTAACAACGCCCCAAATAAATAGAAATTTAAGAAATAACAAAATGGGGGCACCTGGGTGGCTCAGTCGTTAAGCATCTGCCTTCAGCTCAGGTCAGGGTCCCAGGGTCCTGGGATCGAGCCCCACATCGGGCTCCCTGCTCGGCAGGAATTCTGCTTCTCCCTCTCCCACTCCCCCTGCTTGTGTTCCTGCTCTCGCTATCTCTCTGTCAAATAAATAAAATCTTAAAAAAAAAAAAAGAAAGAACAAAATGATGGAAGAATGGTCCCTAGTATACTGGACAACATTTTCTTTGTCCTGGGCCTTGTGATAAATGGCAAAGTTCAGAGGTACTGTCTGTCCCCTGACTCCAGAGTCACACATGCAATAAACGTAAAACAGAGACTTAGATGCAAGTCAGGAATTAAACTGTTACTGACACAGAATAAAAGCTTTTACTAATTCTCAGCTATCTATGCCATATATATTGGAGATCAAGCCACTGGCTTTTTAAAATTTTTACTGAACTATTAACCTCAACATTAAGTGCCACTAAGCAGAACAGACTAATTACCATTCAATGCGAAGTTTACACGTGTTGTGTAATTCAAATTCTCTTTGCCTGAGGCTCATTAGGACAAACTGAATATCAATATTAGGGAGAGCAAGTGTTCATAATTCAAATCTCAAATATTTAAGGCAAATGAGTGTTTAAACATACATATACATATTTGCACTAATTTACTACCTATGAATATAAGATACAGAATTTTCTTTCATCCTCTCAGATTCTACTGAATGCTTCCTTGTTTTAATTTTCTGGAACAGAATGGGTCCTTTTAATGTATAATCTCTTCTAATACTACTTGTCAGCAACTCTAGTAGATAGCTCACGAAAAGGTCTTAACTAGTGGACAAAATAAGGTTTTCTGATTATTTGTGGCTTTCAACTACTGTGTTATCACCATGTCTTCTTCCTAATGCCACTGATAATACAAAGCTGATTCTTTCTCCAGCTCCTGTCTCTTCTCTTATGCTCTAATTTTTGGTCTCTGTCCTACTTCATCGTAGTTCTCTGTCCTAGCTTCTGTGTTGTACAAGATTTTCAGATCATTCATCTCTTGTTCAGTGAAATATGCATTCGGACAAATAAACCCTCCCAGAAGAGCTTTATTTATCCAAAAGCAATAAACTCTCCTCTAAAAGTTTATCTGTCCACAGTGCATCTGAAAAGGATACTTCCTAGAAACTGTAATATAGTGCAATAGAGTATGCATATGAAAGGCTGGGTAAAACAGTCAAAGATAAGCTTTCAAACTAAAAATCTCTCCTGTAACACCATTAAACACATGACAAATGGCACAGAGGGGTGACCATTTGAAGCTAAGAATAAAGTATAAAAATTCAGGATTCTGGGGAAAAGGAGGACCTTAAATTTGACTTACCTCCCCCAACTTTAATCCCAAATCCAACCCATTTACCTTCTTGAACCAGTCAGCTCTGGGAACCAACAGACAGTGAATGAGGCCTGAAGAATGTGGCCATGGGATGATGGGCATCTTGAAAGAGGACTGATACAGTCTTGCTCTGCTCTGGGCCCTAAGCAAGACTCAGAAAAGTTGTGCACACAGATAATATGCACAAGTATGGCCAACCTCCCTGCTCTAAGGATGTTCAGGAGGCGCTCAACAGGAGGGGAAAATCCCCTCTACTCTTGAGGCTGGAGATGCAAGGAGACCAGAAGGAAAGTAGAGGCCCTCCCAGGTGTATACACATGAAATACACAACATGCCTGTGTCTACAGTAGAGGCTGAGACACCTATACCTTTCATCACTTATAGGATTACAAAAACCTAAGGTCTCCTAACAACTCAACCTGAACCCCAATGCACATATAAATAACATATCTAGGAGTCGGTGAGAGTAGGAGAGAGCAGAACTACCAGATTTTCTGAAGGACACAGATGAAACACTAAGGTCAAAAACAGTATGAATGCTTCAGAAGAGGCACAACAGAGAACAAAAAATAATTTCCATGGATTTAAAATATTAGCCGAGATAAAAGGTAAAAATAGAACCCCCAAGCTGAGTAATTCAGTAGATAAATTAAAGGACAAGATAGACTCTAGATGAACCATGAGAGACTATGGACTCTGAGAAACAAACTGAGGGTTTTACAGGGGGATGGGTTAGCCTGGTGATGGGTATTAAGGAGGATACATATTGAATGGAGCACTAAGCGATATATGTGAACAATGAATCATGGAACACTACATCAAAAACTAATGATGTAATGTATAGTGACTAACATAATAAAATTTTGGGGGGGGGCGCCTGGGTTGCTCAGTCATTAAGCATCTGCCTTCGGATCAGGTCATGATCCCAGGGTCCTGGGATCGAGCCCCATATCGGGCTCCCTGCTCGGCAGGAAGCCTGCTTCTCCCTCTCCCACCCCCCCTGCTTGTGTTCCTGCTCTCGCTATCACTCTCTCTGTCAAATAAATAAATAAAATCTTTTAAAAATAAATAAATAAATAAAATTTTTTTTAAAAAAGGACAAGATAGACTCTAGATGATGGCATGAAGGATCAACTGGAAGAAATCTCAAAGCATAAAGTAAAGATACAAAAAGACAAAAATCATTAATGGAAAAGAGAAGAAACCTGAAGAACAGACTGAGGAGCCCTAACTGATGTACCAACCATAGGAAGAGTTCCAGAAGAATCTCTGGAAGGAGGAAAAGGAAAAGATGAGAGAGAGGCAATAGTTAAAGTAATACAGAAAAAAAGTAAAGACTGAATTGCAAGTTCACAGGGCTCTTCAAGATCCAGACAGGACTAATAAAAGAGACACACTCAAGAATATCATGCTAAAATGCCTCAACTTTAAGGATAAAAATAAAACTTTATAAGTTACCAGAAAGAATAATTACTGAAAACTAAAAAAGAATGAAATTACATGGGACTTTGTAACAGTGGAACTGAGAAGAACAGTAAAATTGAGACTTCTGGGAGAAAAAGCAGAACCACCCAAACATCCTACACGCACAGTCAGTGTGAAAGAAGTGTTTGCCAAAATTTAAGGATTCAAAGAGCACATCATCCACTGCCCCATCTAAGGAAAGGACTTGAGAAGGGATTTTAACGAAACAGTAACTGAATTAGAAATGAGACCTTTCAGTGTGGGAAGATGGAGAGGAGAGGAAACAAGAGTGCAATGTACCTTGCCTTCTATACAGAACTAAATCTAAATGGATAATCAACTATCTGGAATATGTAATAGAAGTACTGAATGTGAATTACACACACACACACACACACACACACACACACACACACACACACACAAAGGCTAACAAAAATCTGGATCTAAAAAATTATCTGTAGAAATTTAGGTACGTTAGAGAAGGTTGGAGTATCAAGGTGAAGGAAAATGTTGGTATCATTTTTACATGGTAAAGTAGAAAAAAATTGGATTATGAGCCAATGAAAGGGAAGGTGGCCAATAATGAAATGGAAAAGTACAGAACTGCCACATAAATAGGAGGAAACTCAGAAATGAATATCAACTTGAAAATAAAAGCAAAATTCAGAAAAATGGAAAAAGTCACAAACATAAGTAATAAAATCAAGTATTACAGAATAAAAAAGGAAGCTGAATTCTCCCACTGAAAGACAGATTGTTAGACTGGGTTAAAAAGACAAAGGGCATATACAGACTGTTCATAAGAAATACAACATCAAACAACAGAGAAAGTTTTAAGATGAAGGAATAGGCCAAGAACTATGCACTAATTGGCCCCAAAAGAAAGAAAGCATGAGTGCTACATTCATATCACACAATGTAGAATTCAAAGTTAAGAGGACCAAACAGCATAAACCGTTTAGAAGCTATGTTATATGAAGCAAAAGGTATTGAATATGAAAGAAAAACTTGAAAAACATTTCACTGAAATGAGAAATCACTAAATCTTTGTCAGAAATGGTCAGATTTAATGAAATGAGCATAGACATAGTGAAACTGGCAGAAACAACCCACAAATTTAATAATTATATATAAAACTATCTCTTGCATAAAGTTTACAATTTTATATGTGCCCATGAAACAATGAAAAAAATCAATCATAAAGGTATCCTAAATGAACTTTAAAATAATCTTTTTTAAATGCTTGAATGGATTATATTGGTTGGTCATACTCTAATAAAATTAGAAAAATCAAGACAAATCAGTCAGAAGAAAATAATGAAAAGACCATTTCATGTAAAAAATCTAGGAGCACAGGGGCGCCTGGGAGGCTCAGTCGTTGAGCGTCTGCCTTCAGCTCAGGGCATGGTCCTGGGGTCCTGGGATCGAGCCCTGCATCGGGCTCCCTGCTCAGCGGGAAGCCTGCTTCTCCCTCTCCCACTCCCCCGCTTGTGTTCCCTCTCTCTTGCTGTGTCTCTCTGTCAAATAAATAAATTAAAGAAAAAATCTAGGAGCACAGCAAAACATATGCTAAAAAGAAAATGTATACCCTTTATTGTATTTATTTTAAAAAGGAAAAGAAGGGGCAGGGCAAGGGGGTACAGGGGAACCAAGCATAAGAATACACTTAGTACTCACTCTGAAAAACTAGAAAAAGATCACAAATATGCAAACATTATAATACCAAATATAATGAAGAAAGTAAAATAAACAAATTTCGTGAACATCTATGCTTTAAAATAATGGCCTTAAATGTATATTTGAGGTTGAAATTTTAAGGAGAAATTTATCAAGTTAATTCTGACAAATTTATCAAGTTAATTCTGACTTAAAGGAGATCTACAATTTCTTTTTAAAATCAACTAGAAAAGGCAAAGTTATTTGAATTTAAAATCATGATCTAGGGCGCCTGGGTGGCTCAGATGGTTAAGCGTCTGCCTTCGGCTCAGGTCATGATCCTGGAGTCCTGGGATCGAGTCCCGCATCAGGATCCCTGCTCCTTGGGAGCCTGCTTCTCCCTCTGCCTCTCTCTCTCTCTGTCTCTCATGAATAAATAAATAAAATCTTTAAAAAAATAAAATAAAAAAATAAAATAAAATAAAATAAAATCATGATCTACTATAAAAGAAATAAAACTGAGGAAACAGTAACATAAATATTTCAAAATAGGTAGATGAATACCCCAAAAAACAGCCACACAGTTGGGGTACTGGGGGGGAGGTAGGATTGGGGGAATGGTGGAGCAAAGTGGACTGCTGATAATTTTGATGGGCTTAATTTTTATGGGCTTTTTAGTACCATTTGACTTTATAAATATTTTCTGAATAAATATTAAGACAAGATTGTACAGCAGATAACATCTCAACAATTGGTAGAACTAATGAGGAAAAAAAATAACCAAAATTGATTTGAACACCAAGGCTAAAACTGGAAGCAACAAGGCCCAAAACTTAACATTTATCAGTCAATAGGTAGGGAGCTAAAAGAACATTACACGAGAGGAAAAGAAATAGTACTTGAGAAGAGCAACAGGGGTCTTTCATTCAAAAACAATCTAAATGGCCTGTACATTAAAAGCACATCAAATATTTATACATATATGAGAAAGAAAAAGAAGTCTGCTGTTATAGAGTACAATGCTTTGGAAGGTTTTACTTGTTTTTATATATATATTTTTTATAATGTTGGATCATTTTTGGAGGCAATACTGAACCAGGAAGTTAGAAGGAACTCTACAGTATACCTCCACAGCTCAGGGAAGAAAAAATAAAGCCTCTTCTAGACCTGACCAGGGAGAAGCAACAGACAGATTGAAGAAAATGAAGAATCACATCCTCAAATTCCTCAATTTGCCTGGATCTGTATATTAGTCAACTAAATAATAAAGATATAACTACACCTACAGAAATATAGTTAAGGCTGGATTTTGCACAAATGACAAAAGATACAGCAATCACCCTATTAGTAACGAACAAATAAGATGAAAGAGAAAAAGAGAATCAAAAAATGATATTGATCATTCAAGGAGAGAATCTAGAAGAGTAATGGATTCCCCTCAGCCATACCAAGCTATGAGTTCTGCCAATTCTTTACTAAGACAGATTGGCCTTAATAACAGGTACAAAGAGCATGTCTGGGAAGCAAAAGAGACACACTTGAGGACTTGAAGGAGGAAGTCAGTAAGAACAGCTATTCATTATAGTAAGATCATCTGGTAGCAATGTAGTGGAGAGGCTGCAGGTGGGTACAGAGTAAAGAAAGGCCACTTAGAGGAATACTGCACTGGGGGGATGATGATCATGGTGGCAGTGAAATGCTTACTAGTCCAGACTCTGATGTAGCAGCTTTCCAATGACTAATTCAACAATCTTGTGAAGTAGCTATTATTAGCTCCATTTGACAAGGGAAGAGCCTGAGGCACAGAAACCAATGTGCCCAAAGACCTATCTATAATTAGTGGTAGAACTGAGATTCAAGCCCAGGTGGTCTGGCTCCAATGCCCATACTCTCAACCAGTATACATCTACCAATGTTTCAGAGGTCAGTTGGTTTTGAAACCAACTTGCCAACATAACCTGAGCTGGAAATGAAAAAAGGATGGGTAGAAAGGAGTAGGGGCTCAATGACTTTCAAAGAACAACAATGAACATGCCTGCCATCCAGGCAGAACTACATAAAGGAACTTCTACTTAGTTCCATTAGAGGGGGTACAACATATTAGTTTTTGGTAGGTGGCAAATAACTTATTCTGAAATCAGTGGCTCTCCCAATATGTTTCAAGTGCCTTAAACTTTGAGTCTTTGTTACCAAATAACTATTTTAAACTTAACGGACATTAAAATGGCTATGTTCAGAGGGCTTGTACAATACTGAAAAATCAACCTTTCCTCTAATATACCTGCAGAGCACATGTTATCACCAATTATTTTAAAGAGTATCACAAAAGTATAAGTTCCATCTCAACTTACAATTAAATGTTTTCAAAATCAATGTAAAAATCTGCCACACTATATAATTTGAAACGACAGAAATTTATAGTGCTCAAATAAATGATCACCTCCACAGGGGGTAGGGTAGGGAGGTCACTGAATATGAAAACTAAAGGATGTTACAAGGGCCTCCACAGAAGGTATTTAAAAAGAGTGGGAATGTGAGAAATTTAGCACAAAAACAAGGAGGCAATTTTAAAGCCCCAAAACAAATAATTGTACAAGGAAATATAATAACAGGACATACCTTAGCTGTTAAGAAACATTTTAACTACTCAGAACCATGCACAGTGTTTACTGATTTTTCAACTTGTAGAAATTAATTTAATCAACTCTGCCACTTGCTAAGTGACTTACATTTCTTTGTCGGTAAAATGGAGACCATATCACCTAAACCATCAAGGTCAATTTGATGATTAAATAAGTTTAATATATGTAAAGTCTTATGTGTGTGCCTATTTGTATGCAACTTATATAATTAATTTACTTATAATTAATGTGCTTGGCACATAGCAGAAACTCTGGAAGTGCTTTCACTTACTACTTACTACTAATACTATCATTACTACTACAGATAAGCAAGAAAACTTAAAATGTGTTATGTAACACAATATTATCAAGTGTGACGACGAAAAAGTAAATGTTTGGATGACAAACATAAAGGTAGAAACAGGTACAGAGAAGGGAAAGAAATTCTAGGATACTCTGAGGTTCCAAAGTTGAGAAGCAAAAGACACTGTCCAGAGTTGGTAGAACAAAAAGGTTCAATATCTAGAAAGTTAGGGACACCTAGCTGGCTCAGTCAGAGGAGCATGCAGCTTTTGATCCTGGGGTTGTGAGTTTGAGCCCCACACTGAGTATAGAGGTTATTTAAAAATAAAGGCCTTAAAAATATATATATCTCCAACTTATATCCAAGACAAGAATTTAAAATGGTGTCACATACTAGGAAGAAAAGTAGATGGAGCAAATAGGCTAGAGTCTCTTGTGGAAATAGAAGTATAAGCATATAGCTGGAAACTCTGGGCAGTAACTGTAGAGCTTTAAAAAAAAAAAGAAAGGAAAAGGAAAGAAGAGAAAAAAGAAAAGAAAATAGAGAAAGAGAAAGAAAAGAGATGAAACAGTTAAATTGTTTCCTTCCAGGAGGTGGAAAGAAGATGGCGGAGGGAATATAGGACTTCTGGGTTTTGCTAAATACCATCCCTTGCTATTTAATTCTTTTAAACCATGTACATGAATTATTTTGATATAAAATAAATGTTTTCAACCTCCCAAAGGTACTTTTACATTCTCTCTTCTTTCATGTATCCATTTGCACTTCAGAGACTTTGTGAAATAAATTTTGCATTAGAAAAAGAGAAACTATTGAAGTAAGTGACCGCTCTCTTTGTGTGTTTTTAAATTTTTTCATTTTTCCTACTGATGTAGTCTGAAAGTCTTTTTGTTTTTGAGCAAACTGCAATCGAGCTCTAATCTACAGATTTAGCTTAAGATACTTAGATTACATTCTGAGTTTTATTCATTATACTTATACCATTTAAAGATGAGGAAAATAAATCTATAAATCACATTTACAACTGAGAAATGGAAACAACTGAAAATTCAGTTCTAAAGTGAACAAGTAGTATGTATGTATGTATTTTTAAAGATTTTATTTATTTGAGAGAGAGAGACAGTGAAAGAGGGAACACAGGGAGAGGGGGTAGGAGAGGGAGAAGCAGGCCTCCCACTGAGCAAGGAGCCCGACAAAGGGCTCCATCCCAGGACCCTGAGATCATGACCTGAGCCGAAGGCAGAGGCTTAACTACTGAGCCATCCAGGCGCCCCAAAATAAGTAGTATTTAAATTTTCATTTCCCTAGCTCTTTGTTCAAAAGCATTAAAAGTAAACCCAATTAATATTTTCTCCAATATTAAAAATATATTGAAGTACTGTATTTGCATGTAAATATAAATTTAACTGTAAAGTATCAATGGCAAAAATATTCAGTATTTTACAAAATAATATTCCAAGGAGACAAGATTTTAAAAAGCCCTCCTTTCTCAAATGACTAGTTTCAGCTATCTACTATATACTATAAAATACTTTTGTTTCAGAATCCAATCTCATTTAAAATGCTTCTATTCATACACTATTCCCTGACTTGCTATGGCTTAAATTCTAAATTATTCTTAAATACTGTTAACAGTTAGTTATATTTAAAGACTTTGCAGTTTCAAGTAAACTTGTTTACTTTTGTGGTTTGAAACTAGAAACTTGAAGTAATAATTATATCATTTCTCTTTCTAGGTTTATATATATTTAGCTTTGTACAAATTCCTTTTTCTTCAACAAGCTCTAAAACATATCAGCCAGATCATTCTAGTCTTCTCTTTTAGTAGTAGCTAAATTGCTGACAATGAGGCTTGATAAGCAATTGTTACTCATAGAGAAAAGTCAATCTTCAACATATATGGGGATGGAGTAGCTGGAAGTGTAAGATGAAAAACAGTGACTGGCATATAAAAATTCAACAAATCATTGCAAAAATAAAAAACCCAAACAGAGACACAATTAAATAATGGGAAAATATAATCACAGTTAGGCTCTCCTGTCTCAATAGTTATTCTTACACATTGAGTCTCCAGGATATGGGAAGAACTACATTAAAACTAGGTGCACAATGGCTTCTGGGGGGAAAAAACCTAATTTGGGCAATATGGTGGACTCTTTGGGAACTCTCACTATAATACAACTAGATATTGGATAATTACAAAATTCTTCATTGCTGGGCTTATTTTTAAAAAACGAAAACTCTAAGAATCAAGAGTATATGAAAGAAAGAAAGAAAAAGAGGAGAAGGGAGGGGTTAAAATGTGAACTGTGAACTACAGTTTTACATGAGATGAGGTGCCCAAATGGCATACAGGCCTATGTTCTCACATGTCTCCAAAGACCAAACCTGAAGTCTATAGCCTATTTGGAAACCTGAACTTCAGAGTCTCTCAGAAATTGAGGAGAAGCCTTCACAAATCTGCTATTAGAGAAAAGTACTCTGAATTCAGACTTCAGGATTCCCAAAGTTCAGTTAAATCAAATATGAACTCACAAAAACACAAGCCACCATGATCTGAGAGTCTGAGGAAGGGCCCTAAGGATCTTACATACGGAATCATTAGATGCAGAATATATAATAATAATATATAAAGTGTGAAAAAGAAAAAAGTGGGAATCCAAAAAGTGACCAAGCAATAAGAAATGAGTAAGAAAGACCAGGACACTGAAAAGAAACAAATAAGACTTTAAGAAATGGGAGGGAGGGAAAAAAATCACCGTTGAAATTAATATCTCAATGGATTAAACAGCAAATTAACACAGCTGAAAAGAATTAGTGAACCAGGGGCGCCTGGGTGGTTCAGTATTAAGCGTCTGCCTTCGGTTCAGGTCATGATCCCAAGGTCCTGTGATCGAACCCTGCACCAGGCTCCCTGCTCAGCGGGAAGCCTGCTTCTCCCTCTCCCATTCCCCCTGCTTATGTTCCCTCTCTCCCTGGGTCTCTCTCTCTCTGTCAAATAAATAAATAATTAAATAAATAAATAAATAAATAAATCTTAAAAAAATAAAAAATTAGTGAACTAGAAGACAGATATGAAGAATCTGCCAGAAAGCACACAAAAATACAAGAAAATGGAAACTATAAAAGCTATTAAGAGACATGGAAAACAGAATAAAAATAATAAATATCTAATCAGGGACTCAGAAAAAATATGGAATATAGGTGACATAATGGCTGAGAATTTTCTAAAACCATAAAAGCCATGAATCCACAAAAAGAGTAAGTACAATATAAAAAAAGATATAAATGAAAAGGAATTTACTCCTAGACACATTGTACTAAAAATGAAGAACACTAGGGGCGCCTGGGTGGCTCAGTCCTTAAGTGTCTGCCTTCAGCTCGGGTCATGATCCCAGGGTCCTGGAATCCAGCCCCGCATCGGGCTCCCTGCTCGGCAGGAAGTCTGCTTCTCCCTCTCCCACTCTCCCCGCTTGTGTTCCCTCTCTCACTGTTGTCTCTCTCTGTCAAATAAATAAAATCTTTAAAATAACAAAAAAATAAATAAAAATGAAGAACACTAAAAACAAAAAAGATTGTAAAAGCACTAAAAAACAAGAGATCACCTACTGAAAAAAAAAAAGTAAATGAGTGGTATGCTACAGCTGGCTAATACAGGCTTACAAGAGCCAACTGTTCAATTTTCAGGAATTCTGTGAGCCAGTTTTTTTTAAAGGTCATTAGTAGAAGTTAAATTATATAAATGTACAAGTAGAAAAATATGAAAAGCAGTGGTAAGAGATGAAACTCATCACTTCCTAATTATTTTACTACATATTATTAGCTGTGCTCTCAAAGTAATTACTTATGTCTATCAATCAGAATAGGGGAAATAGTTCATAACTGTGTGCTACTGCACACCTCCTCCCAGCTCAGCAAAACTGACCCAACACAGCATGAGTATTACACCACAGAAATAAACAAACCTAAAAACCAAGACTTTTTCCCCCAGGAAGGTAACTGCTGAACATCTACTATCATAACCCTGAATTAGACTGACATTAGACTTCACAAAAACAAAATGTTATTTTCAAAGTATTGCAAGTAATGTCAACCTAGAATTGTATAACCAGCAAAACCACTTTTCATAACAGAGGCAACAGTCAAAACTTTTATAGTATAACAAAAATTGAGTTTACTAATAGGAGACTTTCACTAAAAGAATTTTCATAGGATTTACTTCAGGAAGAAGGCAAATGAATTCAAGAAGAAATTATGGTAGGGGTGCCTGGGTGGCTCAGTCGTTAAGCGCCTGCCTTCAGCTCAGGTCATGATCCCAGGGTCCTGGGATCTAGCCCCACATTGGGCTCCCTGCTTGGCAGGAAGCCTGCTTCTCCCTCTTCCACTCCCCCGGCTTGTGTTCCTGCTCTCACTATCTCTCTCTGTCAAATAAATAAAATCTTAAAAAAAAAAAAAAGAAATTATGGTAATGCAATTAAGATAAAAGTAAAATAAAAAAACCCAACTACACACATTTGGAATTATAAAAACACATTTCTAAACAATTCACAGGTAAAAGAAGAAACTAAAACAACATTTCAAACTCATCATATTGATTAAAGAAAACACTACACATTAATATTTGTGGGATGCAGTTAAAGCAAAAATCTTATCTTTAATGCTTATATTTGAAAAAAATGACAATCAGAGAATTTTGGAAAACAATGGCATAATAAACTCAAGTAAAAGGAAGATTATAGTGCTCGCTTCGACAGCACATATACTAAAATAGGAAGATTATAAAGATTTTTTTAAATGTAATAAAAATTTCAACAAAATCCAATGAAAAAAATTTTGAAAAGAACTAATGAAATTTACAGCCCTTTGCAAAAGATTGAAAACAGAGGAGAAAAAGAACCAATAGAAACAATAGATAGGATAAGAGGAATATACCTGCAAGTACAACACAGATTAAACAGATGAGAGGGTGCCTGGGTAGCTCAGTCGGTTAAGCGACTGCCTTCGGCTCAGGTCATGATCCTGGAGTCCCTGGATCGAGTCCTGCATTGGGCTCCCTGCTAGGCAGGGAGTCTGCTTCTCCCTCTGACCCTCCCCCCTCTCATGTGCTTGCTCTCTCTCATAAATCAATAAAATCTTAAAAAAAAAAAAGAGAGAGATGAGAAAGCAATAATTTTTTACCGACAAATTTGAAAGTAAATTCTTAGACAAATGTGACTTACTAAAACTGACCCACAAAGAAACAAAACTCAAGCATAATCCTTTATTAAACAAGTAGTTTAAAAATCTTTCCACAAAGAAAATATCAGGCCCACAAGGTTTTACAAGCAAATTCTAGAAAAAGATCATTTCAATCTCACAAGAACTCTTCCAAAAGATGGAAAACAGAAAACATTTCTCACTTCATGTGGTGAATATTATCAAAGTAACAAAACTTGCCAAGAAGAGTAAGAGAAACATAAATCAAGAATATGGATGCAAAATTTTTGAAGAAAATATTAGTACTATTAACCCAGTTGGGAGTGGACGCTAAGAAAATATTAGTACTATTAACCCAGTTGGGAGTTTTGCTAAAAGAGCAAAACCAAATTGGTTTTATCAAGAATTCCAAAAATATCCCAAGAATTTATCCCAAGAGGAGTTTAGCATGATAAAAATGCTTGTTAAGCACCATATTAACAGATTAATGATGAACAAAACCATCTGTTCATCTCAAGAGATCTTAAAAAGTTGTGTGATAGAAAAAAAAATCCATGTATGATTTTTTAAAACAGAAAGAAAACAAAACTCTTAACAAAACAGGACTAACAGATAAATTTCTTAACATGACAAAAAGTAGCTACTAAAATCCCATGCAAACAACATTCTAAATGGTGAATTACCAGAATTATTTCCTTTAAAATAAAAAACATTCAGTGTGCCTGGGTGACTCAGTCGGTTAAGCGTCTGCCGTCGGCTCAGGTCATGATCCTAGGGTCCTGGGATCGAGCCCCGCATCAGGCTCTCTGCTCAGCAGGAAGCCTGCTTCTCCCTCTCCCACTCCCACTCCCCCGTTTGTGATCCCTTTCTCACTGTCTCTCTGTCAAAAATAAATAAAATCTTTAAAAAATAAATAACTAAATAAAATAAAATCAAAAACATTTATACTTAATGGTTTACTGGTAGTCCTACTAACAGAAGACCACAAAAGGCAGGGGGAAACAGGATAGAAAAACACAAAATAAGAAAAACATATGTCATTATTTACATATTATGACAGTCCACATAGAAAACTAAAGGGACTATACATAAACACTAGAATTAGGGACACGTGGTTGGCTCAGGCAGTTGTGCGACTGAGACAGGTTATGAGATGGAGCCACATGATGGGTTCCACACTCAGTGGGGAGTCTGCTTGAAGATTCTCTCCCTCTGCCCACCCCTCCTATGCACAAGCACACACACTCTCTCTAAAATAAATGATAATCTTAAAAAAAAAAATTTTTACTGGAATTAATAAGTTTAGTAAGAATCATCAATCTACAAATGTAAACTGCCTATTTTTAATTAATTTTTAATTCCAGTATGTATATTTACACATCAGCAACACACAGAAAATAACAGTCTGCTTACAAGAGCAATTAAAAAAAATTAAAAGAACCTAGGAATAAACAAGAACCAGTTAGACCTTTATCAAAAATATCTTAACATTTTAACAACTTTAAAGAAAGCCTAAATAGATAGACTAGCTTCATGGATAAGAACACTCATTAGCCACATATTCAATGTAATTTTAATCCAAATCCTAGTAGTTTTCCAAAGAACTTAAACTGATTCTAAAATTTATATGAAGAAAAAAGAGGTTTGCTATATAATGTGACAAGTTCTATTACATCATTCATTTTAAAACTACAGCAATTACAACGTCATGATATTACTACAGAGATCAACAAACTAACCAATGGAATAAAAATGAACCACATCCCCCCAACAGATTCACAGATATATGAAAATCTGACACTGGACAATGTAGGCACTATAGATTCCTGGGTAAAGTAGACAACTCAATAAAATGTGCTGGGACTGCTTTTCTATATAGGAAAAAATTTAAATTAGACTCTTACCTCATACCATACATAAAATCAATTCCAGATGTTTGAAAATATTTAAATGTTAGACAAAACTTCTCAAACATGTTAGAAAAAAATATTGGAGATTATCTATATGACCTTGGGGTATAGAAGAACATAATAAGCAGGACACAAAAAGAACTAACCATAAAAAATGTGACCACATTAAAATTAAGAATTTCTGGGGGGGTGGGAGGATGGGTTAGCCCAGTGATGGGTATTAAAGAGGGCACGTTCTGCGTGGAGCACTGAGTGTTATACGCAAACAACGAATCATGGAACACTACATCAAAACTAATGATGTAATGTATGGTGATTAACATAACATAATAATTAAAAAAAAGGAAAGAAAAATAAAATTAAGAATTTCTGTTTATCAAAAGATACCATAAACAGAGTAAAAAAGCCACTAAATAAGCAAACTAGAAAAAGATATCTACAGTAAATATAACCAATGAATCCATATCTCCAGAATATAAAAGACCCCCAACAAATAAAAAAGTAAGCAGAAGACATGAACGCATTTCACAGAGAAAGAAACATGATTGGCCACTGAAATGTATGCTTAGCCACATTACTAATCACTGAAATACAAGATCAGACAGTGATAAGATATAATTTTATGCCTACAAAATGGGCATAGATGAACAAGTCTGACTACAAAAGAGTGCAATGGAATTTTTTTTTTTTTTAGATTTTATTTATTTATTTGACAGAGAGAGAGACAGCGAGAGAGGGAACACAAGCAGGGGGAGTGGGAGAGGGAGAAGCAGGCTTCCCGCCGAGCAGGGAGCCCAACGCGGGGCTCGATCCCAGGACCCTGGGATCATGACCCGAGCCGAAGGCAGTCGCCCAACCAACTGAGCCACCCAGGCGCCCCACAATGGAATTTCTTTACATATTGCTGACATAGGACTCAAAATTGTTACAACTACTATATAAAATATTAAAAAGCCAAATATGTAAATGCCCTATGACTCAGCAATTCCATTCGTAGGCATATACCATAAAGCAGTATTTCTCTAAGTGGGCCGGGAGACCAGCAACATCAGTATTACTTGGATGATTTTTAGAAATGCAGATTCTGGGGCGCCTGGGTGGCTCAGTTGGTTAAGCGACTGCTTCGGCTCAGGTCATGATCTCAGGGTCCTGGGATTGAGCCCCGCATCGGGCTCCCTGCTTGGTGGGAAGCCTGCTTCTCCCTCTCCCATTCCCCCTGCCTCTGTTCCCTCTTTTGCTGTCTCTCTCTGTGTCAAATAAATAAACAAAATCTTTAAAAAAAAAAAAAAAAGAAAAGAAATGCAAATTCTTTTTTTTTTTTTTTTTAAGAATTATTTATTTAGGAGCACCTGGGTGGCTCAGTTGGTTAAGCGTCTGCCTTCGGCTCAGGTCACGATCACAGGGTCCTGGGATGGAGCCCCACATTGGGCTCCCTGCTCAGTAGGAAGTCTGTTTCTCCCTCTCCCTCTGCCCCTGCTCCTGCTCTCTCTCTCTCTCTCTCTCTCTCTCTCTCATGTGCTCGCTCGTTTTTTAAAAACTTTATTTTTAAGAGGGAGCACACGTGCACGCAAGTGAGTGTGCACGGGGGTGAGGGAGAGAGAGGGAGAGAGGGAATCCCAAGCAGTCTCCCCACTGAGTGCAGAGCCCTATGCAGGGCTCAATTCCAGGACCCCAAGATCAAGACCTGAACTGAAGCCAAGAGCTGAACGATTAACCCACTGAGCCACCAAGGTGCCCCAGAAATTCAGATTCTTAAGGCCCATCCCAGACTTACTGATTAAGAATCTGTGTAGTGGGGCACGTAAATCCTCAGGTTTACTAACTCTCCAAGCGAGTCTCATGTGCCCTACAGTTTGAGAGCCACTGATTCAGAGCATTGTTATTCAAACAGAACCTATTAGTGAGACTGGAAAGCAGTATGATGGATTGCATCACTGTCTGCTAAGTCAACTGGTATAAAATAAAATAGATTGAGTCCTGTGTAGTAATGTAAAAAAAAAAAATTAATTTACAAAGCTTTGGTCTCATTTGTCTATCTATATTTATATATATGGGTCCTTTCATTATGGAGAACGTATTCTTTTTTTTTTTTTAAAGAACATATTTCTTACTATGGGCCACAGTCATAAAAGTTTGAAATCCGCTGCCCTAGAGAAACTCCTGCACATGTGTACTGGCGACATGCCCAAGGAAGTTCATAACTGTATTGTTCACAGCAGCAGGAAAAAAAAACAAACAAAAAAAAATATAAAGGGGTGAGTCTAGATATGTAGATAACAAGGGACTGGATACACAAATCATGCTATATGGACCATTATACAGCAGTGAAATCAGTAACTTAACAAGAACAAATCTTACACAGTACTGAGTAAATAAAGCAAGTCACAGAAAATTACCTACAGTGTTATACCATTTTCCTAAAGACCAAAAATAAGCATAGCTGAACAAATAGAAGGACAGACACATTTGTGGTAAAACCACATTTAAAAGTTCAGGAAAAGCCAGGAGAGTAGTTGCATCTGGGAGAGGAAAGGATGGACTAGAAAGGTATACATGGGTAGTCTGAATGGCACTACTTATGTGCTAATCCTCATTCTTAAATTGAATGATAGGTTTATGGTGTTTGTTTTATAATTTACATATAAAACACACACAATTCTCAGATGTATCAATTATAACGTAGTAACATTTTTATATTAAGAAAACTTAAAATTCCTGATGTCACAACCTTACAGCCTAGGAAGAGAATTTCACATTCCAATTCAACAGATATTTATTAGGTGTTATGAACAAACCATAAACATTGTCTCGTTTAATCCTTTAAGAGTCCTGTGAGGTAGGTACTTGGCAAAGGTAGGTAGGCAGATTCTTGGCAAAGCATAGGCAGTCAAATATATGCTTGAATAATTTTACAGTGCAAAATGAGAAAGAGTTTGAATATATGCTATATGTAGTATAGCTCTACCCTCAGGACTTAAAATGAAATAAGAGATCATTAACTCTGTTAACAGAAAGGAGCTTATGATCTATTCTTACTGTTTCTACGTTCTATTATTTACTACCAAAAGTATAATGAGAAAAATCACTTTTTTCTCTGAAAGTATCCCTGGTAAAAGGTAAAGAAACTAACAGACTATACAGGGTGGAGTTAACTAATGTAACATTTGTGTATTGCTAGAATTTCCATTTTGCCCTTAAAAGCAGTTAGCCATATGTGAGGCAGCAGCACTCTTCAGGGGGAAAAGAGGAACTACAGTAACAGAAGAAAAGAAATTTACCAAGGCTTAAAAAAAAAATCTGTGACACATTTAGTCTGTGCACTCTAATAAGAACTACAGTTTAAAAAGTGCAAAGTCAAAACCTTTTTTTTCATTGAATACATATTAATGTAAATGAACACAGTTGGGGAAATGGTTTGCCTTAGAAAATCATTTCCATCCTTCACAAAGAACAATTTCTATTCACAGGGCTTCTGCAAATGCATGGGTTTTTCTTGTTTTTTAAATTTGGTTCACTATTGTGTCCACCCAGTGCCTGGAATGACTGAGTCCTAATAAATGCACAGTAAGGTATCTGTCTTTGAATGAATTTATACCCTAACTGAGCATTTACTATATTATATATTAGGACCTCAGGGATGACAGATCAACTATGTTATAGTCCCCCCCCCAACCCCTATCCACACAGAGCTAACGTAAGTGATTAAATCAAAACAAAATGTGCCCTTCCTCTTCCTGAACAAGTCAGTCCAAAAGCTATTAGGTAGGGCCAAGCAAAGTAAGCAACAGCAGGGGAGGAGAGGGTGGTAATTATCAGGAAAGGCAACTATGCGGGGTCTCAGAGCCACTAAAAAGGGGATGCTCCTTGAAGAAATTGCTCAATCTAAGGCTCAGATAAGCAAAATAGAAAATGAGCCTAGAACATCTTCTTGTAGCAAAAACTCAGGAAGTGTCCAAACACTGATCAGAGCATGTCAAAAAGACACAGGAATCAGACTGAAGGGGCTCCCACTGGCCAAATCAAGATCATTTAAGCATGAAAATAAATGACAGTAATAGATTATAACTCAGTGAAAAAGATATATATCCATGAGTCCATGATGATTTAATAAATATAAGAACAAACTTAAGCTTGAGGAGGAATGAGAAATTTACATTTTCTCAAAATATCTCCCAGTAAAATACTCATTAATTACAAAAAGGGGGGGGAGTAATTTACAGTGGAGAGGCCTGGCAGACACCATCTGAATCACATTATCAGAGTGACATCCCAGTCGTAATGGGTACAATGAAATCATGATCATATGATCAGGTGCTATGCAAAGAGTCTGGCATTACTTCTATAATATTCCTGCCAGAAATGCGTATAACCTGAATCTGGTCATGAGGAACCAGCACACAAACCTAAATTGAGGGCCATCTATTAAATAATTGACCCCGGGGCGCCTGGGTGGTTCAGTTGGTTAAGCGACTGCCTTCAGCTCAGGTCATGATCCCGAGTCCCAGGATCGAGTCCCATATCGGGCTCCCTGCTCATCAGGGAGTCTGCTTCTCCCTCTGACCCTCTTCCCTCTCGTGCTCTCTATCTCTCATTCTCTCTCTCTCAAATAAATAAATAAAATCTTTAAAAAAAATAATAATTGGCCCTGAATCTTCAAAAAATTTCAAGTTCATGAAAGTCAAGGAATTACTGTCAGTTCAAAGGAGACTAAAGAGACATGACAACCAAATGATACATTGATTCTAGACTGGATCTTTTTGCTATAAAAATAAAGGACATTAGTGGCACAACCTGCAAAATTTGAATGGGATCTGAGGAGCAGAGGTTGGTACCACATCCATACTAACTAATTCCTGACTTCAACAGTTGTATTACAGATGTGTAAGAGAATGTCCTTGTTTGCAGGAAATAAACAAGAAAGTATTTAAGGATACTGGAGCAAACCATGCTGGCAACATACTCTCAGATGGTTCAGGAAAGAAAAGCTCTTTGTACTATATTTACAACTTTTCTGTAAGTTTGAGATTACTTCAAAATAAAAACTTACGAAGTAAATAAATAATAGTATTTGGAACAGCCTATGCATAGAGAACTAAGGGACCCCTGGGAAGAGCATCAAAATCAGAGGAGGTCCAAGAAGCATCCCCAGTCTGTTCAATTCACTACACTTGGCTCTCTCTCCAAGGGCCCATATCATACTGAGAAGACCTAAAATGCACCATATTCTTCTAACAAGAATCTAGATACCATCCCAAAAGGAATCAAGGCTTCCTTAAACAAATTACATTTGTCAGGTAAATCAAGGATTTCCTAAAGAAAGACATGGTTTGCTTTCAAAAATTCCAAATGAGTTTGTATTTTAATACCACATACAAAAGCAAAGAAAACAAAAAACACACGTGGTCTGAAGTCCTCACATTTCCTCTCAACTAAAACCAGTTGTTTCTGTTGAAGAAAAAGACTGTAACTTTGTAATAAATATTCAAAGATGTATTTGGCAACAACCTATCTCTGGCTTATCTGGGAAAATCTGCTCCACTTGGTAGGATTTGCTGTAGACACAAAACAGTTTTATATACATTCAACTGGACCATCTAAAGATCTTCCAAAAAGACCAACTTTCCAAAAGAGGAAGTATTTAGTTTTTACCATCCTTGGTCTTCAGAAGCCCTTTGGGGACAGGGTCCAAGAATAAAGTCTCTGGCACCCCACTAAAAGAAGTGGATGCCTTAAAGTACAATAATTTTTCCTCCTAAAAGCACACTAGAGTAGCCTGGTATGGTGGCTAGAAATTTTCCTTTTCTTTCCTTTTCCTTTCTCCCTCCCACCTACCCTCCTGCTCGCTTCCATCCTTTCTTTCATTCCTCCTCTCCTTTCCTTTCCTTCAGAAACTGAGCAGGGTTATTCTAGTCCTCTGAGTTGATGAGAATATCTTATCCCCTGAAAATTGGCCAAGGGTTAGAGTCCGGTAGAAAAAAAAAGGAATCCAGTGTTCATTCAATGCAAACCCAGCATTTGCATTAAACTTGGCCCACAGTAGGTACTCAAACATTTTAAAAGTACTTACACTTCTTCTCTGGATGAGGTAAGCACTAAGCTACAAAAGTAAAATTATAAGCTTCCTGAAAGGGAATTTTTATTTTTGTCTTATCTAAACACAGAACTACCTGGGCAGGAGGAATACAGGTTGAAGGCAAAAGGGATAGGGCAAGACTCAGGAAAGTCCTCTCAAATTTGATTTTCAGAAGCAAGAAAAATTCGTTTTGTTCACGGAATTTCAATCTATGAAGCAAGGAGCAAAAGAATAAAAATCTCCTACCAGAAGTCTTTCAGGACTTGAAAATCATCTTGGATTTCCTGAACCTATCCTACCTGTCCTAGATTCAAATTCTCTGAACCATTTTTTTAGGTCATGTATCTTGATCCTGGAATGTGTATGTGTGTGTGAGAGAGAGACAGACAGACAGTGAGAACACCAAGAAGTCAAAACTGCTTCCCCAAAGAAGTGGCAAGCCAGTCACATTAAGCTGATTCCAATTAAATATATTACCATCCAACTTTCCAGTCTCAAAGAGAAAATCTTTTCATATTTAAACACTCAAAGGGCGTCTAGGTGGCTCAGCTGGTTAGGCGACTGCCTTCGGCTCAGGTCATGATCCTGGAGTCCTGGGATCGAGTCCCGCATCGGGCTCCCTGCTCAGCGGGGAGTCTTTTTTGCCCCTGACCCTCCCCCCTCTCATGTGCTCTCTTTCTCTCTCTCTCAAATAAATAAATAAAATCTTTTAAAAAAATAAAATAAAATAAACGCTCAAAGAATCACCACTACCCCATGACTTATGTGCATCTCTACTTTCAAAAACCTGGTAGACGACAAAGTTATTTGTTGTCTTTTTCATAAGCTGGCTAATGCCAAGGAAAACCACTTCTAAAGTCATGCATGTTCTTGCTTTTCAAAGGAAAAAAAAAAAAAAGACTCCAAAAAGTTATGCTTGCCTCTAATTTATGGAAATCAAAAATGTAACCAATCCCCACAGAGAGGCTGATGCTGGCTTAAGGAAGTTTGGTGGTGGGAATGCAAACTGGTGCAGCCACTCTGGAAAACAGTATGGAGATTCCTCAAAAAGTTGAAACTAGAGTTACCCTGGGGTACCTTGGTGGCTCAGTCGTTGGGAGTCTGCCTTCGGCTCAGGTCATGATCCCAGGGTCCTGGGATTGAGCCCCGCATCAGGCTCCCTGCTCGGTGGGAAGCCTGCTTCTCCCTCTCCCACACCCCCGCCTTGATCGTGTTCCCTCTCTCGCTGTGTCTCTCTGTCAAATAAATAAAATCTTAAAAAAAAGAAAGAAAGAAAATAGAGCTACCCTATGACCCAGCAATTGCACTACTGGGTATTTACCCCAAAGATACAAACGTAGGGATCCGAAGGGGTACGTGCACCCCAATGTTTATAACAGCAATGTCCACAATAGCCAAACTATGGAAAGAGCCAAGATGTCCATCAACAGATGAATGGATAAAGAAGATGTGATACACACACACACACACACACACACACATATACATATACAATGGAATATTATGCAGCCATCAAAACAACACGAAATCTTGCCATTTGCAACAACGTGGATGGAACTAGAGGGTATTATGCTAAGCAAAATAAGTCAACCAGAGAAAGACAAGTATCATATCATCTCACTGATATGAGGAATTTGAGAAATAAGACAGAGGATCATAGGGGAAGGGAGGAAAAAATGAAACAAGATGAAACCAGAGAGGGAGACAAACCACAAGAGACTCTTAATCTCAGGAAACAAACTGAGGGTTGCTGGAGTGGTTGGGGTGGCTGGGTGATGGACATTGGGGAGGGTATGTGCTATGATGAGCGCTGTGAATTGTGTAAGACTGATGAATCACAGACCTGTACCCCTGAAACAAATAATACATTGTATGT